>NW_024412412.1:29947040-30410773 GCF_014898765.1 Herpailurus yagouaroundi | reverse complement strand
TTGTAGGGGAGGTGTATGGTTAGCATAGTAATAGATGCACTGAAATTATTAATTGGTTTATACAGTTATGGCCCAAAACAGCACATAAATAACTGGCTCATATGAGAGAAACAAGCAAAGAGAATATGAGCAATTTTTTGCAGTTGTATTCATTTGATTACTGGAAGGTGTATTTCAAATTCATTTTGCTATAGAATCATCATAAAGCAACCCATTTGTTATTGAATTGTTAATTGCTTTTCATAATGCAGTTAAGTGATAATCAACTTTTTACATTTGCAAATATTTCCCAGTAATCTGATGATGATGTGCTGTTTTGCATTTTTTTAAGGGATTTTTACATGTTTACTCATTTATTTTTGACAATTGAAATAAACGCTTATTTTTCCTCCCTTATAATTACATGTATCTGTTACCAAAATTACAAAATATAAAGAAAAAGAAAAAAGCTACCCATAATCTTATTATGTTAACTTTTTAAATGTATTTCCTGTTAATCTTACTTCAATTTTTTTTTTAATTATTTATTTTGAGAGACAGAAAGCGAGAGAGAGAGAGAGAGAGAGAACACACATGCAGGTGTGCAAGTTGGGGAAGGGCAGAGAGAGAGAGGGAGAGGGAGAGAATCCCAAGGAACTGTCAATGCAGAGTTCCATGATGCAGGGCTTGAACTCAGGAACCATGAGACCATGACCTAAGCCAAAATCAACTTAACCGGAGCTTAACCGACAGAGCCACCCAGGCACTCCTGTTTTTTATTTTTGAACTATAATTGTGACTATATGTATATCTAATTTGGGTTCTACTTGACCGTTTACTGTAAGCCCTTTCTTATGCTATTTAAAATTTTAATCACTATTTTAAGTAATGTGAATTATTAAATAAGTTGTTATTTTACGATTTACCAATTTATTAACCTATTGGATATTTAGGGTTTCTCCAGTGATATTTTATTCTCCCAGATTAAAATTGCCAATTCTGGAAGAAGAGTCCTAACTCACTGATATTTTGTGTCTCTTTATGTGATATGACTGTAGCATTCTTATATTTGAAACCCAGGAACAGTCAAATATGCAGGTCTAAGACATAAAGGTACCTTAAAATTTTTTTGTATTTGAGTAGAGTTGACACACAATGTTACATTAGTTTCAGGTGTACAACGTAGTGATTCAACTTCTCTACACATCATGCTGTGCTCCCCATTAGCTGCCATCTGTCACCATACCACACTTTATGATATCATTGACTATATTCTCTATACTGTGCCTTTTATTCCGGTGATTTATTCATTCCATGAGTGGAAGCCTGTATCTACCTCTCCCCTTCACTCACTTTGCTCATCTTCCCATTCCCTCCCCTCCGGAACCACCAGGTTGCTCTCTATATTTATAGGTCTTGATTCTGTAAAGGTACTTTTTTAACTGCCACACTCATTCTGAATCTCGTCCATCTCGTTTAAGATGAAGCACATTTCTGGTTCATTGTATAACAAAGTAGCAGACACACTGCATCCTGGTATTGAAGACCATTGCCTATAATTAATTAAGGAAAAATCTATTATCGTCCAATGAAACAAGAATCTTTAGTGATATGAGATTTCTGCCAGAAGTTACTACAACTTTGGAAAGACCGTCCATTGGTTTACTGGGAAACCAGCTGGTTATCTTGACTTGGGATTTGTTACCATGCCTGCTCTTGCCCTACCAGACATCGTCGTGGACTCAGTTTCAGAAGTTCGATATGAGCGTGGCCTAGAGGTTTTTCAGACAACTGCCCTCCAGTGAGAATGATAACCTGTGAGAAAATGATACTGAAGTTAGAAGTCTAGTTTTATAAGCAATGGTCTTAGATATCAGGATGCATTGTGTTTGCTACTTTATAATTATAATGCCTTTTGACTTAACAATTCTGAGCTTTGTTTTTAAATTTTTTTTAATGTTTATTTATTTTTAAGAAAGACAGAGACAGAATGAGAGTAGGTTAGGGGCAGAGAGAGAGGGAGACACAGAATCCAAAACAGGCTCCAGGCTCTGAGCTGTCAGCACAGAGCCCAACGCGGGGCTCGAACTCATGAGCTGTGAGATCATGACCTGAGCCGAAGTCGGACACTCAACCGACTGAGCCACCCAGGCAACACTGCACTTTGTTTTTAACTAAAAACAATTCTGCAGTTCATAAATGGATACCTAAGGATTATATTTATTCATTCACAGGGTATTTATTGAGAACATACTAAGTGCCAGGTGCTATTCTAAGTGCTATAAGCAAGGCAGAGAAAAATCACTTCAGTCATGAAGGGTCCCTTTTTCAAAGCCCAGAATTGATGAACTACTACCTTCTGAGATAAAGTTGGTAATGTTAGGAAGAAAACTATCAGAGAAGTAACTTGACACTGGAAACTCCTTACATTTCCCCTCTGGGTTCATCTCTACTTACCTACAGTGAGCAGACACTGAGATACCACAGGGGGGTATCAATATCTTCTAAAATGAGAGAGGGAACATATGGGACAGAGTCCACTGAGGCAGGGACCAGTGAGAAAGTTCCAACTTTTGTTTATGTTGGGAGCTGGGGAGGTTATGGGCCACAGAGAGAAAGGAAATTATTATTATTTTTTAAACAAAAGAGTTAAGACTGAGTTAGTTACACTACTAGAGTTTTATTTTAGAACAAGAGCCAAATAATGCCAGAATAAAAGCAGAAATCAAGACCCTGGGGTTTACGGCTGGTTGAAAACTGTAAGGTTGTTCAGGCTTCTTGAATTTTGTTTTTATTTTTATTTCTCTTGGGCAGGGGGGGGCTCTAGCAACCAACATTTCAGAAACTACAAAAAGAGCCACTGGGATTGAGGAAGGTTTATGGAAAGCTAAGGATCCAACACTGTCCAATTAGATCTCTTAATCCAATGAGAGCAGTTGTTTACTTAGAGGGTCAGTCCTATGCTTCCTATTGCGCTTCAAGGATTAGAAAAAGACTAGAGCCACAGCTTTGGAAATATTCTGTATCTTGTCTGGATGGGAATAGGAAAGTCATAGGGAGCTGGCCAAATACCGTATAGGAGTTCAGTAAAGACCTCAAAGAAAAGAAAATAGGTTGATTTTGTCCAAGGAAGACAGACAAATAAGAGAAGGGAAAAAAAGAAAAAGAACTAGAGCATAGGACAGAGATAGAACATATTAATTTTCACTCTTTGAAAACGAATCTCTCATCACATCCTTGATGATAGTCCTTGGACAATTTACCACGGTTGTATTGAAAGAAGATAAGGAAAATGACAGGTTGCAAAAAGAGATTTGGGAAGAGTTGAGAAAACATGGAGCTTCATATACACTCATGTCATTAAATACTAGAGTTTGGTTGGAATAAAGAAAAATCAATTGTAAGTCTGGTTAAATGAAAGGAAATGAAGCAAAGAATGGCTCGCTGTTTGTTTGCAAGGTTTCCTGTAGACAACCTCCATACATGCAATACCAAAAAGATGCCCTTGTACTGGAATACTCAAAGCATCTATGTAGAATTGTGCTCTTCACATGGTTTGGCTTTCTCCCTCTATTCTTTCTATTTTAACACCTCAAGAGCTGTTTTTGTTTCTTTGTTTTTTTAATATGCTAAAGGTTTTTTGCCTTTTTAGATGAAGGCAATGCCAATCAATTTCCCTTAAAATTTAAAGTGAAAAACTGTAAGTTATGAATAAATAATTTCTCTGAGTTATATCAGTTGTCAGTTGTGATGATCTAAATATTCATCCTTCATCGTGTGAAGGAGTATTTTGGAAAAGTCTACGGCTGTAAAACGTTGAGCTGAAGAAAAACCTCTCTGATTTCCTTCGTAAAGAGACAGCTTTTCTTTTGATTTTTTTAAAGTTTATTTATTTTGAGAGAGAGCGAGCGTGAGTAGGTGAGGGGCAGAGAGAGAATCCCTAGCAGGCTCCGCACTATCGTCATGGAGCCTGATGTGGAGCTTGAACTCATGAATTGTGAGATCATAACCTGAGCTGAAGTCAGACACTTGACTGAGCCACCCAGGCACCTCAGGAGGCAGTTTTTCAATGGTGATCTCAAACTGAGAAAGCTACGAATGGTTGCCTGTCTCATCAGCATCGCATAGCTACAAATATTAGCTGGGCATGAAGAGTGATGTAGTCACTAGATATAATCTGAAACAAGAGTTTTATACTGGATTCTTAAGGCCTCACTGTGACCTAAATTACACACACATGTACACACACACATACAATTTCCAATGACATCAGTCAAAATTTCCTGTGAGCAACTGGGAGAGAGACTTGGTCTAGAATTCCAAGAAACCAAACCTGAAGTTTTAAACCATACTCATTCCCAGTGCTTTGCAATTGATTCAGTTTCCAACAAAATTATCACTGTCCCTGGTTCCAATAGCAAACAGAAGGGAGAATTGAATTAGGAAGGAGAAACATTTTGTTGAAAACAAATGACATGACTCTGTGAGAACATTTCAGAAGGGCCCCCAGAAGGTGGATCCAAAGGTGCTATTCCCAAGATCTGTCGGGTAACCTGGACACAGATGTTCCATGTAGCTAAGACAGTGAGTGTGAAAGTGAGCAGGGGTGGGGGATGGGAAGGAAGAAACACTAATGCCTCCTATTTGCTTCAGTCTCATTTTCTTCCCTGAAACCAAAGCTTGATTTGCTATTTGGCTCAAGGAGCAGGAGAGGACAGAGGAAGTCACAGTGCATTTCCATTTCTTGTCCAGTTTCCAGTCCCATGTCAGTAGAGTTGAACCTTGGATGGCCTAACAACATCCCCATGGAGGTCTGCTTGGCAGAGGGAAGACGCTTGTGTTGGAGGACAGCCTTTTGTAGTTTTCAACCCACAAACTGTCCATCCCCTCTGACCCCTGTCAGTACTACAATGGGAAGAACAAGATAAAGAAAACTCCTCTTCTCATCAAAAAGGCAAGAATTTTATATACAGCAGCCACCAGACGGTGCCTCCTTGGCCAACGTCCAGGCTGGCTACAGAAATTTGTTTGCAACAAAACAAATACAAGCAGCCTTGTGACTCAGACAGTGGGTGGTCTAAGTCCACATACACAGCAGCTTTTCCATGACTGACAAATGTCACAATTAGTGGATGACTGGGGCAATTATTTGAAAGTATCCTTTAAAGAAACCATAAGAGACTCTTAAAAACTGAGAATAAACTGAGGGTTGATGGAGGGGTGGGAGGGAAGGGAAAGTGGGTGATGGGCATTGAGGAGGGCACCTGTTGGGATGAGCACTGGGTGTTTTATGGAAACCAATTTGACAATAAATTTCATATTAAAAACAAACAAAAAACAAAACAAACAAACAAAAAAGAGAACATAGGTTAGAGTCACCATTACTGACACATCAGAATGCATATCTCTCCTAGATTTTGGATTACATTATAATGTAAAATCATTTAATTGCCAAAATTTATCTACTTTTTCAAAATAGGGTTCTGAATCAAGGGTCCTAATGAGAATTGCCTGTGATACAGTGAGTTATTTTTAAGAGTAGCCAAGAAAAGAATTCAGTCCTTCTGCTGGTTATTCCAGGCTTAATGATTCACCTTTGGTAGATACCATGCTTGAGCTGGATTACACACAAGTTGGCAGGTAGTCCAGAAAGTTTTGAACGGATTGTCCCCAGGCCATGTATACTCTCAAGAAAGAATCAACTGGATATCTTTTGCTAAAAAGTAAGAGATGAATAGGAGAGGAATTAAGTTTCTCGAGATTCTGGAGAAATCTATGGATATACCCAGGCTTTCCACCACATTCCAAATAGCCTTATCTGAGGCCTCTGTTTCTTACTGATTAGCCTGGAAGTCTTATCTGGAACAATACCTAAGAAAATCCAACATTCTGGAGAACTCTGGGACTTGCAAAGAATATCCACAGTGGTGTAGAAACTCTGCTTTCCAACTGAAACTCTTGGAGTTCTGAGACTTATTTTCAAGTAGAGCAAGGCAAAGAGAAAAGTGTAGATGCAAAGATACAATCATATATATATATATATATATATATATATGTATATATATATATACACATACATGTGTATATGTATATGACTAAGCAACATAAGAATAAAGTGAAGGAGGAGAAGCCACAATAAATTTTGAAAATGAAACAGTTAAATCTCAACACAATGGAAGTATTTAGAATAAAGACACATAGAATGCAGTTCAAATGGGTCCTGGAGTAGGGAATACATATGTACATACATACATACATACATACATACAAATGAGACAGCACCACTTAGTGGTTACAACTTCAGATTCTGAAGTCAGACAGATCTGACTCTGAATCCCAGTTCCGTCATTCATCAGATGTGTAGCCTTTGGAACATAAAATTCCTTCAAGTTTTTTTCATTTATTAAAGAGACTAAGAAACCAATCACACAGATGTTCATAAAGCTTTTTAATGAACTAATGTATGTACATAACTAGGTATGAAGCCTGGCACAGATTAAGTGCTCTATAAATATTGGTGAAAGTTATCTGGAAATAAAGTAGTCAGGATCTGAAGGAAAGTGAAAAGAAGGGGCAATTTATTTGGTGGCTAGTAGCAGGAAGTAATTTAGATATAAGAAATAGTATGGGAAAATGCTGAAAGGTATGATGGCCACATTGCCTGAAAAAAAAAAAAAAAACAAATTAGTACACATGACTTGGGAATAGGGGAGATTATCGCTATTGGGGTCATCATAGGAAATTCAGGAAAGATCAGCACTGTGTGAAAGTACAAGTTATATTTGCAAAGGAGAACGTTCTTTCACTGAAATCCAGGAGAAATTAACATCTCTTCTCAGATTCTATTTTTGGGTTACTATCAATTCTAAGTTACTTAAAGCTTCAAAAATTTATTTGGCTCTTTTCCTTCTCTTTGCATTTCTTGATGCACAGGTTTTGATCATTTGAGTAACTGTTAACATTCCATCAAAAGTAATTAAATGAAAAAGAGATTAAAAACCAACAAATCTTGACTTGATAAGTGAGCATACTGGTAACCAGGGGAGAGAATAAAGAATCACAGCAACTTCTCCATCCGAAAATATACTCTGACAGCAGAAAAGTTTGATTTTAGATTCTAGTGATGTCTTTAGACACTATGCCTGCAAGGTGGTTCTGCCCCAATGCATACACCTGATTTCATGAAATGAAGACTTTCAGGGATTATAAAGTATAAGCATTGTGCTAAGTAGGGTTAGGGGTGCAAAGGGAAGTGAATAGTGGTGGGGAAGGAACAAACAAATATGGTGCTAGGGGGACAATAAGCAAAATAAAGTTTAAGAAAATCTTAGATGTAAAATAAACATAAACAGAGCTGTGTAGACTGAGTATGGAAAAAAGTCATCCCTGAGGAGTGACATATAACTGATATCTGAATGACAGGAAGAAGCTAGACACTCTAAAATGGGAAGGAATGATGTTCACGGCAGAGAGTTCTAAGGCCTTGGGCAGCAACCAGCTTTGTGTGTTGGAAAGACAAAGAAAGAAGTATGTCCAAGGTGTACAGAAATAAATTAAAGAAAAAATTATTTATCAGTTAAGACTGTGTATTAGTTAATATTAATTAAGCAGAGGGGATTGTGTATTAATTTATTGGAGTCTGCCATAAATTGATGTTGTATAAATTGATCTTATGTCAGCTCATTATGGGGCAGGGAATTTATAATAGTATTCTTCCTATTCTATCCCTCCAAACCTTTGTACTATTGTTATCATATACTTTCCTACTGCATATTGATACACACCATAATAATATTTTTTCTTTAAAAATCAATTGTGCTTCCAATAATTCAGAAAGAGTAAAAAAGAAAATGTCTTACATAATTATCTAAATTTTTACTGAATTCCTGAATCTTTTCTTTTTATGGGTCCAAATTTTTAACTCATACAATTTTTCATAAGCCTGAAGAACTTCACTTATCTATTGTCGTGTAGCATGCTGATAAAAATTCTCAGCTAGCTAGGAATAGAACATCCTCAAGCAGATAAACACATATAAAAAATGCTACAGGTAACATCATATGTGATGATGAAAAGCCAAATGCTTTATCTGGAGGGTAGGGTACAAGGCATGGATGTTCATTCTTACTCTTTGCTCAACCACTATATTGCAAGTCTTAACCAGTGCAATTAGGCAAGAAAAAAAAAAGAGACATCCTGATTGGAAAAGATAAAGTAAAACTGTCTTGAATCACAGACAGTATGATCTTCTATGTGGAAAAACCAAGGAATCCACATAAAAGATGTGAAAAGTAATAAACGAGTTTAGTAATTTAAAAGATACAATGAACCCATACAAAATCGAAAATTGAAATTTGAGTAACATTAAAACGAGGACTACTTAGGTATAAGTCTAACAAAATCTTGCAAGCTTTGTTTGCTGAAAATTATCAACCATGATGAGAAAAATTAATGTCTTAAATATATGGAGAGCTGTAGTGATGATCATGAATCATTAAAGGCCTGTGCAATTTACAACCTATATGTAAGTTTACCTTGATAAAAATTTTTTTAAAAGAAAGATGAAATAAAAATGTTTTTAGTCAAACAAAAATGAAATAATTCATTACTAGATGAACACTAATGGAAGTACCCAAGGCCATTTTCAGGCAGAATTAACAGGTGTTGATGAGGATGTAAGCTCATAAGTGCAGCTGCAATGTACATTCATATAATTTTTCAAAACTGTTAGGTCTTATCTATAAAACCAATGACCCACAATTCCATATCTCTCTTTACCTAGGACCATACATTTGTAACGGATTTTGCAACAGAGGATATTTCATTGGCATTTGCAGTTCCCAGAGAATATGGAGATTTAATACCAAGGTCAGAATATAAGAAGAAGTAAAATCTCTATTTAGATGGTGACACTGATAGACGCTGCCCTGTGATGGAACCTGGGCCTCTGAGCCCAGCTGTGAATCAGGGGGGGGTTGGTGAACATGCACTCTGTGACCTTGCATGCTTGCGCTAGCTACCGCTGTGGCTCCATTAGCATCCATATAGTCACTGCATCAGACTTGTCTAGTAACTTATTGACACCAGCCAATCCAAGGCTATGGAAATGCCTCTTGGCTGGCTCACTATTTCATTTTAATAAATCTAAGTTTGTTCACTGATAAACCAAAAACCCACCACACTGATTACTGATGGCATCCTTCTACATGCAATGTTTTTACCCAAATTGTTGTCTTTTATTTCTAGCATTTAATCAACATCTACTATGTTCCTAACACTTACCTGGCACAACAGCTGAACACAAAGTTAAGATGGCAACAAAGGCAAAGACACTGAGATGGGTGAGAAAACAATGTATTGTCTGGGGGAATTAAATACAATCCAGTCTCACTGGACTGGACGTTAGGCAGTAAAGGAGCTGGGTGAGGATGAAACTAGAAAGGTAGGCCAACCCCAGATTGTGAGGGATTTTGCACATATGCTTGGATTTTCAGTTTTTACTAAAGAAGTTGCCATGGGTTTTTACCACTTCATGTGTACTTGTAAAGATTGGAGACTCCAATCACTTTTTTTAAAGCTAAGATGTTTTGAAAGGCAAATACTTGCCAGAAGTTCAGGATTGTCTCTCCATAAATATATTCACACGAGGAATATAAAACTATATTTTGGAAAACAATTGTGGGATTTCTTCTGCTTAATCTGTGCTCGACACAGAGTCATAAGAAAGGATCCAGTTTCCTCTCATTGGTCCTCGTTCTCATACCATAAGAACTGATCCAATTACTACCAAGACCATTCTCTACAGACTTCATTATCTACTTCCTTTGCAGGTTTGTGTTGGAAAGTTTTAAAAACTCTATCCAGGGATGCTTTAATGAAAGGAGGAATTAAATCTTTCTAAAAAGTGAAAGGAAAGCGTTTCATTTAATTCCCCTTCTGACTGTGTCATTCACTCCTTTACTGATTCTTCGCCTTCAAGATCTCTATTACATGGACCATGCTCTGTTCTTGCAATCTGTGTATGACCTTTTGTTTCTATTTCTTTTGCAATCTAGTAAGACCTATGGATCATCACTTCAAACTCTTCTGTGTATCCTTTAGTTTTTTGCCCCTTTTGTGTTTCTGCCCAGTAAAACCCAAGTGAGCATCTTCAGATCCAGGAGGAGAGAGAAAGGAATATGGAAAAACAATTAGATAGGGACCAGACTAGAAGTTGGAAATCTACCTTGATGCTCTACTTGTAATCTAGGCAAGAAATGAGAAGAGTCTGAACCATGGCAGTGGAACATTAAGCACCAGGATCACATTCTAGGGACATTAACAAGGTGGAATTAGAAGACTCTTTTTCTTACTTTTTCAGCTGCATAGTGGCCAGCTGTGTTCACTAAGAATAGTAATAGAGAAAGAGTAGACTTTGGTAAAGAGGATAGACTGCACTGTAGCTAAGAATTTGAAATCCTTGTGAGGCCTCCAAATAGCGCTTTTGCAGAGTTCAGGAGAGATGCTTTGGGATGCATAGGTGACCTATGGGAGTCATCAGCATGTAAGCAGCAATTGGAGCCATGGGGTTTAATTAACCTATAAAAGGAAAATGTGTCGAGAACGAAAAGGAGGTACCCAAGGATCAGAACAGAAGAGTCCATTAAGGAAATGTGTCAAGAAGCTAAGGGGAAAGAGGGAATCACAAAACTGAGTAATGAGAAGAAACAAATGCTACAGAGAGCTCAAGAAAGATAAGAATAGAAAATGTCTTCTGGATTTAACAAAGAAGTGTTCATTATTGACTCAGCCAAAATATGTAATCATATTTGAGGGTGGAAACCATGCTTGGAATAGTTTGAGAAGTACATATGATGTGATAAAATAGAGAACTCTTAGATTGCTATTCAGTAACTCTGGCTATAAATGGAAGGACAATGCATGGATGAAGCAGTATTCTAAAGGTGGCAACAATCTGAGCATGCTTGGATGTTGATGGGAAAGAACTGGAGGATAAGGAGAGATGGAATATTTAGGAGAAGTTGGGGAAACAGATGGAGCGAGAACTGTGAGCGGTGAGTGGGGAATAGGAGCCAGAGTATGGGCAGGAAGGTTAATTTCAGGCTGAACAAGATTTACCTGTTGTTTTAACTTAAAAGTTCAGAATTAAGGGTGAAAACAGGGTCTGGATTGGGAGCAGGAAGTAGTTGGAATTTCTTTCCAGGGGCACTTGTTTCTGATATCAATTTTTTTAAGGAAGTAAAGGGAGAAAGTCTATGTCAAGAGCCAAAAAGAGACTAGGGCAGAGGAGAAGGAAAATGAAGATGAGGACCCAACTAAGATTGGTGACTGTAGATGTGTTATTTCAGATTGTCAATCTTGCCTTCATAATAGAATCACCTGGAGAACTTTTAAAAATGCTTATTCCCAGTGTTTCACCCAAGAGATACTGATTGTTCTGGGCAGAAGCATTTTTGAAAGCTCCCTAGGTGCTTCGAATGTACAGCCACAGTTGAGAGAGTATTGCTCTGATCCCTTTGGTTTTGTGAGCTTGCCGTAGCAGGGATCAACAGTCTGGGTATAAGGCAGAGAAGGCAGGTGGCCAAACTGTTCAGAGTTGCAGATCTGCTGGGCAGGTTCAGAGGAAGGACAAAGGAAAGGCACTGGAGAGGTGGTCTGTAGAATCTAGGCTGAGACAAGAAAATGGAGACATGAGGTAATACAAAGACTACAAGAAAATAGAGTAGCCAAGAAATGGTGAACATGTGGAAAAAGTAAGACGGGGATTGATCTGGACTCAATGAAGAAAGGAGCATCTCCTTTCAACTTCCTGATGATCTGAAGCCACTCCTTGGGTAACATGCCCTTAAAAGTACTTTTTAAGGGGCACCTGAGTAGTTCAGTCAGTTAACCATCTGACTTCAGCTCAGGTCATGATCTCGCAGTTTGTGAGTTCGAGCCCCGCGTCGGGCTCTGTGCTGACAGCTCAGAGCCTGGAGTCCGCTTCTGCTTCTGTGTCTCCCTCTCTCTGCACCTCCCTGGCTTGCGCTCTCTCTCTTTCTCAAACACAAACATTAAAAAAAAAAAAAAAAAGAAAGTACTTTTTACTACATTTCAGTGCAAGACTACAACAAACAGAAAATAGAGTTTATTGAGAAGTAGAAATGAGGTCAATGCTTATAGTATGGAGGAGCAGGAAGCATAGATAGTGGAGAAGAATTCTCCATTAAAATATATCTCTATATATTTATATACAGTTTCTTATTCCTCATGTATCAATCTAAGTTTATTAGTAACTAAGAATATTTAGCAACTAAGGAAGTGATTAGAATCTTCAATTTAGTGGGTATTAGGGAGTAGTATGATTTTGAGATAAGCCCTCCTCTGGAAGTAGAGACATGAATAATGCTTTTCTCTAAACAAAGGATGTGATTAGTATAATTTAGTGACCCTGCTGTATTATTATTAAGTTATTAGAATGATCTTAAGTCATCTGCATATAGTGTAAGGTTTTAAACAATAGAGGCCCCAGAATGGGATGAATGATAAACAAGGCATAAACAGACCTCGAAACAAAACCCATTTACTGTATATTTCTGTGAGAATCTTGGACAAAAATGTGAACTATTCTCTCTTTTTTAAATTTATTTATTTATTTTGAGAGAGAGTGAATGGGGAAGGGACGGGGGTAGGGGGGAGGAGAGAGAATTCCAAGCAGGCTCCAGCTCTGTCAGTACAGAGCCCAACATAAGACTCAAACTCATGAAATGTGAGATCGAGACCTGAGCCAAGATCAAGAGTCAGAGGCTTAACCAACTGAACCACCCAGGTACCCCCAAAATATGAATTATTCTTAACCGATGAAGTGACAGTAAGATGGGGAAAGGAACCAGAGGCCTTTAGATCCTGCAGCAATACAAATGAGGGCTTGATGATGGCCGAGAGAAGAGAAAGAAAAACGAGTTCTAAGGATGCTCCTGTTAATTCACAAGTAGTCCTAGAGAAAAGACTGAACGTTATTCATTGGAATTTTTCCCCATTGTTCCCTCTCATTAAAACTGGATCTGTTTTGTCTCCCTGTGAGACTGTTTGAAATGTAGATTCTGATGTCCTTTGAACTTTGTTCTTTGATAAAAGTTGGGCAAAAAACACAGGCCACACACAACTGTGGACCTGAGATGTGAGACTCGTGACAGTTCTGGAGACGGCTTCCTGCCCTATGCCGAAAAAGGAAGACAAATGTTCAAACTGACTAGGAGGGAAAATATTTCCATGGTTAGTCATTAATATTTACTAAGAGGCATCAATGAACTGCAAGCTTCCTAGATTCAAGGAATATTTAGAAAGTTCCCTTTTCCCATCTCCATTAGGCTGGCAGGACAGAAGGACACAGCCACCTGGGCTTGGTCTCCATCAGGACATTTCACCTATATGGTTTCTGGAAAAAAAGAAGTTTTTCTGCAGGTTTGTCCTCAAACAATAGGGCTTTGGGGTAGGCTAAAAGTGAACATATGCCAAATTAGGGAGAAGATGATGGGGTTTTGTTTTCTTCACTCTAGATTCCCTCTATGACTTTTTTCTTCCTTCTTGCAAATTATGGACTATAAATCTAGGCCTTTATGATTCAGAGTTCTCTTTGATTTGAACACTTTTATAAAGGGGATAGTTTCAAAAGGTTGAGGTCTGTGTTCCTTTTTTCTTCCCAATTTACTCTCCGAGTCTGAGTAAATTTATGGCGCCACTCTATTACAACTACCTGGCTTGTGTGGCATTCGTGTTACCCAGATCACTCTTCTTTCATAACTGAAATACATAAAAACTAAAATAGGGCTCAAGGGGTTTCAGTTGAACCCCCTATATTTGAAGGGAATTATTAAGCACAGAATGTAAAGCCTATCCTGTTCTCAGGGGTCTGATGTGACAGCAAAACAGATTCAAGAAGAATAATGCTTTTCACCTCTAATCTGAAACAACACAGGGAGCTGATCCATTGAGCTCCATTTGGGAGGAAGACAGAGGTTGGGATCCGGACTAAGGCACCTCAAGCACCTCTGACCCAGGAAGTGAAGTCATGATGAGGTGATACGTAATAATAGGAGGGCAGGGAGTATAAGCTGCATGACTAGGTCCCCAGGGAGAAGTGGACAGACCTCTCCCTTCTTTTGCCAAACATACCAAGAAAAGGTACATTGGATTATTTGAATGTTAATGTACCCAAGAAGCAAACACAAAAGTAAGGGTGTGGTATGTTTAATTTCTAGGTAGCTGCCAGAAACATTGTTCAGTATAATCACTCTCTGACTTGACACAATTAATCTAGTAATTGGGAGATTTTCTTACTTTGCCAGAGAAAAATGATTTTAATAAGGAACCCAACCAGCCCAGTCAAAATTTGCTGTATTTTGAGCGTTCACATCATCCTTGGACTTTTATCTTCATAGGTTTTAGCGAAGTTGTTGAATCACATGGAAATAAGGACATAAACCACAAAACCGTGTGATTATTCATAGAGTTAACCATGTTTTTCTCTTGGTGCAGCTGTTTTAACGGCAAGAACCAAATGATACTTCATGTCATTGAAAAGTAGGGACGACTATACCCCTATTGGAGTAGCTAAAATGGAAAATAGTGACAATACCCAATGCTGGCAAGGGTGCAGAGAAAGTGGGTCTCTCATACATTCCTGGTGGGAATGTATGAGCCACTCTGGAAAGTAGTTTGAGTTTCTCGAAAATGAAACAGACATGAACAATCACACTCCTGGGTATTTGTCTCAGAGAAACGAAAATGATATCCACACAACGGCTTATTCATAAATGTTCATAGCAGCTTTATAGGTAACAGTGAAAAACTGCAAACAACCCAGATATCCCTCCATGTAACAACAGTTAAACAAACTGTGGCATATTCATAGCATGGAATACTACTCAGCAATAAAAGGGAATGAACTGTTAACACACACCACAGCATGTATAGATCTCAAGGGAATTGTGCTGAGGGAAAAAAGCCAATCTCAAAAGGTCACTTACTGTGTGATTCCATTTATATAATATTCTCAAAATGATAAAATTACAGAGATCGAGAATAGATCAGTGATTGCCAGGCATTAGACAGGAGTGGAGTGGGGGAGGGTGGATGTGATTATAAAAGAGTAATGCAAGGGAGATCTTTTTTAGTGATGGAACAGTTCTCTATCATGATCTTGGTGGTGGCTACATGAATGTACACATGTGATTGAAATGCATAGAAATACACACACACACACACACACACACGTACAGGTAAACCTGGTGAGATCTGAATAAGGTATATGAATTACAACAATGTTATTTTCCTAGCTTTGATATTGTACTATAGTTAATGTAAGACATCACCATTGGGAGAAATTGGATGAAAAGTACATGGTGCCTCTGATATTTTGGCAACTTTCTGTGAATCTATAGTCCATTTACAATAAAAACTTAAAAAAAATGGAGAATAACGTCAAAATGAGGCTACCATTTGAAAAATTATATGAAAAATTTGAGACCGTATTTTTGGAGATAACAAAGCCAAAGTGACAACTTGTAGATATGTTGTAGCTATAAAACTGGAAATTATTCCCAAACGGATTTCTCTGTATGAACACTCTATTTGTGTGTTTCTGGAAACTGACTCAATGTGTTTATTGACACTTCTTCTATCTGTGAAATGTCTGTTTTTCCTAATGAAAAGTGTTCCAGAAAACCAAGCAATGACATATCTGGCTGTACAACTTCAAGATGCGATTCTATTGTTTGCTTTGTACCCTTGCCACATCCACTTTCTGAAGACATGCATCAGTTGATAATAGCCACTGGGGGTCAGACTTCCACATGGCCCTTACCAAACATATGATTTCATACCCAGTGCAACTGCAGGAGCCCAGACCCACAGATTAACAGAACTCAAACCTTCCTTCCTACTTGTAAGCTCACCAAAACAGACAGAGATATATATGTTCCTAGTAATTACCCAATTCAGAATGCAAACATATCCAGTGATTGTGGAAGAGATACCAGAATAGTTTTATATAAATCTTGGTTAAATACATCACAGTTAATGAGGAATTCAGCAGCAGGCTAGTGTTTTCTCTTAGCTGCGGATGAGATACAACCTTCCTTTCTACGATCTGGACAAGAAGCCCCTGCCCTGGGCCCCTCACTTTAGAAGCCCCACATGGCCCTGGCCATGCCCCTCACCATAGGACAAGAATCCCAGTTCTTTTCCAAATGGCTGCAGAAATCCTAAGTTTCTTCCCAATAGCTAGTTATCACAGAGTGTAATTTTGGGCAACAATGAGCAGAAGATAGTTTGGAAAGAGGCCTTAACAAAGAGGGGAGATTTGCTTCCTAGAGTTATGGACAACGGAGCAAAGTTTAAAAGGGGGACTACTATGAATCACAAAAGATAGAAGAAGAGAAATAAACCAAGATTGGAATTGTCTGATTCTAGAAGTGGGTTTGAATTCTTTGAGTTCGAACAACACGTCACTGAATCTAATTGCCAGGACATGACACAAAAATGACAATAGCTGAGCTTCTGCCTTGCAATGTGATAATGACAGGGGCAGGATCCAAACCTACACCATGCACACTGATCCAGAAAAGGTGTTGGTAATCACTTGCATTGCTAGCACTGCTTCCAGTTGGCTTTTCTCCAGAAGATAGAGGTATATGAGGTCACAAGGGGACCTCCTCTGTTATTGCCTTTACCAAACCAATTACTCAAACCCCCACACAGAGAGAGAAGTGATTATATCTTCCTAGGGACTAGGTAAGGAATTCCCAAGTGGGTCGATGTCACAAATCAGGCATCATTTGGTCTCGGGGCTTCAATGACTATATCCTTTTTTTCTCTTACGATATATATGTGTGTGTGTGTGTGTGTGTGTGTGTGTGTGTGTGTGTGTATTAAGTTTATTTATGTATTCTGAGAGAGAGAGAGAGAGAAAGAGAGAGAGAGACGGAGTGAGTGGGGGAGGGGCAGAGAGAGAAGGGGAGAGAGAGAACCTTAAGCAGTCTTTGTGCTGTCAGCTCAGAGCCCGATGCAGGGCTTGAATGCACGAACTGTGATATCATGGCCTGAGCCCAAATGAAGAGTCGGTCACTTAACTGGCTGAGCCACCCAGGTGTGCCTCTCTTATAATATTTTTAAATGACATCTAGACTCTGGGACATATGTGTAACTGAAATAGTTCCAGAGACTGATGCCACCTGTTCTCACACTTTGAGAGTCCAGTTTAGTTTGTTCCATGGGATTTCTAAGATTCCTTAGTGTCTCCTTTGCAAACGTTGATATTCTTGCTTTCCAAGGTGAGCTGTGATGTCATCCCTTAGGACTGAAGATCACTAAGCCAACAATCTAGCCCAGATTAAAAGAATTTTCCTGAGTGGCAAGATGCACATCTTGCATCAAATGGCAATAAATATGGTCATGCACTTAGTGAAGCAATAACAATTAAACCTGTCAACTTTAACTGAGGTTGAGAAAACAAAAGACGTTCCAGTTTACAGTGGCCTTATGCCAGGAGACTGCTGAGACCGGAGAAGAATCAGACTGCAGACTGAAGAATGCTATCTTCTAAGAAGAATGTGCTAATGAAAAATTTTCAGGAACAGCAGCCTTCTCAAGTTTTCTTCCAGAATGTTAATCAGCCAGGACCTCAAAGTATTCCTGGTCAGTGAGTATTCTCTGGCAGGTGCAGGGGACAGGAACACACAAAATCTCCCCTTGAGCCAATTTAGGGGGAATAAAATCTGATGTGATATGCTGGCTGTTAACTTTTTTCAATAACTATAAATTAGCTGGTTATCGATGAAAGATTGAAATATCACCTAGACCTTTGAGGATATAAGTATAGCTTATGAAGGAGGCAGGGGCAAAAAGGAAGAATAATGCTGCCCTGAGAATGAACTTGAGGTTTTCTGGTCTACTGCAAGATTAAATAAATGTTCTTTGCTGTTGGCAAAAAAGTTAATTTTAGGTCTCCACTTCTATGAGTTGGTATCAGTCTCCTCTTAAGTCATTTCTTTTGATCAAAATCCTAGCTCTAAATATTCTTTTGAGGAGTCAGGTGAAAGATTATGATTCTCAATAACCTATTTATACAGCAGTGTCTCCAAAAGTTCTGACAGCGTAAGCAAGGATGATGGAGTCAAGCTCACATACAGCAGCAAGAGGAAAAAGCCACTTTATCCAAACCTACTGTATCTGAAGCCAAACACTGAGTTATAAGGCTCAATGTCTCATGTGTATAGTCCCCTGGATTCAGACAGGTAAACACCTCAGTTTCTGACATAAAGTCTCCTATCCTATGTGAACAGTTGTTCAATATCTTTGAGGGCACCAGAGAGTTGCTGGGTTGTGGCAAAGCCATGCAGTAGTGGATCCAAACAGGGACTTTGCTTCCAGAAGGATCTGAGTGCTGTTCACTTAACATCATGCATAGGCTACTCAAATTTCTGATGCTCAGTTCCAAATCTGGAAACGGAAAGACTCACATGTCTTCAGTAGAGTTGTTATGAAAATTGAGGAAAACGTAAGAGCTGCTACATAGTAGGGGTTCCATGGATGGTAGCTATTATCCCCTGAGCATGTTGAATGAATGCCCTTGAAGAGGGATCAGGCTTGAACATGAATTCTGGGAAATTATTGTGGGGAAGCCTCACGTCATGAACTCAATTTGCTGGCTTCACCGTGAGAAGCACTTCCAAAATCTCAGAAGTCCCTGCAATCTTTTTTCTTGATAGTGTCTAAGCCAGGAGTATGAGTTCCCTTTCAAGAAGTGCTGTTTTCTCTTCATGAAATGGTTGGTTGAGAAGCATCAGGAAGCTGGCAACAAGTGGAAGTTGAAACTGAAGTCACTGGAGGTTTCTTTGATGCTAAGGGCTTGCAGTACACTCTTGTCTCCGCTGTGGTTGGTTTTCCTGCTACGTGCCGCTTCCCAGCGTGACTCTTGTCTTCTCTCCCTCTTACCTTCATGGAAACTGATGTGACCTTGAAATGTTTATGTGCCATTTCTCTTCTGGTTCGATGTTATGCAGTGTCTGTGGAGAATTAGAGGTAACACTAATTCATCTTTCATTCCTCACTTTTTGTCCTGCAAACTTGATAACTGTTTCCTTCCTAGGAAAGATAAAATTCCAGAGCCTCTCCTCCTGTTGAACTCCATTCTCCTTTCACTTCTGAACAGTGAACCGCCTCATAATTATTATTCTTCACATGAAACTCTCCTGTTAGACTTCCTGTTCTTTTATTTGTTCTTGTGGATAAGAGGATGAAATGTGAGCTGGAAGATAATATTATAAAGTCCATTTTCATCTGAATGAACAAGGCACCAAAAGAGTTCTAATTAAGACTTTGGGGTCAGGCTGGGGATCGGGGGAGGAGGATGTGTGTGTGTGTATGTGTGTGTGTGTGTGTGTGTGTGTGTATACATACACAGAGATAGAGGGAGAGGGAGAGAGAGAGAGAGATCTTTAGTAGGAGGCTACAGGACTCTGGCCTTAATTTTGTCTTATGTAGAGTATTTGAGTGAACACAGAGAAGATATCAAGTTTTGTGATGAACCAAAATGTGGAGAGATAATTAAGGTAAAAATTGAAAGAAGAAAAAGGAAAATTATTTCAGCATATTAGAGTTGTGGACAAATGCCAAGGGAACAGAAGTTAATGGGAATGGAAATGAATGCAAAACCGTGCATTTGATATTAAAAATCAGTTGGTTATAGTATGAGAAAATTAAACAATGTTTTTTTTTAAAAAAACCTGCAATGATGGATATATGTCAAAGGGACACTGGAGCTAACAGAGAAAGCTCACAATGGCAAAGCTGGACCAATATGAGCAACATGATAAATAGTATTGGATTATAACCCAAATATAAAATAGTACTATATAAACTCAAATATAAAATAGTATAAATATAAAATCTTTATAAAATAAATATACACAAGTCCACATTTATATAAATAAATGATTGAATAAATCACTCTGAGGGAAGAGAAATCTCCTGTATAGAAGAATTCCAAATA
The DNA here is from genome assembly GCF_014898765.1 of Herpailurus yagouaroundi. NCBI lineage: Eukaryota > Metazoa > Chordata > Mammalia > Carnivora > Felidae > Herpailurus > Herpailurus yagouaroundi. The sequence goes on along the minus strand of NW_024412412.1, from coordinate 30,390,762 downwards.
TTTAGATACTCTACCTTCAGGGTAAAGTATAACTCTTTACTCCTTAAGTATAGGCTGTGCCCAGTGCTTCATTCAAGAGTATAGTATGAAAAGGAAGAAATAAAAGGTAACTGTGTAGGAGAAATCTGATCAGCCAGGTAACCAAGTGATAAGTCAATAGTGATATGTCATGTTGATAGTATGTATTCTTGTTTGTTTGTTTATTTAGTCATTCATTCCTTTATTTATTTTGAGAGAGAGAGAGAGAGAGAGTAGGAGGGACAGAGGGAGAGAGAGAGAATCCCAAGCAGACTCTACGCTCACCACGGAGTCCGATGTGGGGCTCTATCTCGCCACCATGAGATCATGACCTGAGCCGATATCAAGAAGAGCCTTACCCACTGAGCCACCCAGGCGCCCCAGTACGTATGTATTCTTGATACGTGTGATGCGGATGGCAGTTTACCTCGATGGTCTTTGTCCACAGAACACATAACCCCAGGCTAATCACAAGACCATCTGACAAATCCTTATGGAGGGGCATTCTACAAAACACCTAATCAGAACTCTTCAACACTTTTAAGAGCATCAAAAACAAGGAAGATCTGAGAAACTGTCAGAGCCAGGAGGAGTCTAAGGAGAGACGATAATTAAATGTGATGTAGTATCTTGGATGGGATCCTGCAACAGAAAAAGGACCTTTGGGAAAAATGAAGGAAATTTGAATAAAGCACAAACTTTAGTTAATAACTGCTTAGTTAATAACAGTGTGCCAATATTAATTCATTAGTTGTGACAAGTGTACTGTACTGAGAACTCTTAGTACTGTCATTGCAATTTTTCTGTAAGTCTATACTATTCTAAAATAAAAGGTTTATTTCATAAAAAGTAATGGAAAAGGTGAAGGATCAATTAGATTTTAATTTGTGGCAGAATATGTGAGAAATATTTGGGAATGTTGACCAAGGTAAACTTTAATGGATGACAAAGTAGCAGAGTTTTGTCCAAACTACCAGAAACAATAGTCCCATCCTTTTGTGTGTTCTTGGTGAGATGAAAGTCTGGAGTATTATATTTGATTTTGAGAGTTACAGAACTCTACTGTTAAAATATGGTATGCCTTGGGGCGCCTGGGTGGCGCAGTCAGTTAAGCGTCCGACTTCAGCCAGGTCATGATCTCGCGGTCCGTGAGTTCGAGCCCCGCGTCAGGCTCTGGGCTGATGGCTCAGAGCCTGGAGCCTGTTTCCGATTCTGTGTCTCCCTCTCTCTCTGCCCCTCGCCCGTTCATGCTCTGTTTCTCTCTGTCCCAAAAATAAAAAACGTTGAAAAAAAAATTAAAAAAAAAATATGGTATGCCTAGACAAAGTCAGTAGGAAAGATAAAGTTTTAAACATTATTTCAAAAAAGAAATGGGGCATCTGGGTGGCTCAGTCGGTTGAGCTTCCGACTTCGGCTCAGGTCATGATCTCGCGGTTTGTGAGTTTGAGCCCCACGTCAGGCTCTGTGCTGACAGCTCAGAGCCTGGAGCCTGCTTGGATTCTGTGTCTCCTTCTCTCTCTGACCCTCTCCTGTTCATGCTCTGTCTCTCTCTGTCTCAAAAATAAATAAACATTAAAAAAAATGTTGTCTTAGTGTGGGATCCCCATGAAAACAGAGCAGAGCCTCAAACCAGGACTTATGAGCAGGTAGGTTTTTATTTATTTATTTATTTATTTATTTATTTTTTTGAGAAGTGATTCCATGAAACAGAAACAAGAGATTTAGGAGAATAAGGGAAAGAAAGTTATGAGATGCTTTCTTGCTGTGGGCAACTGGAGCTCACTTCCACTGGACCCTTATGGAGAGCCATGTGGAATGTGCCCATAATTTTCCCTTGAGGGACAAAAGTAAGCATTTGTAATGTGCTGGCATCCCCTGTTGGCTAAATGCTGCTCAAGGCACGCTTCCTCTCAGATTGTGCCTGTGGGATCATGGCTGGTGTCATGGAAGTGCCAGGGTGGGGAACGGGAGCCATGCAGTGCAGACGAGGTAAGGTGCTATCACATTGCCCCTGTGCGCAGCCGGCTACAGCAGCAAGAGATGGAGTAAATGGTGGACCAGCGGGATGTGAGGAGGGCCCTATGCAAAGGAGAATTTCTTTAAATGTTTTTTTTGTTTTGTTTTGTTTTGTTTTTGAGAGAGCAGAAGCAGGGAAGGGGCAGAGAGAGAGGGAGACAGAGGAGCTGAATGAAGCAGGCTCTGCGCCGACGGCAGTGAGCCAAATGTGGGACTTGAACTCACGAACCGTGAGATCATGACTTGAGCTAAAGTAGGTCGCTCAACTGACTGAGCCACCCAGGTGTCCCATAAGGAGAATTGCCAATGGATGTCTCAAGTACAAGAGGGAGAAGACATTTCACTTTGCACCCTAGGGGCATGGGCTAGGACCTTTGATTAAAGTGACAGACACAGACTTGACCTCGATCAACTAGCCCTATCCAGATTGGCAATGGGAGATAGAAAAAGAGGGGGTTAATATACAGAAAAATCAGAGTAAATAGAATACACTGGGTAAGATGTTAAAAAAAATCCAAATGCCACAGTTACTGAAATAAATGTGAACATCTAAATTTATCAGTTAAAAGACAGATTAGCATAATGGATTTTTTTTTTAAATCCAGCTATGTGCTATTTATAAAAGTCATACTTACACATTAAGAATTTAAAAATGGAGGGACGCCTGGATGGCTCAGTTGGTTGAGCGTCCAACTTCAGCTCAGGTCATGATCTTGTGGTTCACGAGTTTGAGCCCTGCGTTGAGTTCTTTGCTGATAGCTCAGACCCTGGAGCCTGCTTTGGATTCTGTGTCTCCCTCTCTCTGCCCCTCCCCCGCTAACACACACACACACACACACACACACACACACACTCTCTCTCTCTCTCTCTCTCTCTCTCTCCCCTCTCTCTCTCTTTCTCTCTCTCTCAAAACTAAATATTAAAAAAAATTTTTTTTAAGAATTTAAAAATGGAACAAGTTATATCAGAAAAATAGTAAAAACTGCAAGGCAATATCAAAAGTTAGAATATCTATTTTTTAATGCTTGTTTATTTATTTCTTTTGAGAGAGAAAGCATGAGGTGGGGAGGGGCAGAGAGAGAGGGAGAGAGTGAATCCCAAGCAGTCTCTGTGCTGTCATTACAGAGCCCAGTGCAGGGCTCAGTCCCACGAACCATGAGATCATGACCTGAGCCAAAATCAGGAGTCAGACCCTTCGACTGAGCCAGCCACGTGCCCCAGAATATCTATTAATATGAGCCAAAACACACTCTTAAACAAAAAATACTATTAATTCAGTAAGTATTTAGTTTGACTGTTTAGAACTGAAAAGTCTTAAATAACAGTAGCTTAAAATTGATAAAAGTGGATAACTTTAATGCTCATAAAATGAAAAAAAGTGTCAGAAAATAGGCAGTCCTGGGCTGGGATAACAGATTTCAAATTTTACCGACACAAATCAGGTTGAGAGTTGGAATCTCCCCAGAAAGACATACACCTATGATCACTTCAGATGTGGGTGTAGAGGACAAGGAAGAACTTTCCATAGAGGGAAGGCAGACACCAAAGAGAAAATGCCTGGCAAGAAGTAGAATCGGGATCTAATCAAGGAATTTTGTGTACCACAGAGAGTAGGATGCTTTCCCCAGCCCTGTCCAGCAACACTTGTCCAGCCATTGAGCAGTGATGGCTGTGCCTCTTCTATTCTTCCATTTTTAGAATGGGAGTTTTTCTGCAGGTCACCCACCCTGTTCCTGATACTTTGCTGTATATTGGGCATATGCATATGAGACATATATTTATCCAGTTAGTTCATAAATCATGAAAACACAAAGTCACATTCAAATCTGAAGGAAAGGACTGTGCACAAACCAAGGATCTTGGGCCTTGACCTTAAAATAGTCAATGAATGGGACTTTGGGTTGCATCCTTTGGAGAGAGGGTGGTTTTCTTTCAAGTATGAAAAGAAGTCCCCCTCTTAGCCTTATTGTCCATTACCCATCTCAGAACTCATATATGCTAATTTTTGTCTGATATTTTTCTTTCCACAAAAATTTCCATTCCTCTGTGTGGGAGAGAGAGTGGACTGTTCCTCCAATGTCTATTGTCCCTTTGAACCATAGTAATATATATATATACACATATACATACATACACTATATACACTATATATATTATATATATATATATTTAGTGTATATATGTAATATATATATTATAGTGTATATATATAGTGTATATATATACTATATATATATAAATATATATACAATATATATAGTAAAATACATATATATCCAACCAAAATAAATATTGTGTTTCCCAGCATCCCTTGTAGCTAAAGACATTTGGTTAGGTTCTTACCAGTTGGATACAAACATAAGCTTGTGCCATTTCCAAGAAGTGCCCTCTTTCTTAATCGCCAGAATGTGGGTATAATTGTTAAAGTTCCAGCAGGCATCTGGGACCTTGAGGAGATCTTGGGGATGGGAGCTCAGTATGGTAGAGATACAAGATAAAAAGAGGCAGAGTTCTTGTCACTAAGGAATAAGCATATCAGCCCTGGATAACTGCCTATAATTTTTCCCCCAAGGGATAACATATTATTTATTTTTGTGTAACTTAATTTATATCTAGCATCAACAATCTTCTCAGCAGTGGAAAATTTAATTAATTCAATGAAAACTCAGTCAGAATAACGCACATATTAGGCTGCCAGAAATTGTAACATAGCTCATTGAAGCTCTGTTTATTTTTTTCAGTCTTTTTTCTATCATCTCAATAGTTTTTATTACCATGTCTTCTTACCCATTAATCTTTTCTTCTGCAGTGAAGTGTCTGCTATTAATTGTATCAACAGAACCTATTTTATTCTAGATACTGTATTTTTCCTTTATAGAAGTTTTATTTAGGTCTTTTAAACATTTTTCCAGGTCTCTACTTAACCTATTCCAGGATTCCACTACTTTCTTGAAGATATAGAACTGTTTTAATGTTCTCAACTAATTCTATCATTTATGTAATAGAATCTGTTTCTATTGATATTCTTCCTCATTATGGGTCATTTTGTTCTGCTTTTTGTATGCCTCTAATTTTTGATTGGATGCCAGACATTGTGAATTTTACACTGTGCTGGATTATGTTTCTGCAAATATTTTTTGAGCTTTATTTGAATGTCGTTATTTGAAAGTAGTAGATTCTTTGAGGCTTGCTTTTAATGTTTGGAAGGTGGAACCAGAGAAGCCTATAGTCTAGGGCTAACTCTGCTCCACCACTGAGATATTACCCTTCTGAGTGTTTTACTTAATGCTTCATGCATTCACCGCTATTCCTTTTTTTTTCTAGTGAGAACACAAACTATTCCTGGTCCTGAATAAGTTCCAGAGATTTTTCCCTCTTCTCCTTTCAGGTGTTTCTTTCTTCCCCTTTGGTAGTTTCCTTACACACATGCACTGGGCGATGTTCAGCAGAAGATCTGAGGGAGATCATCTGCACATCTCCAGAACTTGGCTTCTGTGCACCTGTCTGTGATACTTGGTTCTGTGACTACTCACTGGTTTAGCCTCTCTGGATCCCTAACTCTCTTAACCCCGCCAGACTGGCTCCACCTGGGTTCGCCTCCTGCACCACAGCCTGGAAACTCTATCCAGGCAGTAAACTGAGGTATCTTCTTCATTTCCCTTATTTCATGGATTATTGTCCTGTGTGGCCTGATGACAATGTCTGAAAACTATTGTTTCAAATATGTGTCCAAATTTTTAGTTGTTTCAGATAGGACGATAAACTAGTTCCTTTCACTTCAGTTAGCCAGAAGCAGAAGATTTTATGTTCTTTCTAAATAGAGCACAATAGGCGTAATTCGAATAGTATAGTTAACCAGTGTAATCCTAACTAAATATGCCCACTAGATTTTAATTATATGTTTATGATTCTAAATAACCATCCAGGAATCAATGCATTCGATGCGTTGTAGTTTTCCTGGGTAGAAGAAAATAGCCCATTGTACATTTTTTGTGATGGTATAAGGTTATGTTATATTCAGCCACTGAGGAAACAGATTTTATTTGAGGACTCGTTAACAAAGGATCAGCTTCTCTCCCAGAGCTGTAACTGGGCTCATCAGTAGTTAATAGGTTTAATTAGTGAGCTGGTTCTTAGATGTTGACATTAACTCTCAAAGTCTAGCTACACTCATACACACACACACACACACACACACACACACACAGTTAAAAACAGAATTATTTCTCCAACTGGATGGAGAACTTTCTGAGCATATAAATAGGGAAAGCATGCATATCATCCAGACTTTTGGTCCTACTCTTTGGTTCTAAGTTCCATCTTGATTCTCCCGCAGACCCTACTCAGGAAGCTGCTTTTTATGTCTTTTTTTTACATGTCCTATTTTCACATTATTTTTACTCAGTATAGTTCAGACTTCAAAGATGATATAATAAAAGGAGCACTGAAATCAGACAGATCTGAAAAAGTTTGTTTTGTATTTTACTGACAATGTGGTCACTACACATTACCTTATCATCTAGTTTTGTTCATTATTCATCACGTAGTCTTTGTTTATTTCATCTATAAAATGGAATATTACCTACATCACAGAGTTGTTGAAAGAACTAAACGAGATAATTTAATGCATGTAAAAGCATGCACTGGAGTGTTTTACAGAATATGTGTGTTAAATAAATGTTGATGAACTTCCATCTTTTCTACTGAATATTCTTTTTACTATTTCACCTTCTGTGTTTTTAAAGAGAACCGTCCAAAGAAAATAGCCAAAATAAGGATACAAATAAGAATCATCTTAGTATCTGAAGGGACTACAAAGTAAGCACTATAAATAACATCCGTATGTTATTTATAAGGATGCTCTAAATGCATTTTAAACACTATCCGCCTTTGATGGTGCAATATCACTCAAATGCAAATATCAGATAAAATAATCCATAGAAAATGCCAACTCAGGAAGTAGGAACTGCATCTTCTGAAATAAGCATGCCAATGTCCAAGAAGTCACTTCAGAAATACTTTTGGCTTTATGAGATTTCTATCCAGGCTTGCATCTAATGCAGGAGGTAATGAAAGGTCATTTGAGTTGTCTGTCAAAGCAGCCAAGAACTTTTATTGCTCTTCTCAGAGTAGAGCCAAGGACTTAATCCTCATCCATAAAATGAACACATTTGATTATGTAACTTCCAGCTGTAAAAATTGCACGATTAACTAATTATTCATTATAGAGGTCTAGCTCTTTAAATTGATCTCAGATGAATCAATTTATGTCAATTCAAGCCTGGTGAAACCAAGCCATAAAGAAAAAAGTTTGTCTTGCATTTTATCTTAGCTTTATAAATAGTGCACTACAAAAGTATTAATAATAATAATAATAACAATAATAATTGATGAGGATATTTTATCCTAAAGGTAATTTTGAGGTTTATGGGGTATTCAATAGTTTCCCCTATATAAACTGTGTTTATGAGATGCAGATAGCAGGAAGAAGTAAAAAAAAAAAAAAAAAAAAAAGAGAGACGGCTCAGAATCTTCTTCCACCATTACTTAGCACCATCTTCTTTCTGCTGGCAATGACAAATATAACACTTTTTTTTGTCCCTCTCATGATAGTCCTTTTTCGTCAAATAAGAACAAATCCCTTATCTTTGGGCTGAATTTTTCCAGCACTGAGCATTTCCATCCAGTATGTTCCACTAAGAGAAGGAGGAAGGAAGAACAGATAGAGAATCTCTCTTCCAACATCCTAACACCACTTTTGGCATTTCCTCAGTGGCATCTGTGATGTGGCTTTGTCCAGAATGCCTCCAATAAAAAACTACTCTCAACCTTGGATGTCTGAAAGAAGTAGGAGGAAAACATTAGAGAAAGTGTTTCTCCAGCAGCCATTACTTTTCTTTTTTCTTCTCTTTTCTTTTCTGTTTTCCTTTCCTTTCCTTTCCTTCCCCTTCCCCTTCCCTTCCCTTCTCTCTTTCCTCTTCTGTTCTCTTCTCTTTTCTCCTTTTCCCCATTACCTTTCTAGAACAAATTAGCAGTGTTGCATTTCTTCTGATTCACTGGTGCTATTTTTTTTTATAGCACTCGAGGCAAGTTTTAGCACCTGCTATCACTGAAGCCATGCTATACTGAATAGCCACCAGCAGAATTATGAATTCTTAGAAGGCAAATGGACACATGAGCCTGACTGAAAATCTGTACTATCCTTTTCTACGGGTAAAGGCTCTTGTAGTTTTATCTAAATGTACGAAGACCACCCCATGACAATCAATCTAATTATGGGCACAGAAGGCGATGCAAATTGTATCTATATCACCATGACAGTTTCCTTGTTAACCAACACACTTTTCAATGACACCGAAAGGATCCTGTTGAAAGAAAATTGGATAAGAGAAGTCCGAATGTTTCTCAAATATTTTAAGTGTGTAATTGAATGTGACCACATTAACATTAGAGTCAATCTTTGTATTTAAAACTACTACTTTGTGGGGGCGCCTGGGTGGCGCAGTCGGTTAAGCGTCTGACTTCAGCCAGGTCATGATCTCGCGGTCCGTGGGTTCGAGCCCCGCGTCAGGCTCTGGGCTGATGGCTCAGAGCCTGGAGCCTGTTTCCGATTCTGTGTCTCCCTCTCTCTCTGCCCCTCCCCCGTTCATGCTCTGTCTCTCTCTGTCTCAAAAATAAATAAAACGTTGAAAAAAAATAAAACTACTACTTTGTGGAAAATTTTATGACAACAAATTTGCTTGTTGTGATTCACAGTCAGTCAATCAATAGCTTTCATTTTATCTTGAAACAAAGGATGATTGCACAGAACTGGGCAATACTCTAGGGAAGGCCTTTCAGTTCAAACATGTTTCTGCTAGGGACTAAAATGTATGATCACATGAAAGAATGTTAAATGTTCATTTAACAGATATTTATCAAATAACTGCTATGTGTCAAAACTGTTATTGATTACACTCCAGTGGGGGAAAAAACAGACAAAATCTCTGCCCTTATAATGCTCCCTTGTAGGGTCTAGCGGGAGAGACAGATACTAGATATTTACAAACCCAAATAAAAATACAATTATTAAAAAACAGGCTGCTGTGAAAAAGAACAAGTTTAGTTTTCTATTTGGAGTTGCGTTGGGGAGAGAAGTCATACAAATTCTTCCTGAGAAAGAAGCATTTAAATCAAAACTTCAAGGAGGAATAGGAGTTAACCAGGAGGAATGTTCAAGGGAAGACATCCAGGCAGAAGAAACGTCAACACCACCAGTAGTGCTCAGAGATTCAAGTATCACCAACAGAATCAACAACCATCAGGTGTGATAATTGTTGTATTGTGTTTCTAAAAATTGGAAATTTCCCGGATGACATCAGGGAATTGGATCATCCTTGTGTATGGAATCCACAACGAAACACTCCAGTGATTCTCTTGACTGGATAAATTTTGACATTTATAATATCTAAAAATAAACTCTAGCAAGACTTGTCCATCTAATTTCACAGAAATTAAAGCAGCAGCTTCTATTTAAGATTATATTGTCAGACATAGAAGTCTTGCCAATAGAATTAGAAAACCTAAGGAAATACCCAATTAATATCTATAGATATTTCAGATGTATAAAAGGGCATGCAGACTGATATGTTCTTTAAAAGAGGACTACATTGCCATTCAAAATCAACTTTAAAAATGCTCAAGAAGTCTTATAAAGAATGCAGTTACAGTCCAAATTCTGTGGAGTTACATCTCAAATTTCTGCAAAAGACACAGAGATGTCTAAGCTGTATTATATATAACAATAGAACTATCTATCCCTCAATTAAGTTGAAGAATTTGTAGACTTATCTTTATTAACTTCATTACATTATTTTCTTTTATTATTAAAAACAATTTTTTAAGTTTATATTTGAGAGAGAGAGAGTGTGTGTGAGTGGGAGAGGGGCAAAGAGAGACGGAGACAGAATCCAAAGCAGCTCCAGACTCTGAGCTGTCAGTATGGAGCCCGACGGGGGACTCAAACACATGAGCTGTGAGATCATGACCTGAGCTGAAGTCAGACACTTAACTGACTGAGCCACCCAGGCGCCCCACTTCGTTACATTTTTTTTTTAAAACATTTACCTTTTTAAAAAATTTTAAAAAATATTTATTAGTTTTTGCAAGAGAGAGATGGAGAGCAAGTGTGGGGGGTGCAGAGAGAGAGAGAGGGAGACAGAGAATCCCAAGCTGTCAGCCAGATGTGGGCCTCAAACTCACGAAATTTGAGATCATGACCTAAGCTGAAATCAGGAGTCAGACACTTAACTGACTGAGCCACCCAGGTGCTCCTAGAAAAACATTTTCCAAAGGATGTTCCATAGAACACTAGATTCAAAGTATATTAATAGATGTTACTTCAAAATGCGTAAAGTACTAAGTTCAAGTAAAAAGCGTTACTGCAAACACTTTTCAGATCTCCTAAAATACTAATGTTCACTGAAAATACAAAAAAGGAGATTCAGTATGTAGTATTTCTCAGACACATTTATCTAAGGAATGCTTTCCTATGAATTATCAATGGAAATAGGCATCCTGTGGTACGGTCTTTGGAAATGCCATACTAATGGAAAAGTACAAGTTGAATTAGTGGAACAAACATAGGGATTATTTTACATGGAGTTTTACAAAATATTAGTAAACAAAAACTTTCAAGTTTCATTATTCAAATGTAATATTTAAGGGAAAAAAGAATTGATACCATTAAAAACTAATAATGATTATTAATAATATCCTTGCCCCAGCCAAGTTCATGCAGACTTAAATGAGGACATATGAGGCCATTACAACATGTCATGATGATCTGTGCTGCACCTACCTTTGATTTATAACAAAATTCACCCTTTGTTAGAAGCTATTACACTAGGCCAATTTATTTTCGGCCATTGTAGTTACACGTCACAAGGTGTAAAAGGGCACATTGGCAGAGATAGTACAACCATATTTATCAGTCTCGAGTGTGTTTTTTCCAATGTTAGTAGACAAGAACATGTCATGTCTGAAGTTTAATATCTACTCTAGAACTATCCGCCATTTGTGAACTATGCCTTCTGAAATCTCCCGAAATTAAGGAAGAAAGCAGTTCCATTTCTAGTTAGAATGTAAAGTTTCTGATGGACCATTTCTCCCATGAAAACAACTAGACAAAACTGGATAATTTGGAGGGCTTCACATGCAGACTAGGCAAAAATACTAAATCCAGAGAGGAAAAAGCTCTTTCTAGGTGAGCAGAAATAGGTAGCTATTCACCAGTGTGCTCTTTCCCACAGGGACAAATTGAAGCAACCGTATCTGGGTATGAACAGAAAATTTCGCTTGCCAAAGTAGATAGATTCTTGGAGACAGAAGAGAAACCAGCACAGCTTTTAACAGCTGTGCAAAAACGGAAATGACAGATTGAAATCTAGAGAAGTCTCAAACACACAGCCAGTTTTTACCACATGCCTGTTTTCCCCTAGAGGATTTTTGTTGAGTATTGGGCATCAGAGAATGTGGGGGCCGAGCTAGAAAGACAGAGCAAAATCCTGTGCTCTCACAGTGTTTAGAAGTCAAAGTGTTGCTTGAGGGAAGGGTATGGAATAATTTCAAGATAGGTGCCATTCTCTTAAACCAAAAGTAAACTAAAATTAATGAAAACTTGCAGTCTGGTTCTGAGTCAGCTAAAATTCTGATTGGCATAACTGATCAACTTCTGAAAAGAAAGAAAATGTATTTTTTTGAGGGAAAAGAACATCATCTTTAGGACTTAGAATTTTATTATATACATATTTTTTGGCATACAGTAACAACAATAAGAAAATGTGAAGCATGAAAATATGACACGTGCTCAAAAGAATAATTAGCAAGTAGAAGCAGACCCACAAATGACCAAGATTTTAGAATTAGTAGACAAAATCTTAAAAATACTATTATAAATATGTTAAGACATTTAAGATCTCCAAAAAAGAACTAAATATACACTGTAGAACTGAGAACATAATATCCACAATTAAGAACACACTGGATGGGTATAATAATGGACTAGACTTAGCAGAAGCAAGGATCAGTAAACTGGAAGATAGGATAATAGAAAAATGTAAATTGAAGTACACAATGAAAAAAGACTTTAACTACAACAAGAGAACAAAGCATAAGAGACATATAGGATGCTATCAGAGAGCTTGTGTAGTAGGAATTCTATGTGTAGATATATGTGTATTAGGAATTCTAACAGAAAAGAGGGAAAGTTGTGCAGAAATAAAATTTGAAGAAATAAGTCACGGCTTTTCCAACACTGATTAAAAAATCAAATCACAGATTTATGAAGCTCACTGAATATCAAGTTAATACAGATAAAACCACACAGTATAGTCAAACAGCTGAGAAACAAAGACTAAAAGGAAAATGTAAAAGCAGCCAGAAAATAAAGATACATTATTAGGGAAGCAGCAGTAAGATTTTAGTTGACTTCTTTTTTTTTAACATTTTTATTTTTATTTTTTTTTCAACGTTTATTTATTTTTGGGACAGAGAGAGACAGAGCATGAACGGGGGAGGGGCAGAGAGAGAGGGAGACACAGAATCGGAAACAGGCTCCAGGCTCTGAGTCATCAGCCCAGAGCCTGACGCGGGGCTCGAACCCACGGACCGCGAGATCGTGACCTGGCTGAAGTCGGACGCTTAACCGACTGCGCCACCCAGGCGCCCCTAGTTGACTTCTTAACAGAAACGGAGAAGCCAGAAGACAATGGGACAACAAAGGAGTGGAATAATTCTACATGGCAAAAATATTTTTCCCAAATGAAGGGAAAATACAAGTATTGTCACAACAATTAAGAATAATTAGTGGTCACTTAGTATTTGCTGGTAAATGAGGGAATTAAATGAATTTTTATGGTTTCTTCGTGAAGACAAATTAGGTATTTGGGATGGACTTCATGATTGGTAATTAGGACTAGTACATTGCAAAAAATACATTTTTAAAGTTTGGAGATACTTTTACAATATAAATTTGATCACAGTCAAACCTTTCAAAAAAGGACAAGAATTGGAAAAGACATAAAAGAAAAATAGCCAACATTTGCAAAGTTATGTAGAATTGATGTCATACAATGTAACAGGAGGTATAAATCGGTACTTTTTTGAAAGGTAATTAACTTGAATTTTGATATGCTTCAAGAAATATTTCCCCCTCATGGATATATCTTAAGAAAATAATTAAGAATGTTCACAAATGCTCACGTACAAACTGGCTTGGCACAGTGTTGTTTGGAAAAGAACACTGGGGGAAAAGCAAACATGTCTGTGTGTCTCCTTTTAAAAATTTTTGCCCAGTGACCTATTAAGAAACATGCACTTACCCTCTTATAGGCAAGAACAAAATCACTACAAGATTGGGAAAGGTTCCTTTTTTTGTTGTTGTTGTTTACATTGCATGTAGTGCCATTATGAAAAATTAGGTTTCCATTAAAAGGAAGAGGAGGAAAAATGCTGTTGGGTAGCTGCATGCCGGTTTCTGTCCCATCGGTCAGAGGAAGTCGTTTTTGTGAGGATTTGAGTTGTGCTATGAAAATAGCACTTGGAGATCGTGAGTACCCAGATAAGGTTCTTGGATTTTATTCTCAAGGTCTAACTGAACCAGTGAAGGGTTTTATGCAAGGGGCTAATATGATGCATCTGTTACTTGGCGGAGATTAATTTGGTAGCGAGAGGAATAATTTGGAAGAGGAAGAGGGTGGAGATGGGAAAAGCAGCCCAGAATGTGGACACATAACCTGTCTTGGCATCAGGATATCCTTCCTGAGTCCAAAGTGTGGCAGGAGAACATGGGAAAAGTGGACGGGGATGAGGAGGACTGATCAATTGGCCACAAAATACATATTTCATGGTAAGCTACTAGAATTCATTCTTTTCGTTGCATAGTTTCAGTCTCCAGATGTATTCCTGTACAATTTAAACGCTTCTATAATCTCAAAAACACAACTGTCATGTTCAGCAACAGTCAACACAATCGTGTGTCTACAGAATGACTAGATGTTCAGAACTTTAAAAAATATAGAAAATCAAAACCTGTAGAAATGCGCAAAAATAAAAAATGCCTTGATGCCTCTAATGTCTCAACTTCTATACTTGGCATTCTAATTTTATTTTAGATTCTACTGCACACAAAAAAGTTAATAAACCACATATTTGTAACTTTGAGACCAAGTTTAATGTGATGTTTGGAGAAGTTACTAGATTGCTAGATAGCAGAAGTTTCACTGTGACTTTATTCAGTTGAGACTATCTGACACTGATTTGATTTGATTTCTTAAAAGAGCATGTTGAAATCCATGACAGTCATGTTATTTAGGGAGAATTTAATACCACAAAGAACTAAGAAAATCTGGGTCTGTGGAAATTCTTCACTTGACCTCTACTAACCTACCACCCACCCCAAAGTAATACTCCACTAATTTTTTTTCTCTTAAATTGTGACAGCGGATACCAGGATAATGTAGTCTATGGTTCAAACACAGCTATAGAACACAAAAATCAGTCAGGCACTAAGATTACTGCAGTTTTTAGCCTATTTGCTAACATTTTCCTTCTGTTGCCTGTTGGTTTTTTCTTCTTTCACTGGCCCTCACTCGATTTTGAGAGAGCCTGCATTTTACCCTTTTCTTTCAAGCTTACGAGCAAGGGGAGGATCCGTTTTGAAGTTCCAGAGAAGAGTACCCTACCCAATGGACGTGACAATGTATTTGCTGAAAATATAAGGCATGCTTAAAAGTGATTAATACCTGTTTCTATCAGGCTTCCTGAACTCCTAACTTCACACCTTTACTACCAACTAGTGAGCCAGTAAAAGTGATGTGAAAGGATGAGAAAATAGATAATTTCCTTAGAGAGAATAATCCTTTTGCTAATAATTGAATTCTCTCTACCATACATGTCTTTCTTTGCGTGTCCAGAATTAATGTCGCTTCGTGACATTTTAACTACGTGATAATCTCCACATCATGAGAATCTCCTTAGACTTTAAATCAACCCTTAACAATTAACAAGGCTTTACTGAGTACTTACCATGTGCCTCCCACTGTGCCGATCACTGTTAGGACACAACGACGTATAAGACATTTCCCTTCAATTAGAGGAGAGTATGGCCTACTTAGGGAGACTGATAAGATGACTGTTGGAAAATAATTAGAGGACATTTTCAGATGATTTATATGTGTTAAAGAAGAATAATGGCAATCACTACCACTCACTGGGTGCTTGCTGTATGCCAGGCTCCCACTTAGTCTCTTTAACATATTTTCTGGGCCTCTAGTTTCAAGGGCTGTAGGAGCTCAGGGAGGGAGAGGGGAGTATCGACAAGAATGGTCTGAAAAGAAGGTGAGGGAGGCTGAGCTGACTTAAGAGAAAGGCTTAGGGGTTGCCTGGGTGGCTCAGTTGGTTGAGCGTCTGACTTCAGCTCAGGTCATGATCTCGCAGTTCGTGAGTTTGAGGGCTGCATTAGACTCTGTGCTGACAGCTCAGAGCCTGGAGCCTACTTCAGATTCTGTGTCTCCCTCTCCCTCCCCCTTCCCTGCACATGCTCTGTCTCACAAAAAATTAAGAGAAAGGCTTGGATCTAGAAAGGCACAGAAGATGCGGAAGGCAGTCTGTCTTGACAGGGAGGGCATCACCGTCACAGTATGGTTCCTGGGATTGTGCAGGGAGTTTCTTGCAGAGCCTGGGGCTTCAGAGTGGTAAGCAGTAGGGATTGCAAACTACCCCCAAATGTTCAGTCCTCTCTATCCATGCCCTTTGCCATGTGATTTGTAGTTTATCTCATCAAGAGACAGACTCTACTTACTATACCTTGAATAGAGGTTTACCTTGTGACTTGCTCGCTCTCTCTGGGATCCCTGCCTGTTGCTATGGGAACGAGTCTGTGCTAGCCCTATGGATCATGAGAGACTGTGTGGAGCAGAGCTGAATCAGCCAAGCCTCAGTCATCCTGCACCAGCCAGCCCCACGCTGGCTGCAGGTTCAGGAGGGAGCGCAACCATAATGGCAATGACAGCTATCAGTTATGAATAAAAAGCAACTGAACAGTGAGTAAGACCTGTTTACCAAGGGGTTAGTTACAAAGGAAAAAAAATCCCCTTTGACGTATGTTTTCTACTGGCCTGTAGAAATAACTCCCATTTATTTTTTCTTGCGTCACTGCTTTGTTCTTTCCTTCTCAGTTTCCCTTGCTGGTTCTTCCTCCTGATGATGGAGTGGCCAGAGTTAGTCCTCAGGCCTTCCCTCCAGTAGCTTATTAATTTCCCCAAGCCACTTGGTTTTCAGTTCCAGGTATGTGCTGCGAACTCCAAATGCTATGTCTTTAGCTGAGATCTCTCTCCCAAAGCCCTATCCACTGCCTACTCATCGCTTCCACTCAGAAGTCTAGGGAGCATCCTGGAGTCAGGATATCCAAAGCTGAGTTCCTGACCTCCCCTCCCATCCCTAGTCCGCCGCAACCCTTTCCCATATCAGTTTGTCAAGAACGTGCTTCTTCTACCCTTGTCCCTCTACAGTCTGTTCTCAATTCAGCAGACTGACTGTTTTTCTCTATTTTTTAAAATTATTTTTAAATTTATTTATTAATTTGGGGGGGGGGAGAGGGGAGAGAGAGAATCCCAAGCAGGCTCCCCGCTGTCAGCATAGATCCCAACGTAGGGCTTGACCCCACAAACTGTGAGATCATGACCTGAGCCAAGATCAAGAGTCAGATGCTTAACCAACTGAGCCACCCAGCTGCCCTCAGACTGATTGTTTTAGGAAATGATCATGTCATTTTTTTGTTGTTGTTGTTGTTCAAAACCCTGCAATGGCTTCCCGTTTTACTCAGAGTGAAACCGACATGCTTGCTCAGATGATCTGGCCTCTGTGACCACCCTGCCCTGTTTCTCCACTCCAGCTGTCTGTCCTCCTTTTCTTTTTTTCTTTAATGTTTATTTTTTATTTTTTAGAGAGAGAGACAGAGTGCAAATGGGGGGGGGGCAGAGAGAGAGAGGGAGACACAGAATCCGAAGCAGGCTTTAGGCTCTGAGCTGTCAGCTCAGAGCCTGATGCAGGGCTCGAACTCACAAACCGAGAGATCATGACCTGAGTGGAAGTGGGATGCTTAACCGACTGAGCCACGCAGGTACCCCTGTCCTCCTTTTCACTCATACTTGCTAAAGCTGTCCCTTCCACTCAGAATTTTCTTCCTGAAGCACAGGCTTCTACTCTAGGACTGTAAAAACTGTCTCTTCACTTGACGACAGTTTCCGTATATTTCTACATGATTAACATCCTCCCCGCCGCCCCGTCCCCTGCATTCCAGTCTTTACTCAGATGAGGCACAGTAAGATGTAGCTAGAATGACAACTCCGTAAGTACAGGGACAGTTTTGGTCACGGAGGTTTTCCCAGTTCCAGTGCTTGTCCAACTGGCCTTCAACAAATATCAGTTAAATAGATGAATGCATGAAGATGTGATAAATATCTATGTTTGGGAAAAAAGGGGGAAAATCCAATCACCAAAGATATATTAGGGCTCAAATCCTGTCTCTTCTACTTGGTGGCATGATATTTTGGATAAGTTGTTTAACACCTCCGTGGTTCATTTTTTCCTCTATAAAATGGGGATAAATGACTACCTACATCACAGGGCTGTTATGAGGGTTCAAAGAGTGAATTTATATAAAATAATTAGAGTAATGCCCAGCACATTATAAATATTAAGCAAGCAGTGCATTTTATTATTATCAGTACTGATCTCCTGGATTTGGTGTAAGGATTGGATGAAATACTCTGTGTAAAGTTCTTAACACAGTAATGCTCAATTGCTATTAGTTCAATCGATGATATAATTTCTGTGTTTTCAGGACAATTGTTTCTCCTCCCCAGAAAGTTGTTGAAAATAGCATTCCACTTTTAGGGTACAGTGTGTTTTTAAAATAGCCTTTCCTTTGCGGAAATCCTCAATGTTCCCCACCTCCATACTATTTATTGATGTAGATAAGGTCTCCTTCCCAGGAACTTTCCTGGTTAATGGGTGTTGGCCACTTTCCTTCTTGTACCATCCCATGAATATCATATTTCTAACTAGCCACCATTTATTTCTCTCCTGATGGGGTTGTGAGTGTTTAACTGTAGAAGTTAACACCGACCAGTAAAGATCTCATGCTTAATAAGTCTTTTAAAAAGAGATTGGTAGAGGGGTGCCTGGGTGGCTCAGTTGGTTAAGCATCCATCTTCTGCTCAGGTCATGATCTTGTGGTCTGTGATTTCGAGCCTCATGTGGTGCTCTGTGCTGAAAGCTCAGAGCCTGGAGCCTGCTTTGGTTTCTTCGTGTGTCTCTCTCTCTGCCCCTCCTCTGCTCATGCTCTGTCTCTCTCTCAAAAATAAAACATTGTAAAAAAAATGTTTAAAAAGAGATTGGTAGTATTTTTTTCATTATGGACTACTAGTCTTTTGAACCCTGGAAATTAGCTTAAATTGATAAAGGCATAATAATTGGCATTTTCTTAATGACTTTTACTTATACTGTTTAGTAAGCACAGTGGTTTACAACATATATTTGCTATCAGATTTTCTCCTGAGAGAGAAGGAAGGACCTAATTATGCTGCTAACATTCATTATTTCAGACATTATGCTGAGAGAGAGCAGAGAAGGCATTTGGGGGGAATTGCTTATCTATAGGTCATTGGATCATCTAATTATTGTTCTTTGTTTCATTGATCAGTATGGACACTATCTTTGCAGATATGAATAATTACTAAATTTAGTGAAAATAAGATTAAAAGCCTCACCAAGAACTAGAAGGATGATAATAGAAGATCTCATTGGGCTGGTCCTGGGAAGTTTCCCACTAACTGACTTGTCGGCTCTTTCACCCATGCCCCTCCCCAAATCTCCTGTATATTCTTTCTTCCCAGAAGAGCTGAGTCTATGATATTTCAATTCCAGAAAATGATTTGTTATGCTAGCCTGATATTTACTACCAATGCTTGATATTTAAGACACTCATTTCCCCAGTCCCCTCATCAGAGTGGACAGTGCTGATAACCCTTCTAGAGGGTCCATGTCACCATGCACTGAACTGAATCCACCAAAAGGATCCCGATTTTTAAGTCAAAGTGAATGCTAGAAATCCATTATGTGGATACAAGTACTTGTTTGTTGAGAGTGTCATTATGTGAACACACTAGAATTCACAGAATTTTGCTGCTGAAGGGACTTTGAGCGTTCCCCTTTCTGTTATCTCTCACACCTTTGCTAATGTCTATATTGAAATTACCACTTCAACCAGATAGGAATGTGTGTTTTGGGGATGGGGTGGGGTATGGAATATCCCAAGAAAAAAAAGTCTAACCTCTTCACATATATGACAATGGATTTGGAGATTCTTGAATCTCCCAAAGGTTAGTATATAAATGTAGACTTTAACCTTCTTCTTTTACTAGGAGTAAAAATCCAATTCTGTTAAAAATAGGTACATAATCCACTGTGTGGTGAAAAGAGCCCTGAGCTAATCAGAAGACACGGGTTAATGGTTCTGGTTTTTTTCACTTAACCAGGTATGTAACCCAAGGCAAGTCACTATATGTCCCCAGGATTCAGGGTAGGATAACATCAATTAGGATCGTTGAGACTCCTCAATTTAAAACTTTTAACACTATAATTTTTCTATAGTACTTGGACTTTTTGGTTCATGAACTTCTTCCAATGGCCACTGTAGGCAACCTACTTACCTCTGCAAGAAAAGATTTTGGGAAAATTCTTGCTAGACAGATAATCAATACTGAAATAGAAGTTTAATATGTGGCTATCAGGCTGTTGAACTTAAGTTTAGATTATCCAGCATTATACTCATTCAAATGAAATACTCAGATTTTTTTTATGCATTCAGCTTTTAGTAGAAAGATGAAACATGCCAAGACAATTCAGATCAATGCACCTTTCCTGAAATAACCATGGTTTGGAGTCCGTGAACATCACGCTGGAGATAGTCTGCCTTCTACTGTCTCTTTCTCTCATCCTTTCTCTACAATGATCATAAATGTTTAGACTCATGACCTCACATTACTGCAAGAGGCTCATACACCAAAAAAGTAAATTAAATAAAGTATGCGGAAAATACTCCATTTATTAAGAAAGGAAAGTCATTCAATATCTTAACAAACACATTCAAAGGAATGTTTTTAAGGGGAAAAAGGGTTATTTGGCAAAGCAATAAACCCATAAATATTTACTGCACATGAATTTTTTTCTAGGTATGTCAAGGCATTTAGAAGTTGGAAATATGGCCTTATTCTCAAAATACTTTTTAGAATTTTTTTCATGTTTATTTATTTTTTAGAAAGAGACAGAGAGACAGAGCGCAAGAGGGGTAGTAGCAAAGGGAGAGGGAGACACAGAAACTGAAGCAGGTTCCAGGCTCCAAGCTACTAGCACAGAGCCTGATGCGGGGCTCAAACCCATGAACCGTGGGATCATGGCCTGAGCTAAAGTCAGACGCTTAACCCACTGAGCTACCCAGGCGCCACCCCCCCCCAAATGTTTTTTTAAAACAGTGTGAGAGTAGGAAACAAAACTAATTAATAGTAATTAGTAATTAGTAAAAATAGTAATGTTTATGGTTGCTGTGTTGAATTGATGACCATCATCTGTCCTAAATTACTTCTAGGTTGCTTTTCTGTGCCACAGAGTGTACAAGGTTAGAAACTACATTTTTAAGACCCTTTTCAAACCAGAGTGCTGGATGCACATTAGATTCCCTCAATGAGAGGAATTACCTGAGATTTGGAAGGCAGAAGTTCGATAGCAGTCTTCAGATTGCTGCCACATTTCTTTTGGTTAGAAGCCAGTTGGTGGAGATGGGTTTTTCTGTAGCCACCTTGCAGTGTCCAGTCACTAATTTTGTGGGCATGGAAAGACAGCTAAGGAGGTGATAGCAATGTCTGCCAAAGATCTGAATTCCAGCTCTGCAGATAGGTATTGTGCCTCGTAACTCCCCTGGGGGGCCTGTGTTGTGAATGTCTTAGCGATTTTTCCTCTGATGGGCCAGTGAGGAGTTGTCGTTAGAGGTGCTCCTAGATGCTTAGCCTAAAGCCCATGCTGCTCATCCTTGGAACAATTCTGTGAGCACCAAATCTCTGCTTCTAAACCCTTTTCTACTTAAAAGAGCTAGAGTGGCAAGATTATACAGTAGGGTTTGATGGACGAGGCTGAACCCTGAAGGGTAGGTTGGTGAACATCAGATAATTCTCTGAAAAGTTTGGGTAAGATTTAAGTGTAGATTCACACTTGCACATTAAATATGCAATAATGATTTGAATTTTGCATCAGCCTGAAGATTATAAGACCGTGGAAGATCCTGAGAGCCACTGCTTTTAGATTCTTTGTTTTACTAACTTTAATTTAAACAGATTCTTAATTTTCCAGGCTCCAATGCATGAAATGATCCCCAAAAGAGCAGTTTCTGTTGGTTTAGCCCCAGACCTTTACAATAAATTAAGAGTGATCAAAAATGTTTTCCAGATAGTTTATGGATAATGCTAAGCCAGCAAAATCCAGCAAATTAGCCTTAAGGATAAAAATTCTCCTGACCTCTTGCACCAAAGTATAATAAGGACTGTAGTTTGGTTTTGTGGCTTTAAGGCTGCAAATCACAAAAGGTCAAATTCGGAAGCTGTGCTGGGGGGATTCTAGGAATGCCGTTTACATTGACAGAAACCTCAGTCATGTTGGGAAACTCCACTGTGATACTTTCATCTTCTTCTCCTGGACTGCTGGAAAATTTCCTTGTTCCATGAGATTAACCACTCCAAAACAACCTGGTCTTTTACTGGCCTTCTTAGTGATGGAAAACCTGTGTCCGTGGCCCCTTTTCCATGAGGGATCAAGTGGCAAGCATTCCTTCTTTCTATTCTTCCCAGTGGCCAGCCTCCCCTGGCCTGATCTCTCTGGCATGGTTTCCCACTTGATATGAAGCCACAAAGGACAGTATCTTTGTTATCTGCTTCTGAGAGCAGGGTTTATGGGGTAGCTCTGCCTCTAAACCTCAGGCCATTTACACAGCAGTGACCACAGAGCACATCAGATTAACTAAGATCAGGACAGGCCTAAAATGTCTCTCCATTTACTTGGGCCTTGACAGTGGGTTGAGGTACAGGAAGTAGTTTCCTCCAGGAATTGCCAAAGAATCAACAGATCTTCCCTGTTCAGTCTTTTTAGAAAACCCAACAAGTGTCCATCCTTTGTCATTTATATTAGAATCATTAAGTCTCAATTAATGGAACCATTAGGAGATGGAATGTTAAGGCAAAGGAGACAGAATGTAGTAGTGGCTAACTAACCCTGTGAAAATTGTTAATATGAGTCCTCACATTCCAGGCTGGTCACTCCAGGGGCTTCCAACCCTAAGTGGAAACGGAATGTGATAAGTAGATGATGGAGAGTCCATTCTCTTTTTTCCTAAACTAACTTTAGGGTACCTTTTTACAAACCATGAAAGAATCACATTACTAGCATCAGAAGACACCCCAGAGGATGGTAGTTTGCAACCTAAACTAGATGTTTTTACTCTACTGATTGGAAGGGTCGTTGAATCCTACTGTGCCAAGGGGACTTCTTCCTGCCCTTCCAAATATTCTACTTTTTTCAACTTCTCACTCCTTCCTACCTGGTAGAATCAAAGCATGACTGTGAGTAAATGGTCAGACCTTGAACCTTCTCTGAATGTTTACCACGTCTTTGTGGTAGAAAAAAGTGGTTGGTCTCGTGCATAGGTGGCTTTTAAGATTGGCAGAGAAAGGAACGAGAAGGCTCAATGCTTTGACATATGACCCTACCCATGGGTGTATTAGATCTTCTTAGAAAAAGTCATTCCTTTAACATATAACTTGTCTCCACATTAAATACAAGTTGACTCCCAGATAGTGAATGGTTTGTGTTATCATTTCAACCCTGCATGAATCCAAAATACAATTTTAGGTTTTTGTTCAGGCTTACAAGAGAGCATAAGGCACTAGATGCTTACAGATTGAGAGATTGAAGGACGGTAGGTATGCATATGCATGTTGGAGAGGCTGGGCTCCTTAAAACACAAAGAAACAAGAAACTTTCTAAGTTTGTGTAACTTAGATTGGGTCACTTAGCAATATTGTTAGTGTTTATTTGCTTTGTCTTGTTTTCTGATGACCTATAAAAGGAATCTCCAATTATTGAAGAATAACCCATTCTCTAATCTCTCCAGAAATTTGAGGAACATTCTTTTTGTTCCTCGTTGCTGGAGGAGAGTGGAGGAGAACATTCTTTTTGTTCCTCCTTGCTGGAGATCAACCTTCAGTGAATGAAATTTCTCCTATTTCCTAATGATGAGGAGAGCGAAAGTCTCAGTAGGAAGCGAAAAATGCAAGTTTAAAAAGTGGAAGAGAGGAAAAAGAACGAAGAGCATCTTAAAGATGAATACATAGGGGCGCCTGGGTGGCGCAGTCGGTTAAGCGTCCGACTTCAGCCAGGTCACGATCTCGCGGTCCAGGAGTTCGAGCCCCGCGTTGGGCTCTGGGCTGATGGCTCGGAGCCTGGAGCCTGTTTCCGATTCTGTGTCTCCCTCTCTCTCTGCCCCTCCCCCGTTCATGCTCTCTCTCTGTCCCCAAAATAAATAAAAACGTTGAAAAAAAAAAAAAGATGAATACATACAGTGAGGCCACATCGCTAAATAAAGAAAAAGAAAAGGATTTTGAGCTATATAGTCTTTCCTAAACTAAAAAATGTATGGCAACAAACTTGTTTTTTAAGAGTTAAATTATTTTAAAGATTTTT
Source organism: Herpailurus yagouaroundi (assembly GCF_014898765.1). Taxonomy (NCBI): domain Eukaryota; kingdom Metazoa; phylum Chordata; class Mammalia; order Carnivora; family Felidae; genus Herpailurus; species Herpailurus yagouaroundi. The sequence continues at coordinate 30,366,900 of NW_024412412.1, read as the reverse complement.
CCTACAATATTTGCTCTAGTAAACTTATTATAAATGACAAACAGTATGTGTTTGTTGCTTAGTCGTTTACAAGTTTTTCCCTATTACTTCAAAGATTTTTATGTGAGAAGAAATTTAGATTTCTAAAGCTAATTGGATTTGGCAGAGAGAAGGTTATCATATTGGAAATATTAAAGGTAATGCTAATTTTCATGTGGAGTATGGGGATTTACCGAGGTGAAATGTAAACACCAGGAAATCCCAGAGACCACAGCTTGCAGGGCAGAAACATTTCATGTTTGTTAAATTAAGAAATGGCATTTGACATTGAGTTTTTCCTCCTTAGCTCACAAGCTGCTGACTTAAATCTGTACTAATTGAGGGTTTTGTTTGGCTCAAAATTATAGACTCTTAAACAAAAGGCACAAATGTCCATATATTACACGCCATTCCTAATTATAAAATACAAATGACAGTACCAAATTGGCTCAATTTTCCAGTCCAGATACCACATGTGGTACTAAGTTCAATAAAGACAAAATGTATCAAATGTACTAGAAATATAAAACTGTCATTCATCCAATATGCTTCATACATTTCATCTTTGAATTTCTTATCATACGTTTACATGATATGAAATGAAGCCAATTTCATATTTATTCCATTTGACTAGAATGTGACCCTTTCTGAACCTCAAAGACCTCTGGGATTTTGTGACATTGAAAATTGTAGCATTGGCAGAAACATTTTATTCTTTTACTACAGCTCCTTCCTGGAGAGGTTATTAAACTCAGTGAGCATGCCTCTGTTAGATCTATGGACTAGGAGATCAGACACAGTCCTCTGCTCTTTGGAGTAAAGCATGAAAGGTGACTTTTAGCTCCCTTCTGAAGGAGGGTTCAGTCACCTACACACGACACCAGACCTTCTAACTCCTCCTTAACTGGTATCAGCAATTCTCTGCTCTTGTGTTGTTATATTGGACTATGAAGACATAAGGAGAGACTATCAGAATCAATCGGAGGACGACTTATTTTCAGAATGCCATGTCCCGACTGTTCTGTGTTATATGAGCTAAAATAAAAATGGGAAAGGATTTCACTGACGGTTATTCATGTATGGATCTATACCTTATCCTTCTCTAGAAAAATATTAAGTTTCTTTCAAGAATACAGTGGAAGAGGGACACCTGAGTGGCTCATACCATTAAGCTTCTGACTTCAGCTCAGGTCATGATCTCACAGTTTGTGAGTTCAGGTCTAGTGTCGGGCTCTGTGCTGACAGCTCAGAGCCTGGAGCCTGCTTCGGATTCTGTGTCTCCCTCTCTGTCTGCCCCTCCCCTGTTCATGCGCTGTCTCGCTCTGTCTCTCAAAAATAAGTAAACGTTAAAAAAATTTAAAGAATACAACAGAAGAGAAAATACATGAAGATAGAACTAACTGGCATTTAAGTGTTTCTTTTTTTGTTTGAAAAGGCGTACATCAAGGAGTCAAAGTTCTGGAGTGGTCATCAAGTTTCTCTGTTTTTAGAGGAGAAATTCATCACTTTGTCATTTCCTTCCACCTGATACCTTCTCCAGTTGAGGCCTGTCTTCCGAAATCAGTAATGCTGAATTTCTCTTCCTGACATGGCTCTGTAGCTCTCTCCTCTCAGTCCTGTCAAGGATGTAAGTCCTAGGTTCTGAGAGTAAGGACAGGTATTTGAAAACCTCTAGTCCAGTTTCCTCGTTGTACCCACATGAGGAAACCTAGGCTTAAGAATGTTCAAGGGCATCTGGGTGGTTCAGTTGGTTAAGCATGTGACCCTTGATTTGGGCTCAGTCATGATCTCACGGTTTGTGAGATTGAGCCCCAGGTCAGGCTTCACGGTGAGCATGGAGACTGCTTTGGATTCTCTTTTGCGCTCTCTGCCTTCCTCGCCACTCGTTCTCTCTCTCTCTCAAAATAAGTAAGTAAACATTAAGAAAAAAGAATGTTCAAATGACTAGTCCAAGTTTACTCAGCCACTTAGTAACAAAGACAAAACCAGGTATCACAGAACCTCTGTCCAATGTTCCCTGCATTTCTACCTACCCTATGTTATTTCTTTTGGTTCTCTAAATTTTCTACATATTCAGTTTATTCCTTTTAGAGATCTGCAAGCATGAAGGGATACTTTCATAAGTCATGAATCCCAGTAGATTCAACTCAAGCTTTATGTTTAACATGATCTCAGTGTTCTCAAGGACCTCATTTAGTTCAGTAGTTTGTTTGTTTTGTTTGCTTATGTCATCTTCGATTATTAGACATCCGTCCTCTGCTTGCATTATTACAATGTCAGAGAATGCTTGAATTTCTGAGATAGGCCACCCGATTACCAAGCGGTACTACTTCTGTAAATAACTCTGTATTATTTTGAGCAAATATGCCAACCTATAATTTCCATCAACTGGCCAAGGTTTTTCTCCCAATAAAAAGAAAATGGCACACTTCCCTACCATTACAATAGAAGAGCAGATCTTTTCCCCTGAGTCTTGAATCTTTGAAATTTAATAAGGCACTTCCATCCCAGAGAGCATTCCAAAAGAAATCCCAAACCTAAGACATCTTTTCTGTTCCTATGAGATTGACAGTTGCCATGGGAATGGGGAGGGGGGTGCTGTCCTCAGGCACTCCATGATTTCATCCCAGTACAGCTCCTGCTGGGACGCAAGTGCCTGTTAAGATTTTTATAGAGGTCGATCAGCTGGGCCTAGCAGAGGAAGTGCTAGGTCCCTTCGCACCAGAGCAAGGGAACATGATTTATTTAGTGCTTATTGAGTGGCTCTAACATCCCTGCCTTGCCTCCCTCCCAGAAAAACACAGAAATTCTGATTTTATTATAACTCCAGTCACCGGATTTCAGTCAGAACTCTTGGGTGGATTTCAATAGTTTATAATTAAAAGAAGAGAGCAGTCCAATAAACCCTCGGCTGGTCAAGTACCCATCGGTCCAAGTGGACGCATCTAAAGTGCAGGTCATACTCCGAATGTTACGTTTTTGATTTTTATGTGCTGTAAACATGAGAAAGCTGCTCAAACTGGCTTCAACAGGATCTTCAGAGTGACTCATCCAGTGTTGGGAATTTCAGCTGAGAATACAGTTAGTGCAGTAAGCTATTTTGCAAACTAATGAGAAACCTGACTCTGTCTTTAGAGGGAGACACCACCCAGAAGACAACTCAGCCATATTGTATACAAAGAGGAGACTGACAGCCTGAAACAGGCAGCCAGGAGCCACCTAATGCGAAATCCAAGGCTGGATTTTGTATTGACCTTGGAGTGGGGTAGGGAAGAACATTCCTTATAGTGAAAGCTCCATCTCCAGAGACTCTGGGCCACTCTAGGGAAGACTCAGACCCATCCATCATCGTTATTTTGTCAGGAAATAGGAAAATTGAGCCTATGTTAAGTCCTTAAATAGGCTTAGCAATTTATAGGCAGTTTATAGGCAGAACATTAGCTTGCATCATCAAAGTCAATATTTTGCCTAGGTATGTTTAATTATATGGATGTGGTCAAGCAATAGACCATTTCAGGGTTTCTTGGGTGGCTCAGTCGGTTAAGTGTCCAACTTTAGCTCAGGTCATGGTCTCACAGTTCACGGGTTCAAGCCCTATGCCGGACTCTGTGCTGACAGCTCAGAGCCTGGAGCCTGTTTTGGATTCTGTGTCTCCTTCTCTCTCTGGCCGTCCCATTCATGCTCTGTCTCTCTCTGTCAAAAATAAATAAATGTTAGAAAAAAGAAAGAAAGAAATAGACCATTTCTAAGACACTTCTCAAATACATTCTTACATAAGAAAGCATCATCTTCCAGAGGGACAGTGCTTGGTAACTCTAGTTAATTCCCTGGAAATTTCAGAGTGCCCAGTCAATAGTCATTATTCTTAAGTAATAGGGGAATTTGTCATTGTAGAAATTTGTCATTGTCAGAAATTTCCTGAAAACCAGTATATTACCAGCCAGTCCCTTACCATTAGGCTGCTGCAGGATGTCTGTGATGTGCATATCATATTATGAGTAAGGCTTTTTAAAGTTTATTAGGAATCATTTAAGATATAAAGAAAGATATATAATACAATGAACAAAAATACACTGAATTCTTAGTCTGTTATCCAATATAAGAAATAAAAAATAATGCATAAAATTAAAGTCTGTCTGTATTACCCCCAATCTTATCTCCCCAGGCCTCTGAAAGTATCTCTGTCCTAAATTACATGCTTTTTATCCTCAAGCATTTCTTTGAGTAAAATTAGTATATACTATTAACTTGTATGTTTATAAACTTCATATAAATGATTTTTTGCTCATATTTTTCTGTAATTTGCTTTTTCCACTCAACATCATATATAAAGATTCCTGCACATAGATAGATATAGTTTCAGTCCATTAGTTTTCATTTGTGATTAGTATTTCATTTATTCTTCCATTCTTTTATCAACAGATATGTTGGTGGATTTCATCTTTGTTAAATAATGTATACTTTCAACTTTATAAGACATTGTCAAATTGTTCATGATGGTGTTTATACTAATATATTCTCATATATACTCATACTCATATGTTATACTCATACAATACATACTGATTTATACTCATATACTCATATATGCATTCCAGTTTCCATCATTTCATATCTTTACTAACATCTGCTATTTGTCAACCTATTAAAGATATTGCCAGTCTGTTATTTCATTATGGTTTTAATACCCGCTTCTCTGATTTCAGGTGAGGGAGGTTAAGCATGTTTTTGATAAGGTTTACATCTTCTGTACCAAATTTGCTTTCCTTATGTCATTCTCCATTTCTTCAATTAAATACTGCTCTCTCTTTTACACACACACACACACACACACACACACACACTCACACACCACTACTTTCTACTGGTATGTATGTTCTACAAGGCAGAAACATAGGTGTATCCTCAATTCTTAACTTAAGGTCCAGCCCAAATAAGGTGCTTAATAAATATTTTCTGAATGAATGAATTTGTGTTTTTCAATTTTAAATTCAATGCAGGCCCTGATGACAGAAATTAACAACTACCTAGTCTATCTGACTATAGAGACTTTCTGCTGCTTATCCATTCTACACTCCAGGATGTGTCTGAAATACAACATTCATTTTGTCACTTCCATGTTTAAAAGTCTTCCATGGGGGCGCCTGGGTGGCTCAGTCGGTTAAGCGTCTGACTTCGGCTCAGGTCATGATCTCGCGGTATGTGAGTTCGAGCCCCACGTCGGGCTCTGTGCTGACTGTTCAGAGCCTGGAGCCTGTTTCAGATTCTGTGTCTCCCTCTCTCTCTGACCCTCCCCCGTTCATGCTCTGTCTCTCTCTGTCTCAAAAATAAATAAACATTAAAAAAAAATTTTTTTTAATAAAAAAAATAAAAAAATAAAAAAGTCTTCCATGGCTCGGTGTTGCTAAGCAGAACAGGGTCAAACTCTCATGCTGATAGTTAAGGCCTTTCCTCAAATGGAGCCCTTTGTCAGTTCTAATTTATTTCTCATTATGGCTCCAATCTGAGCCCTCTGTTCTAAGAAAGTTGGTCCCCTTGCTTCTTCTCATGAGACAACTTAGTGTTTATAAGGATATCCTTTATGCAAATAACTTTACAAAGGTTACCTCCAGAATTTTGTGCATGTGGAAAATGCTGTACATTTTTACTAGCCTGTAGGAACTTTGAAGGGCCTAGTCTTTATCTTCCATACCTGGGACACAGTAGGAATAGCTGTTGGGTTTTAGGTGAATGGATTTTTTTTTTCTTGGTCTCCTGAGGTAAATAGAACACACAACATAAACCAAGAACTCAACTCTAGCACAAAACTGATTAAATGAATGTCAAAACCTATCTAGGGATTAACATCACAATTTTCATGATGGAAACACACAATAGGTAGGTGCCAGGCACTGTGCTGGTTAATATTTCCTTGTACTCAAAGATAAATTTTGTCAGTTCTCTGTCCTGAAGGGACTTAGAGTATAAAAGGGAAAACAAATATTAAATATTGTAATATCTACCTCTACCACTGCCTCCACTAGCAAAGTTGTGGGAAAACTTACCCTTCCTAGGCTAGAAAAGAACACGTGATCTTCAAGATGGTACCTGGAAGTCATTCTCTCACCTTATAAGGGTCATCTATTTTATTTCAGAAAATGATAAGTTCCCTGTGAAATAAGACTCAGAAAGGACTAACTACTAATAGCTGAGAACATACCTTCCCTTCCTTCTTTTATTGACTGACTAAACCCTCAGAATACTTGTAAGGCAGGAAAGGCCACGGATATCAGAAGATTCATAAAGGTCTGAAGCCAGTGTAGGATCTAGAGTCCAATCTGTTTCTTCCTTTTCCTTTATTTTCTACTGGCATGTGCCCAACATAGCCTTCTTGCGCTTAAAAGCAGATAGTCTAAGATAAGGGAAAAAATAAAGTAGTCAGCAGAAAACTGAGGTTCTCATTTTGTTCTACCCACTAACACAAAGGAGAAATGAGGAAATTGCACTGCACACTCTCACAAGTATATCTAGCTTTAACCGTCTGTGTCTTGATTCTAAAGTCAGAAATGTCTTTGGTGTGCGTTGTATTTATTGACAGATCCTATGTCTTTAAGGGTTTCTACATGTTTATTTCAAGTTTTGAAGGTACAAGTTATTCTCAGAATTTAGATAGTAGCTGAAAGCACTGAAAACATAACTTTTAATAGCCACCCTGAATACTTGGTAGAATTTCAAAGTTTCTAATAATTTCAAAGTAAAACACTTGGGTTTTCCTCTAGCCTGTATTTTAAAACCAAGAACTTTCACCAAATGGCTGTTTGTGAGGTAAAATCCAAGGGGAGAATAAACATCCCCTTACTATAAAAATATCTTTCTATTTAGCCTACATTCTGTTCAAAATTCTGAACTATAAATCAAAATCCTAAATGTGGTTAAAATTGAAAAGACAAGAAATAACAAGAGTGTTGGCAAAGATGTGGAGAAAAAGGAACTTTCATCCACTGTTGGTGGGAATGAAAACTGGTATAATCATTGTAGAAAATAGTATGGAGTTTCCTCAAAAGACTAAAAATAGAAATACCATATGACCCAATAATTCTACTACTGGTATTTGCTCAAAGGCAACAAAAACACTAATTCAAAAAGATAGATGGACCCCTATGTTTATTGCAGCATTATTTACAATAACCAAGATAATGGAAGCAACCTAAATGTTCATCAGTAGATGAAAGGATAAGGAAGACACACACACACACACACACACACACACACACACACACACAGAGGAATATTATGCAGCCATAAAAAGGATGGCTCTTGCCATATGTGACAACATGGATGGACATAGAGGGTATTATGTTAAGTGAAATAAGTCAGACTGAGGAAGACAAATACCATGATTTCACTCATATGTGGAATAAAAAAAAAGCCACAACAAATGAGTAAATAAATAAAAAGCAGAGACCTATAAATATAGACAACAAACTGCTTTTTGCCAGAGAGAGGGCAGGTGGGAGATAAGCAAAATGGGTGAAGGGGAATGGGATATACAGTTACGGAATACATTCCATATATTCCAATATGAATATATTCCAGTTATGGAATGAATACGTCACAGGAATAAAAGGCATAGCATAGAAAATATAGTCAGTGGGATCATAATAGCGTTGTATGGTGACAGATGGTAGCTACATTCGTGGTGAGCATAACATAATATATACAGAAGTTGAATCATTATGTTGTATACCTGAAACTAGCGTAACATTGTGAGTCAACTATACTCAAAAAAATTTTTTTTGTAATTCAAATGATTCCTCTGAACAATTCCAGTTATGTAATTTCTTTTCTATTTTTATTTTTATTTTTATTTTTTTTCAACGTTTTATTTATTTTTGGGACAGAGAGAGACAGAGCATGAACGGGGGAGGGGCAGAGAGAGAGGAAGACACAGAATCGGAAACAGGCTCCAGGCTCTGAGCCATCAGCCCAGAGCCCGACGCGGGGCTCGAACTCACGGACCGCGAGATCGTGACCTGGCTGAAGTCGGACGCTTAACCGACTGCGCCACCCAGGCGCCCCTCTTTTCTATTTTTAAATTCCCTTTTGCTTATTTGGAGGGAAGTTGCATTCTTGCTAATTACATACTTCAGTTAATGTTGTGACTACATAAGACATGCCCATATTTACTGAATAAGAACATAATAAATACAAAATAAAAAGAAAGGTGCTGAATGTCCCTGATAAATGTTATCTGGAAGAAGAAATCTTAATTGTCCGTCATTATTGAAAATATTAAGTAATCTTAAAAGGCCCCAGACTCTGAGAGAATGAAACAGAGAAGTAATTACTTTTTATTCATAATGGGTATAAGAAGAAAGACCAGTTGTTTTCTGGAAAGCACCAGCATAGATAAGGTGTTAAGTATGTGTGAAGGTCACTAAGTGGTTTAAACACACAAAGATTTAACTCTTCTAAATAAAAGAGGGCGGGTATGGAGGCCTCCAGAAATCATCTGAAACCAAGGTACCTCTTGTGTCTGCTCTGCCACTGTAGGCTTCAGCTGTCAAGTTTACACCCCAGACTCTCAAGAGAAGAAAGAAGGAAGGGAAAAAAAGGCCCACGTCTACACTGGGCTGACTCCCTTTAAAGAGACTTCTCAGCTGTCCCACACCATAATTCTGCTTTCATCTCACTAGTCCAAACTCAGTGTCAAAGTCACCTCTAACTGCAAAAGAGGCTTGGAAATGCAGTGCTTCAGCTGGGTATGTTATGTTCGGCAATAAAACCGGGGTTCTGTAATTAAGGAGAGGGGGGATACTTGATCCTGGGTAGGTGACTAGCAGTTTCTGCTTTAGTAACCTACTGGGGATGTAAGCAAATGGAACATTAGGAAGGAGGAGGCAGTACATGAAATGGGACTATAGCTTTTCATACATCACAAGTTTATGTGGTCTAAATACTATTGCTGGTGGGTCATTGAGACTTCTAGAGTTATCTATAGTACTATGATGAGTAACCACATGATAAGAAAGTCATGATTCCCTCTCTTGGTCTCAATTTATTTACCTAAAAAAATGAAAAAATTTATTATATCAGTAGTTTTCAAACTTTGTCTCAGCAGCAGAATTCTTTTCTTCTCACATTAGTTTATGCAGATTCCCAGGTAAGACTGATGAACAGGAAAACCTAGGCATCTGAAATGGGAGTCATGAGCTGGTCGCTCCATACCATGGTCTTTCCTTTGTTCTCCACCATGGCCTCCGAGATACCCGAGAGCTGAAGTATGACAGTGTGAAATCCACTGGTCTTGCTTTTTGACGTGAACATTTCAGGGTTTGATGACTCATACCAAAAAAGGGGTTTTGTCCATAAGCCTTCCTCTTTCCCTTCTGCTTCCTACTAACAAATAATCTGGGGAGAAAATTCCTGTTTTTATTTCTCATTTGGGAAGAAAGTAAGATTCTTATTTTTTATTTCTATTTGAAGAAAAAATAAAACAAATAAAATTCTTATTTTTTAATTTCTATTTTGGGGAGAAAACTCGGGAAGCCTTCTAATATCTGATGACTTTTTTGCACAAAACTTAAAATGTGGCCCTGTTCACAGGGCTTCTTTGGAATTCTTTACAAGTACAGATGTACATGTCGTATGGCTCTCATACACTGATATTTATTAGACTAGATAAGTAGCTAAATTTGATGTGCATGTTGTTAGGGTTTTTTTTTTTTTTCCCTAATAATGTTTCCCTCCATGAAGTGTTAACTCTAAAGACCACAAAAGCATGTTCCAGATAATCTATGTCCAATCACCCCTGATTTTCTATACATTTCTTAGTTAATGCTTGGATTCCCTCCAAAAGTGAATATTGGAAGGAGAAATTTGACTATATTCCATGCAGTCAATTTCATAAAGTCATGGAGAGGGAGAAGATGTTTTCCTACAGGAATTTTAGCGAAAGTGTTGGAGTTTAAATTTCATGTGTGGCTTTTCCTTTATGAGGATTAGCTGCCGTGCACGTCTGAAAAAAATGCTAGGGAGAAGTAAAATTATAGATAGAGATAGTGTAAAACCAAGGGTGGCTTTGAATCACACTTAATAGGAATATAGAACTCTTTACACTTTCCAAGTTTTCCCCATTCCATTGAGACTCTTAAACTGAAATAATAATCTCTTTTCCCCTTTAAATAATTCTTGTCCTACTTTTAAGACTACTAGGGGAATAAAATAAAACACATGCAAAACTTAACATCAGCATTACTAAAACATATGTAACAGCATGTAGAAACTCCACAGACCTTGTAAAAACCCATTTAAGACCACAGAGAAAATCACCTAAAATACAGACCAAAATGTATTTGAATGGAGAGCATGGTTTGGAGGGCAGGAAACTTAGAATTTACTTTTAGCTTTTTCATTGCCCAAATCTCTGCCTACTGTGTAATCATTCTTATCTACCTAAACTGTCGTCTCACCCTTCATAGAGTTGAGTGACAGTTTTCTCTTGTCTTCCAGAGATATTGGGAATGTTATGGTCATTTTCCTAATAGTCTTAGGTCAGATGAGGGAAGGTGGCTAAATAATCCAACCCATTACTGCTGTTGCAAAATCTAATAAAATACAAGACAGTATGGCTCTCCTAGACTCATGGACCTGGCATTAGACCTAAAGTCATTTACAAAACACACAAGTTTATAATTATCTGCTATTCTCCCTGCGTTCATAGTTCTATGGCCAGATTCCCTTTGGCCGATCTAGATCATTTAATCTTCCCTTTACCCTTGACTACCAAGCATTATCTCCTTCATATTTAACCAGAAGTTTAAAAGCAAGAACTTATACATGTGATGGATTTCCTTCTATTCTAAAATCTAATGGATTCCCCTTGTGAGAGCTCAATGTGGTAGGAAATGAGGTGCTACAAATCAGTGGGCTTTAAGATTTCTCTTTTCAATGTTTAGGTCACTGGGGCCCTTTCTTTCTCTATTCTAATAGTTCCAAGCAGCCAAAGAGTCCCTAGTCCTTGACCTTAAACTTTGGGCTTGGATCCACAATCTTCGGAACTGGGAGTCAGCCCAAGTATAGCTCTTATCTGGCTGCAGCCCAAAAGTTTGGTAAAACTCCTAGATACAAAATATCCATAAACAAACAAAATTAACTAATACATTATTTTCGGGCCATTTGAATTTAAATCAGAGCAATTATTTTTAAAAAGGCACAAAAAAGTATTAAAGAATTTTCTAATTTGCAAAAAGATATTCTTTAGTAACGTGATGCTTCTTAGGGAAACCGGGTTAGGTCTTAGGGAAATTTTGTATGACCTCCCATTAAGTGAGGTTCTGCAATCACCCTTGACAACTCCACTATGTCAGGTTGTGGCCAGGGACAACCTCATGGTCATACAACCTCTGCAGTCTCCCAGAACCCCATGTTTAGAAGGGCTCCATGCTTGGTTGAATGCCCTGGCATAGTCAGTCTTCTTGAAATTCTTTGAACTTGGGTTTTGTAAGTAAAGTTTGATGGACAATGAAGAGAGAAGAGACATACACCCCCATTGTTTTTCTCACTGATTGTATATAGTGTTTGCCATGAGCACACAATTTCAGGGGACTCCCAATGCATGGGAATTCACTAATACTCAAAATGGGTTCAAGGCAAGCTTGTAATGTCTATGAATGAGTAAACAAGCATGCTGACAGCCCTAAGAAGCAACACTTTCTATTAGAATAAAAACTTGCTTTGAATTCAGGAGGATAAAATGGTAGAAATTAGTGTCACCCTCAAAGACTTAAGGAATGCAGAGGCAGTAGTCCTCATCGCGTCCTCATTTAATTGACCAGTTTGGTCCTTGTGAAAATAGGACAAAACATGGAAGATTATGATGGACTACATAAACTTTACCAATCGGTAGCCTCAATCACAGCCAATGTGTCAGGAGTAGGATTTTTACTAGAATAGACCTCTGAAGTTTGGCATACAGTTACTGATATAGCATATGCACTCTTTCATTGCCCATAAAAAAAAAAAAGGTCTTTTCATTCACCCAGAATAAACTGCAAAACAAATACATAGTCTTGTTTTAGGATTTTGCTAACTTTCCTCGCTCTGTCTTATTAAAATCATAAGGATCCTTGATAATATTGACATTCTGCAGAGTATCATGCTGATATCTTATGGTGATGACATCATGAAAATTAAATCTGGTGAATAGGAAGTGAAAAGAATTCTGGATAAGATCTGGTGGGATACAAGAGTGATAAAGAATGGGAAATACTCTGTACATATTTAGGGAGCTTCAAAATTTTGGGTAACCAATAGTCTAGGGCATTCTGGGATACACTCTCCAAGGTAAAAAAAAAAAAAAAAAAAAGGAAAACAAGTTATTTCGCTTTATACTTCTTACTACTGAGAAATAAGCACAATACTTGATAAAACTCTTCATATATTAGAGAGAACATGGTGGGGAATATTGCTCAACACATTTGTAGACTGACTTGAAAATCTGCCAATTTGGGGTGGTGGCCAGAACAAGGGAGGCCTCTGCATCATGTTCTGGTTCTGACACACAGGTCCTGCTACTTGGATCATATGACCTGGCCTAGCCAAAGTTGCTGTAAGTCTCCATAGCAGACCAGGATGAATTGTAGAATATATCCCAAGCATTAAAACTTGGGTTGCAATGCAGACTCCTTAGGTTCCAGAGTGAGGTCATGCCATTTGAGGAAGAGAAATATTCACTGCTTAAAAAACAGCTCTTCAGAGAACTGAATAAGCGAGATGGTGGAATAGGAAGCTCCAAACTTTGTTCTACCACGGAGATACTGACTTAGTAAAATACAGTACGGCAAGCCTTTATAAAACAGAGAAACCAATTAAAAAGTAATAGTTACCAAAATAATCACAAAACCAAGAATAGTTGTACTGAAACAAATGAGAAAAGCCATTGCATTTTATCCACAATAGCTCTAATCCCAGTCAGTGCAGCATTGAGCAATGAGGAGAAAATGCTCAACCTGTAGCTTTTCCCATGGGAGGTGAGGCAAGTGTGGACTGTATGTCTGAAGTTCTGGCTTTCCATGGGGCTGCCCGAGGGACTGGTTTCTGTCTCATCTGACTCAGAGCACCAATGGAGAACTGGCCTCGTTTGGAAGCCTGGGGGTCACTGACAACTAAGGAGAGCTCAGCAGATTCCTGCAACACCAGGAGACCTGCAGTGCCACAGACAATTTTAAGATAGGTCATTTGAAATTATGGAGTCAGAGGAACAAAAAGAAAACAAGAATGCAAAGTAAAGAAAACCTAAGGGACTTTCAAATGAACCAATATAAGTATTATAGAATTCTGTATAAAGAGGAGGAAGAAAAAAGGGTAAGTTCTTATTTGAAGAAATAATGGCAACAGACTTCCCAATCTGAGGAAGGAAATAGACATCCAAATTCAAGAGACTTCAAAAAACTTGAACTAGGATAAATCTCAAGAGACACATACCAAGACATATTATGGTCAAATTGTTAAAAGTCAAAGACAAAGAGAGAATCTAGAAAGCAGCAAGAGAAAAGCAACTCATCACATACAAGCACCCACAAGATTATCAATGGATTTCTTAGCAGAAACATTATAGGCAAGAATGGAAGTGGATGACACATTTAAAGTGTTGAAAAAAAATTAACTACCAGCCAAGAATACAATATACAGCAAACTGTCTTTCAAAAATGAAGAAATAAAGGCCTTCTGGATAAAAGCCGAGGGAGTTCATACCACTGACCTGCCTTGCAAGTTGCTAAAGAAAGTCCTTTGGGTTGAAATGAAAGGATGCTAAACAAGAACACAAAAGCATGAAAAAACAGAAAGCTGTTTGGTAAGAATAAATGCATAGATAAATAGAAAATTGTGAAATACTATAATGGTGGTGCATAAGTCACTTTTAATTCTGGTAGTAAACTTTAAAAGATAAAAGCCTAAGGGTGACTGTAACTATAAAACTAAGTGAGTACAAAATATAAAAAAATATAATTTATGACATCAATAACTTAAAGCAGGGGAGATTAAAGAGTAAAATTTTGCACACGATTGCAATTAAGGCATTTTCAATCTAAAATGGATTATTATTACTATAAGATGTTTTGTATAATCCTCACAGTAACCACATAGGCAATACACATAGAAGGTACACAAAAGAAAATGAGAAAGGAACCAAAGCATAGAACCTAAAAAAAAAAATCAACAAAATATGAAAGCAGCAGGAAAGGAAAAGAAGGATAAAATAACTAAAAGACGTACAGAAAGCAATGAACAAAATTGTGATAGTAAGTCCTTCCCTATCATTAATTACTTTAAATGTAAATAGGTTAAATGTAAATAGATTAAACTCCCCAACTGAAAGATAGAAAGTGACTGAATACATTTTAAAAGGACAAGACCCAACTAAATACTACGTGCAAGAGACTCATTTTAGACCTAAGGACACATATAGGCTGAAAGCAAAAGGATAAGAAATACATCTATGTGAATGTATATGTATATGTATGTGAGAAAACATAGACTTTAAGTCAAAATCTTCATAAAAGCCACAGAAGGATAAACACATAAAAAGGTCAATTCGCTAGGAATATCTAACAATTATAAATATATATGCATCTGACAGCAGAACATCCAAACATCTGAAGCAAACATCGCCAGAGTTGAAGGAAGAAATAGACAGTAACAATAATGGTGGAGGTTTCAATACCCCATTTTCTATTATGGACAGAATAACTAGATAGATCAATAAGGAAAGAGAGGATGTAAATAACACTATAGGCCAATGGGATATAACAGATATAAATAGAACAGTTCACTCAACATCAACAGAATACATACTCTTCTCAAATGTACATGGAACATTCTCTAGGGTAGGTCACATGTTAGGCTACAAAACATATCATAACAAATTTAGTAAAAGTGAAATCGTAAAAAGTTCCTTTTCTGATCACAATGAAATGTAACTAGAAATCAATAGCAAATGGAAAACTGCAAAATTCAAGTACATGTGGAAATTAAACAGCATACTCTTAAGGAGAAAAGACTGGCTCATGAAGAAATAAAAAATATGAACAGGGCCACAACTAGTGAGAAGATTGAATCAGTATTCAAAAACTTCCCAATGAAGAAGAAATGAGGACCAGATGGCTTCAGTGGAGAATTCTACCAAAAATTTAAAAACATAACACCAATCCTTCTCAAACTCGTATAAAAAATTAAAGAGGATGGGGCGCCTGGGTGGCGCAGTCGGTTGAGCGTCCGACTTCAGCCAGGTCACGATCTCGCGGTCCGTGAGTTCGAGCCCTGCGTCGGGCTCTGGGCTGATGGCTCAGAGCCTGGAGCCTGTTTCCGATTCTGTGTCTCCCTCTCTCTCTGCCCCTCCACCGTCCATGCTCTGTCTCTCTCTGTCCCAAAATTAAATAAGAAACGTTGAAAAAAAATTAAAAAAAAAAAAGTAAAGAGGAGAAAACACTTCCAAATTCATTTTATGAGGCCAAAATTACTCTAATACAAAAATTAAAACACTACAATAAAAAGGCTACAAACCAATATCCCTGATGAATATTGATGCAAAAATCCACAACAAAATACTGGCAAACTGAATTCAACATCACATTAAAAGGATTGGGGCACCTGGATGGCTCAGTCAGTTAAGCGTCCAACTTCGGCTCAGTCATGATCTCACACTTTGTGAGCCCGAGCCTCACGTCGGGCTCTGTACTGACAGCTCAGAGCCTGGAGCCTACTTCGATTCTATGTCTCCCTTGCTTGTGGTCCATCTCTCTCTCTCTCTCAAAAATAAATAAACATAAAAAAAATTTTTTTAAAGGATTATGTACCATGACCAAATGGGATTTATTCCTGAAATGCAAGGATGGTTCAATATGTGAAAATCAATAAATGTAACACATCACATTAACAGAATGTAGGGGGGGAAATCAGATGATCATTTCAATTGCTGCATTAAAAGTATTTGACAAAATTAAACACTCTATCAACAAACTAGGAAGAAAGAAATTACCTCAACAAAATGAAAGCCACATATGTAAAACCCATGTACAAATAGCCATTATATGGTCTATGTAGATAGAATCCATGGGATCAAGAACAAAATAATTGGGGTAGGAGTAACTATTCTTACAATCACTTTCAGAGACCCCGTTGGGAAATTTATGCTTTCTGTCTCTACACCAGGCTCTGTTGGATTATATGTTCTATTCCTGGAATGGAAGGCTGATATCAGGGGACAGAGTGTAGGGTTCACTAACCCCAAGGCTACTGCTACTACTTAGTCATTTGGGGCTACTCATGCCAGTAGATATCTTAACTGGAGTATTTTACTACTATGAGGACATACTGTTGCTGCTGTACAATGCCATCAAGGAAAAGAAAGTCTGGCACTCAGGAGATTCACTGCGGGTGCCTGTTAGTACTCGACGCCCAGTCATAACCATGAATGGGTAGTTGCAGCAACTGAGCCTGGCAAAAATCTTAAAAATGGGGGGATTAGAAATCTCAGAAATGAGTTACCTTGCCGGCAACCGAAAGCAGCTGAAAGGACCTGGAAAACATGATAGGGGAAAAGGATGAATATTACTAATGAAATAGGGACTCTTTGAAGCCATAGGGACTGCAGGTGGCTCCACTTACCATCTTGCTATGTCTTTTTTTTCCTTAATCAACTTTGTGTGGCCACAACAGTGATGCATTCCTAACACGAGTGAACTCAACAAAGGACATGAGTAGATCCGAGAAGCACCAAGAATGATTGTAGCCGATGCCTTTGCTTCCCATCAGCTATCCTCTCAGGTCTCATTGTCCCCAGACACACCTGCAGGTTTGTACTTCAAACATAGCTTCTTTTTTTGCAAATCACTCTGACTGAGAGATATTTATGGCCGTCAGAACATGTTAAGCCCACTTTAGGACAGGCTGGGAGGACCTGGGGGTAAAAGTTATTTCTGCAGCTTCAACAAATGACAGACAGGAATTAGTAGACACATACCGAGGCTTTCTTGCTTTTGGGTAGGGCAGCTTTGAGATATGGTTGTCCTCCAGCAGTCATCAGTGGGCCTGAGGACTAATTGCTCACAGTGGCTGATTGGTTATTAACATGTTCTATTGCCTTAATTTCTTTCCTTCTGGAATGGCCTCCCAAATAAGTGGACATCAAATCCAACTCATGGTCTGGTTCTGAAGGAATCCAATTCATGGCAAGAGATTTTTAACCTAGGTTCACCTGAAGCCCCCATGAACTCTTAAACCCTATGCTATCCTGCAACGTCCCTTAAAATGTGGCCTATGGAATAATTGCCTTAGAATTACCTGGTGACAACTGTTTAAAATGAAGATTCCCATATAGTCAGTGATATTGTAATAGCATTGTACTGTGACAGATGGTAGTTACACTTGTGAGCATAACATAATATAGAGAGAACATGAGTCCCTATGTACCTAAAACAAATGTAACATTGTGTGTTAACTACATTCAGATAAAAAAACTAAAAAGAAATAAAGATGTAGTAGAAGGAAAAGAAAGAAACAAAGGAAGGTAGAAAGATTAAAATAAAATAAAATGAAATGAAATAAAATAAAATAAAACAAAACAAAAACAATATTCCCAGGCAGATGGGTGTTAAACACACTGGAGCTTGAAAATGATTTCAGTATTTTGAAGCCCAGTTAAAATTTCCAAGGCTAAGGAGAATTCTCTTTCTACATATAATAATTATGTATCATTTCAAGTCACTTAGACTGTCCCTAAATGATTTTCTGCATTCTTCTTTTGTGTATGTATGTATGTTGCCTATGCTATATGCCTATGCGTGTGATTACACTTTAGTATCTTATAGCATATCAAGAGTATTCAAAGAGCTAAAATAAGAAAATTTTCTAATCATAGAAAAACAAAATCCAAGGAGCAGAAGAAATGTCTTGAGGCAATGGATTTTTGAACCTTCATTCTCTATCTACCAACAATTTCCCATGAGGTCCTGGAAAGGCCAGTTAACCTCTTAGTGCCTATGCTTCCTTATGTGTTAAATGGGACTCATAACCTTTATGATGTAAAGGCACTAAACAGATGAATTATTTAATATTAGATGATCTATAATCTGCCACACAATATTATTTTGAAGATGCCCATGCATTATTGATTGCTGAATGCACTTACATTATTATACAGTCTCACAAATTTCAGATATTATACACACTTTTTACTAGGTGGCTATAAGCTCCATGCTGCGAGATATTTTTAGCTAAAGTGAGTTAATCCTAGCTGACCCACACTGAAATGTTTTAGGGCTCTGTGAAAATGATAAACCTAATCTTCATAGTGGATGATAAATATTACTGTATTTATCTGTAGGTCAATAAAACTTTGGCATTCAGGGATTTAATATCATGGTTTGTATTCTTTATTAACAACCTCAGAGGTTCATGTCACAGAGTAATCTGCAGTTCTATGGTGGCATAAATTTGAATTGTATACACAAAGAGCCTGATATGTGGAAGCCAGTCTCAATAGTGCCAAGGGGAGCTAGCTAGCTTCTCTTCACTTGTGTTCACCTTAGCCCTGTTCTCTTCTCTCAGATGCAGTAGCTGTTCTTAAGTGATAAAACCTTAGTATATTCGTGAAAAATGGCTCTTCTGGGAGAAATAAACCATTCCTAGTGCTGGTGATGAAACTGAAGAAGTCTAAGAAGTGCTTCTTCTTAGCCAGAGAAGAGAGATTTTTAATAACGTAAGGAATGGAATGTTGCACTTGGCAGATTTAAGTCCATGATATGATGGAGTCCACCAAATGGGTATATGGAAACCAGAAAAATCACTTCATGAAATTATTTTAGCGAGCGTCCTCACCAAATCAAAATTTCACTCATTTGTGCATTTTTATTCTTTTTTAAAAATGGCTAATCTGAGCGTCAGAAAAGAAGTTTTCAATTTTACTTTGTAGCATTTTATAGAAGTTATACGTTATGTTAGTGTCCTTTCTCATTTCTTTGATCAATTTTAATAGTGTTTTAGTTAATTCTTCTGCATTTTGTAGGAGGAAATCACACAATTTCCAAATGACGGGGTTACCGCCTACTTTTCGACATTTGAACCATTAAACTTCTTATTTTGCTGTGCTGTATGAGCGCTTCAGAAATAATGTTAAAAAATAGATATACTTGACATGTTCTATTGTTCTCAACTTGAATTGAAATATTTATGGAGTTTCCCGAAATGTATTTTATAGAACAATTGCCCTCCTTGAAGAAAGAAGTCTATGATAAATTAAACTTTAGAAACATGCCATACTCTGTCCCCATGTTAGAGAGTCAAAGAGTATATTCACCCATTTATTAAATGTGCTCAGAAGCTCTATAGTTTAATCTTCTATGGTTTAATTTTATTTAATCCTGGGATAAACAATCCTCCAGAAATTAAAAAAAAAAAAAAACAGGGAAATTTTTTAATGTCTTATCAAGCCAATAACTTTGATAACACATTAAAGGGAAAAAAAAGTATTTAAAGCAGTATCAGTTTTTAATTTCATTCTTAACCAAGTTGGCTGATATGTCACCAATCAGCGTGAGAGCAGCAGTGTTAAGGAAAACCCCTGCTACAATGTCTCTAGTGGTCACTATAGAATGGACACTAAGCCCTCCAACCATTGAAATGAAGTCATGAATGAAAGGTTTCCAGAGTGAACAATTTCCATGGGATGCCTGGCTGGCTCAGTTGGTAGAGCATGTGACTCTTAATCTCTGGGTAGTGAGTTCAAGCCCCACATTGGATGTGGAGCCTACTTAAAAAAATGTTTCTTGCCAAAGTGGACAATTCCCATAAAAACAATATGAACAATTATTGCACTAAAGACTCTTGACCACTAAATTTTGTTGACTACTGAGACAAAATATACCTCTATTTCATTTGGCGGACTTACAGATTAGTCTAGCCGAAGAACCCTAAGCCAAAATGTATAAAATTTTTATCCATTTGCAAGTAGTTTTCCCGTTTGAACCATGATGTTTTCAATTCTTTGCTGGGTGATTGCATTATGCAACCCATGACCCTCCATTTCAGATTGTGTTGTTCATCAAAGCCACCTTGTCCATAAAGAATTGGCTACATAATAAACTTTATACAGACAAACATATGAAATACATTTATATAAATAAAAATCCCTTTCTCTTTCATAACTTGCGTGTCCATATAAAAGTTAGTTTTATAAATGTTTAAAAATTCGCTGGTGCTGGTTGCTTCTATTTAGTTACATCTCTGTTCTTCGGTGAGATTTGCTTAAAGTATTCTTTTGCTTGTTTCTTGGTCAAATTTTGAGATCATACTTTTTTTTTTTTACTATATTTTGAGACAGTCTACATATTTTGTTAATTATCCTTCAAAGATTTAAACACTTCACCATGTTAAGTCTACACTGCAGTAATTTTGGATAACCTTAAATTTTTTCCTATTTCAGTCATATTTATTCATATATCTAGGTTTTCTATATTCTCTCTAATCAATATTGGTAGTGTTAATTTTCCCTAAAAGTATCATTATTTCCAGATTTGGGAAGTCCAAGAAATATCTTTTACTCATGGCTATAATGAATAAAAACAGAAAGTACGCTGTACTACCTTCCCGCTAACCTTTTCCTCACATAGGGAAGGGAAAAAAAACAGAAGAGAAGGATAGTGACAGTAGTAAGATCAAAGGTGCACTGAAAGAGACCTGCTGTGGGAGAATGGAATAGAAAAAGCTGCTTTATTATTCCTTACCACAGACCTCGTGTTAAAAGACGAGTTATTATATAAGAAAAGTGAAGGCAACTATTACAAGGCAAAGGATGTGCTGTCACAGGTTTAGGTAGGCCACTGTCAACCAAGTTTCTTCAACTATAAAAAAAGTATTTATGTTAACTATATTCAACTTTTTGTAAGAGAATTAGGTCAAATTAGGTCTACATTTCTCTGAAATACAACCCGATATAAATATAAACTAGTAGTATTATTTTATAAATTTCATATGTTCCAATCCTGATTCATTCTCCTCTAGCAAATTTCCGATTTTAAATTATAAAAGATCATTTTTTTCCCTGGGGCAGATGACCCAGAATGGTACAAGTTGATGACAGGTTCTGGCTGACCATAGGACTATCCAAAGAAAAAAGTGCTTACATGATCAGTTAATATATTCATTATTACTGAAAATGAGTTGTGATCACCAATATTGGTCTTCTGGAACAATTTTTAAATAAAATTCAGCAAATAATTGTAACTTCAGAACTACTACTGCCCTCCCTGAGTCAGTACTACGTGTAAAAAAAAAAAAAAAGGAATATATATTTAAAAGATGTGATACCTTGAGAAGAAATGTGTTCATAAGAGAGAAAGATATTGGCCTGCAGCCCAACTACCGGTCTTCTGTTCATTAACATCTCTTTCTATGTACCCTTCTATCTAACCTGCCCAACTCCTGCCTCCATGACCTAGGCAATTTTTGGTTGGTTCTCTAGTCATGGCTGCTGGGAAAGTTATTTGATTTCTTTCCCATTTTTAACATCATTTCCCTCTTGTTTTACATTTTGCCTACTGTTTTGTTCACAGTGGCAACATCTCCCCAATAAAGAGGATTTATACTTCCTGAAAGCCGTCATTTAGACATTCCACAAATGTCTCTAACTTTCTCTTGCCTCTACTCCTGTGGGTGGCAAATAGTATTTTGGTCATTAAAAGCAAGAATTGAGAACCAAGGGAAAAAAAGTGTACTTAATTGAAGCCCAAGGTGTTAAGACCATGGAAATATCATTCCACAGCTCATTAAAACATCCATAGACGTGAATTTCTCTAGAGGAAATTAACCAAATGAAATGTCCATGCTCCATGCTATCTGTAGGCATCAATTTGCATAGCTGGAGAGAGTGAGGAGGGGGAAGTGCCAGTGGTCCTGCAGACCTGTGGGCTAATCTGCATATCAGATGCCCCAAACTGGGGACATTACATTAAAAATGAACTCCACGAATTTCATGAGCTTATTTGGGAGTGTGTGTATGACAAGGAGGACCCGCTCATGAATGTAAAGCATTTAGATAAGCAGAGGCAACAGACGCACAATAATGGCTGTGCTGTAGAGGTGCAAATCTAATTTTCTCATATCTTCCTCCCTCCCCACTGGGTAACCTGATTTCTTAAGATAAAATGACTGAGATGTTTCAGCAAAGACCAAAAAAATCGGGTGAACAACTGTAAATAATTGACTTATGCTGTGAGGCACACAGAGTTACATGACACTTGGGAAACTAATAATATTTATTTACAAATTACCTTGAACACTGGATCCTTACATTCTTCCTATGCTAAGGGTATTGTTTTGATTACTTTTCCACTTTTCAGATGGAGTAAACAACCCAGGCTCGGAGATAGATATTCAATGACTGGTCCTTTGCTTTATAGCTACTAAGTAAAGAACTGGGACCTAAACCCTGGTGGATGACCTCCAAACACCACGCTTTCCCTGCCTTTGGCAGTTACCAACCTTGTGGGAAGGTACGATGCACCCATGTGAAATAACAGAGAATTAAGCAGAACACATAAGGGGGACACTGGGTGAGTGTCCTCCCTTTGCTGACAAACTGCAGCTGGTGGATCCAGATGGCATATTTGACTATTAGCAGCCGACTCTGAAGCAATCCTGAGACTTGCTTGAAAGGTTCTTCTTAACCTCATTTAGTGGGACACCCATATGAAAAATATTGTTACGTATGTCTGTAAAACATGTATTGACTCAATCTGCAAGCAATGCTTGGATTTGCCTTCCACTTGTGGCTAACATATGAACCCAGTGTGGCTAAAGACTCTTCAGGCCCCTTTGGTCCTGGCTGTTCTCTACCTCAAAAGGTAAACAAAATCTCCAAACTTTCCCTTTCTCACACATCACCTCATGTATTTTGAAAATTGTTATTGAAATGCTTGAAAGTGGGGCACCTGGGTGGCTCAGTCCGTTAAGCCTCCAACTCTTGATTTTGGTTCAGGTCATGATCTCTTGGCTAATGGGATCGAGACTCATGTTTGGCTCTGCATTGACAGTGTGAAGCCTGCTTGAGATTCTCCTCTCTGCCCGTTTCTCAGTCTCTCTCTCTCTCTCTCTCTCTCTCTCTCTCCAAATAAATAAATAAACATTAAAAAAACACTTGAAAGTTAGAGCATTCAAAGGAATCCCCCACCCCCATGTTTGAGTGCTCTCTGAACTTGGGATTTAGACTCAGAGACTCTGACCATTTCTTATAACCATCATTGTTCCTTACTGAATTTTCCCAAAAGGTATAGATGGGAGTTAGTTCTAAAACGTTCAGATCATCAGAAAGGATAAACAGATTTTCTGGGTGACTCCTTCAGCCTGTTACAAATTACTTTTTAGGAGAGGACATAAGGTTCTTCTCTCCCTTATAATAAATGCCAGCTATTGGATCATTGTTTCTAAACCATGATTAGAGCTGTCCTGAGAGCCTCATGCCAGGTTCCCTTGGCCTTCTACATTAGCATATAGTTGCATGGTTTCTTCGTTCCAGGAAAAAGCCCTGAGACAACTCGGCTGTCAAAAATATGTTTTTCCCTAAGTGGGAGGTCAATAACATCTTCATATCCTCGGCCGAGAAGAAGAAATGAGATGCCAAGTGTGACACCCACTAATCATCTACCTTTCAGGGCTTGATTAGGTAATTTTCTTCTAGAATGAAGAAGCTGACAGAAATGCTTTCAAGATGGAAAGAGGGCTTGTAAACCTGCCTGACTTATTATTTTCTGCCTGAAAGCAATAAACATCTGTTTTCTTGATAAAGTAACCAGGTTCATATTTGAGGAGAACAAGGTTATAGTTGGCCTCCCAATTATTGATTCTTCTTGAGAACATTGTCCCGGGGGCTCTTTGCAGTAAAACACTGAACTTTACCCCAAGTCCTCCAGATTCCCTTACACAGTCTGTCAATAGCCCAAATTCCATGCCGTGAGACATTTTTTTTTCATACTATAAAATGTTGGCAAATCTGTTGAGCACGGAAAGTAGATACTAGCTGTTCACTTTGATTGAGATATTGGAGCAGGCCAAAGCTTAGGGAAGAGACTCTCACATATAAATAAGTTTTACTCCTGAATAGCCAGAAGTCATTTCCTTGGACTTAGATAAGTAGAAAGGTCTAGAAAGAGATGGGATTGTCCTGTGTGTGTGTGTGTGTGTGTGTGTGTGTGTGCATGTGCATGTGTGTGTATTGTGTCTGAGTCTTACTATCAGTTTTAGAACACGCAGACTTGATTCTTGACTAACGAAAGTTTATTCTATTATTTACCATGTTATATGTGTAACAAAACAAACTATTCTTTTATTCATTCATTTATTCAACAAAGCTTTTTGAGTATCTCTATGTGGCAGACATTCTTTCAGGTACTTAAGAAAAGGTTAAGAAACAAAAGACAACAACCCCTCTCCTCCTGGAAACTTAGATTCTAGGCAATAAATAACAGCACAGTAAATAAGGAGACTGCACATTGGTGGGGGTGGGGGGCAGGATGAACAGAATAATGGAAATCAGAAAAGCCAGACAGAGGTAGTAAGTAGAAGATAGTTGGGATTTTTAAAAGAATGATCAGAATTGCAACGTACTGAGAAGGTGACATTTGAGCAAAGGCTTGATGGATGTGTGAGGGTTATCCATACGGGTCTTCAAGGAAGAACATTCTAGGGAGAAGAAAAAGCCAGTGCAGGGCTAGAAGGGCAAGAAGGCAAGAGCATGTGTGGGAAGTTCAAGCAGCATCAAGGAACTCAATATATCTGGAGAGAAGTGATCAAGCAAGGAAGTAGCAGGATTTAATGTCAGAGAAGTAAGACTGAGAGGCAGAAAGGAGCAGACTTTTTTGACTGTAGTAAGAACTTGGCTTATACTCTGAATGAAATGGAAGTCTTTTACAGGATATTAAGCAATGGAGCCATATGAACTGACTTGCATTTTAGAAGAATCACTCTAGGGGAACCTGGGTGGCTCAGTCAGTTGAGCATCTGACTTCAGCTCAGGTCACGATCTAACGGTTTGTGGGTTCAAGCCCCGTGTCGGGCTCTGTGCTGACAGCTCAGATCCTGGAGTCTACTTCAGATTCTGTGTCTCCCTCTCTCTCTGCCTCCCCCACTCATGCTCACTCTTTCTCTCTCTCTCAACAATATATAACATTAAAAATTTTTTAAAGAATCGCTCCATTTGCTTTGCTAAAAGAGACTGTGGATGTCGGGAAGCAAGTATGGAATCAAGGAGGTGTTTCAGGAGATTATTGCAACAGTCCAAGCAAGAGGCTCAGGAAAGTGTGATAGTGGTAGTGAGACGTGTAGAGCTCTGAATACATTTTGAAGAATCAATAGGATTTCATGTTATGTTGGATGTGAGATGTGAAAGAAAGAGTCAAGGATGACATCAAGATTTTTGGCTTGAGCAACTGGAAGGACGGCGCTATATCAACTGAGATGGGGAAAATTGTGGATGAAATAAACTTGGGGGGAAATACCATAATTTCAGTCTTGACATGTTATGTTTGAAATGCCTATTAGATATCCTAATGGAGATGGTACATAGCAGCTATATTTATACATGTGGATTTCAGATGGAAGATCAAGTGGAGGCATAACTTTGGTATAATTGTTTTTATTGTTTTATTTATTTTTTATTTTTTTTTAACGTTTACTTATTTTTGAGACACAGAGAGACAGAGCATGAACAGGGGAGGGGCAGAGAGAGAGGGAGACACAGAATCTGAAACAGGCTCCAGGCTCTGAGCAGTCAGGACAGAGCCCGACATGGGGCTCGAACCCACGGACCGTGAGATCATGACCTAAGCCAAAGTCGGACGCTTAACCAACCGAGCCACTCAGGCACCCCAGTATAATTGTTTTTAATGTTTATTTTAGAGACAGACAGTGCATGTGAGCAAGCCGGAGAGGGGCAGGGAGGATCCCAAACAGACTCTGTGATGCCCACAGAGAGCCCTATGCAGGGCTTGAATTCACAGAGAGATCATGACCTGAGCCAAAGTCCAACGCTTAATCTACTGAGCCACCCAGGCCCCCCGATTTGGTATAATTTTTAGGTATGTATGGTAATTAAAATCATACTGCTGGAGGACATCACCAAAAGAATAAATGTAGACGGAGAACAAAAGACTGAGCCCTGGAGCATGCGAAAGAGGTCAGAGATAAGAAGAGGAACCAGTAAAGAAGAAAAAACAAGACAGCATGGTGTTCTAACCTGTAGCAAGAAGGCGAGAGTTACTACATGTACAGGAATGTGTAATTAGTAAGGTAGAGACTGAAACAGACCACTGGATTTAGCAATGTAAGTCTCATTGGTGACCTTGAATAGGCTGTGTAAGAATGAGAATATGGCTGGTGACCACAGATGTGGAGAGCCTGTGTAATTTCTTTGCAAATAAGTACAAAAATTGGGGGGAATGGAATCAAAATAAGTTTCTTGTTTCCTAAGAGAAATAATGATGTTTACATGCCATGCTGATGGAAAAATCCAGGACAGAGGCGGGGGGAAATGATGCAATGAAGAAGAGAGGATTCCTAAAGGAGTCCCTGGGGTAAACAAAAGTCGTTGAGATGTGGTGCACAGGATGGATTAGTTTGGATGGGAGCGTAGGTCTTCCATCTGTGGTTATAGGTAGACAGACAGAGTAGGTGGGGGCAGATGTGGATTAGTGGGTAGATGTGGTCATGTGAGTCTTTTGAATGCCTCTGTTTTCTGAGTGAAGTAAGAAGCAAGGTTATCAGGTCAACATTATAAGGAGAGGGGAGAAATTTTTGAAGGTTTGAAGAAAGGAGAAGGTGACATATAGTTGTTTATACCTTTGATGCTTAAAGTGAGGTCCTCGGGCCAATAGTCTTGGCATCTTAACAGGATCCCAAAGCGTTTCACATGCACATTAAAATTTGAGAAACTCTGGTCTTGACAGTCATAGTGGAACAAGCGTGAGCTTTTGGTCCAAATAAACTGAATTCTAACTCTGCCATTTAGAAATCAGGTGATTTTCAGAATGCTACTTAACCTCCGTGTATAGGTTTCCTCGTCTGTAAATTGGGGAGAACTATTAATATTAGTCTAGTAGAAATAAAGGGGGTTGTGTTAGTAGTTGTAATAACAATCAGTAACATTCACTGAGTGCTTTATCTGTTGAAGTCTTGGCAGGAAACAGAATTCACTCACATGGTTTCAATAAGCGGTTCTCAACTCTGGCTTCATTACCTGCAGAGGTCTTAAACAACACGAGCGCCCAGGCCCCAACCCAGGCCTGTTACATCAATCTCTGGGGATAGGGGTCCAGGCATTTGTAGTTTTCAAAAGCTCCCTTGGTGATGATAATGTGCAGTAAGAGCCGAGAACCACTGCTTTAAGTGAGTAGATTTTAATGAAGGGACTACTTACAGAGATTTGGGCAGAGTTAAGGAAACAAAAATGGGATGTTCACGCACTCAGGGAGCAGAAACAGAGGGAAGACATTAACCTTTCTGGGCTGCAGAGACAAGGGGAGCAAACGGGGTCACTGCAGCAGCGAAGGAAGGGCCGCCAGGTGGAGTTTCATAATGGAGGGACTGGGTTACTGCCAGAGAAGTGAGCAGAGGAGGGCGGGAAGGAAATTCTCCATTCTCTCTCTCTCTTCCTACCTTCTGCTTTCTGGACACTTCCTCCCATTGGCTGGCCCCAAACTGAAGCTGGCAGGCAAGGGAACCTGCGTGATGTCGTCCTTTCTTTCCTGGAAAGGGACCAGGAGGAAGAAGGTGGGAGAATGAGTAGTGGCAGGCAGGGGGTTGCCGGGGGTCAGATGGAGAATAATCACCCCAAGCGCTTACTATGGACCAGCTCTCTTCCAAGTGCTTCACATGTATTAACATTTTAGTAAGTGGCTTCATTCTTTTTTCATTAGAATTCAGTACTTTTTTATTGAACAAGGGATATGTTCCAGGTCAATTAATTATGGGAGACAGTTAAATATTTCAAAGTTTTCATGCACACTATCACCAGAAGAGTGCTTTGAATTATTCTTCAGTAGTAAGGCTGAAGCCCAGAGCTCAGCAGGCACATTCTCTAGGCCCCTAGTAGATTCTTGGTAATCACTTGGTTATAGAAATAAAATCTGGATAATGAAACAACTTGCTTTTGTCCTAATGACCCAGCTTTCTAATTTGTCTTAGGAAAACATGATAGAGAAAGACACAGAGGGCCCCCAAGCTGCAGATCCTGCCAGAATTCTAAGGTGTTTTACGTGAACTACATGAAGAAGTCGACAAGACCAATGGTATTTATAAGTGTTCTCTGTTGTAAGATATATTTTGATATAATTAACAACAGTTCTGAGAAAACAGGCAGGACGTTTGAGGAAACAGGCAGGAGAGGACAACTGGCTGGAAAGAAGCAGATGAAGAGTTCCATCTGGCAAAGATCGAGCACAAAAGATAATCTGGGTCACATTTTGGAGCTATTGATTAAAAGTTAACCAACAAATATTAACAGATTTCCCACTCAGAAGAGGGAGATTTACTTATTTTGGCCCAGAGGCTAAAGTCAAGGCTATAGGTGGCTCTCCGTTGACTCCTCTGGAACATTGTGGATGGGAAAATAAGCAGTACTCGTGGAGGTAATGTGTCAGGCAAGGCTCACCTCGGGCAACAACCTCTTTCCTCTGCAGTGACCCCGTTTCGCTTATGGATCAAAAAGACGTAGCCAGGAAAAGTGAGGACTGGGACTGGGCACCCGGGGTGGGGCCGAGCTGAGCCGTTGATCAGAAGGGACACAAGTACAATCCACACAGGGCAGCTCTGCAGCCTTTTGCTTCCTCTGACTGCATTCATCATTGCCTTACCAGGGGTTAGATCAATCTATTGCCTTTAAAACTTGTGGGTAAAGCATCTCTTTTGAAGAATGTGCTCTGAGGGAGAGATCATACTTCTTTAAAACAACCTTCTGTCGGTCTGTTTGTCCAATGCAGGTTTCCCAGATGCCTCATTAGACTTTCATTCCAAGAGCTGGCTTTCAGACCACATTGAGCAAATCCTCTTAAAGGTGTTAGTTGGCATATCATCTTGTTAGAGGTTTCTAGAGAAGAGAAAAGTCTACTAAATTCAGAGACATTCTTTCCTAATATTGGAATTCAAGCACCGTGACAAGTCTTTGAGAGAGAGAAATTGTTCTCGAAGCCTGCCATACCCAAAACGGTTTAGACTGCTTTCACATTCCGATACTCGACTAAAGAGTTAATGAAGACTGTGTCTTAGCACCGGTGGTATTTATTTAACGTGCACTATAATCCCAGCTGACACTTCCTAATGAGTTTATTGCTGCTGTGGAGTTAAAGCTCCCCCACTCAATAAGCATAAACTTGAGTGTCAAAAATGAAACATAGTCGGCCCTGGTGCTTAAATGGCCTGTATTGATCCTCCGGCAGTCTAACTGCTGTAGTCTGGTGCCAGTTCTCTAATTTGTGCCCTGAAGTGTGCAGCCACACTTGATTTAGATGTCAGAATGAGGCAGCACTCAGTTTGGGAAATCAGCTGAAACATTCTTAAAAAAAATTGGTCTGGATAGCTTCACCTTGCATTGTAAAGACCATTGCTCTCGTGTAAACAAGGGGCTAAATAATATTATTCCCATAGACTTTTTTGAGGGTGTTTTATCAAAGGAAATGTCCTCAGAGTCAAAGCTTGCTGTGTTTTGTGCTTTATCTGTACAGAAAATTCCATTTAGAGAAATTTAATGCCAAAGCTGTAAGATCTGCATTCCTAGAGAATGACTATTTAGGGCATTGTCTTTGAATATGAAGTAAACACACACTGAGAATGTTTGTATGAGGTTCTTTCAATGGCCAAGATATGCTCACTATTCCTAGGAGTCAAAAGGACTCAGACAACTTAAAGATGTGTGGCATCTGCAAAACACCCCTATGTTCATAGCTATATTCCTGTCTCAGAGAAATCATCTGCCATTTCCAATGACATCAAAGACGGTGGTTGAAGAGCTAACAGCAGGAAGGTCAGCCAAATTTCTACTTAACACTGGCAAAACACGAGAGAAGCTCATGATCTCCTTCAAAGTTCAAATGAAAAATCCAAACGCTTAGAATTATAATCTCGACTTTAGAAGAGACTTATAGATCAACTACTAGTTATGACAAAAGAAATACGTGCCCCGCAAAAAAAACTGAAGTTAACTTGTCCAAGGTAAAGTAGCTTGCCAAGAGGTAAGGAAAGGACTCGAATTCAAGTCCTGGTCCCCAAACTTTGTCTAGTAGGTCGACTTTTTACTAGAATGGTGTGCATTTTACTTTAATCACATAACTTCCAGGGAAAGGGTCTTCACTTTCTTTTTGTTGAAGTTTGATATTGTTACAGAGATAACCTCGATGTTCTGAAAAAGTCATTAGCAAAGTGTTCTTCAGATTTCCTGTTCTTAGAAAGCATGCTTTCCTAAGTTTTTCAGTCTACAGGTTTCCTTCAGTTTTCTTGACACATGAGATATTTTGGTAACTGTTCTTTACCCTAAAATATTTGATCATATACAGTGTCATATAAATGCACGGTGTCAGTTTTAATCCACCCTCTCGGCAGTCAGCAAACTTGTAACCAGAAAACCAGAAGCTACAACCGCTCTGGTGATCAATAGTACAGGTTTTTTGAAATAGAACAACTGAGTATTAGAAATGGATTTCTTTGGTTAAAGTAATGACTAATCACCTAGCATAATAGGTGCCAGAAATAAGTTCTCCATGATGAAATGAATGGTTTTCAAGCTTCATGGTTAGGCTAAAATAGTTTAGGGACACTCCACATTTGCATAAAAAGGGTACAGGAATATTGCATATTCTTTAAATTTACCCTTGAAAAGGGCACCTGAGCCTGTATTCTCAAGTTGTCCTGCATCCAGACGAGTCAGTTATAAGCTTGATGAATCTCGCTTCAGAATTCTTTCATCAGCCACAAGTAAATTGGTCATTCAGGGTGTGGTCAGGGCATCTAAAAGGAGAGAGGATATCTAGGAGGACCGAAGGTCCTGGTTTGCTTGGGACTGTGGAGTTTCCTGGACTGAAGAGTTCCATGCTTCCTGGACCGAGGACAATCCTGAGCAAGCTGGGACCATTGGTACCTTACTCTGCGGTTCTGTGAATTGCTAGGTTGCCTGTTTGCTGGTAAATGATGATCTGTGTGTGAGAATTTGGTCTGACACTCGTTTTAATTTTACAAATTACCTGATAATCTCATTGAGGGAAACCTTATATTTATAACACCTATTCCTCGCTGTTGGTGCAACCAGTATATTTTTTAAAAACCTGGTGGTTTTGTGGCCGAATTGACCTAGGGGCATATACAACAGATTGAGAGGGGTGGAGAACACATTTTACGTCATACCGGTCTGGATATTTGTGTACCTATAAAGTCATATAAATGAAACCCTACACACTCAAACACAAACAAACAAAATGCAAAAACATACATATACGTACCCTGTAAGAAAGAGGCAAAAATTATCTTATGATCTTGTGGCTAGCAGCCATCAAAACCTTAATTCTTTATATTATATTGTATTTATAAAAAGTTTTATATTCTAAAAAGTTTATATTATAAATTTATATTATAAAAAGTCTGTACATGGAGGGAAACTTCAAGGGTCACACCAAGCAAGATCTTGAGAATTGTTCAAAATGACTGAAAACCCCTTCACCCAGATGTACATGTACAAGACTACACTTAACATGATGAGCACTTACTAATGTATAGAATAATCTATAGATTCTATAGAATCACTGTAATGTACACCCGAAACTAATATATCATTGCATGTCAACTATACTGGCTTTAAAATTAAATGTGAAAAATAAAAAAATGACTGAAACAAAGATAGTAAAATACAGTTTGGTTTCTTAGAACATGAAGAATCTCCCTTTTTATATTTAACGTAAGGAAAAAAAATACAATTTGCCTTGCCTTTTCCCTTACGTAGTGATTATTTGCGTGGTGCTGAAACTTCCAAAAGAATTACAGAGAAAGGCAAAAGCAATGCTAAGAGAGTACATTTTCAAAGAAGAATGCTTCTTCTGAGGTGTCACGGCTGAGCCTTGGAGAGCTTGTCATTTTGTAGCGTGGACAGTGTAGGTCCTAACGCACAAGCATCGCTTGCCAGTAACCTAACTGAATGTCTGCACTGCATTTTAACCCAATGTGGCCTGACGTGGTCACTCTCAGATGGAGTGAAGCTATTCCCAGTGGTCTGCAGGGTCCTTTTGTTTGCCTGGATCTTCCATTATTTTATGAGCACGGTATTGAGCATGGAATGCAACCGCCCACTGAAATGGCAGGCCTTTTGTCTCAACACAGTGCTTTCAAAATTATTACAGAGAAGAGATTATGCTAAAGGTTTCACAGACACCGAAAGGCAGCACAGCGGCAGCTATACTCTACTTGCAAATTAAAATCCGAGCTGTGAATTTCAACAAATTAGATGAATTTGGCTAATTGTCTCTGCAGTTCATTACTGATGAGTCACGAACTTAACATATTTCTGGCATTTTCAGACTCTGGGGTATCTTTTTAACAGGTACCTGCTGGGGCCAGACTATATTTCCAGACCATTTTGCTAAGCAGGTCATGAAAAGTCCTGGAAGGCCATCCTTCTTATCATGGGCTTTTTGTCCAGCTACACTATGAAAAGCAAAATTAACACTCAGGCCACTAATCTGATCTTTTCCTCCCCCCCACCCCCCTTTTAGGGTTCTATGATACATCCCATACCACCATCCCATCATCTGGGTTACTCACATGATCATCTCATTTCTTCAATTCATTTAGGCCTTTAAGACTGAAGGATGAGAGGATTTTGTGAGAGTTTCAGATTCAGCCTCGTAGGGCTTATCGTCTCAGAAAAAGCAAGTGGGATAAGAGTAAAATCAATCATTATTGGTCAGTGATTGAGTTGGAAAGTTTATTTCAAGGGAGAGAATAGCTGGGCTGTTGGAGGTTTCTCACTCAAGGAACAGGAGTTTTTCTATGCTTTTAGTATGGGTTTCTAGTGGCAAATCAGGGAAATAGCCTTGGGTTCTGTGGGACAATCTGGTGGAGATCTGAAGTGACAAGCACGGGAATGGATGAGACGAAAATGGCTCCACCTCATACTGTCTCCCTCCTTCCTGATTTCCAGCAACAAGATGGAGCTAAAACCACCCATTGCTACTTGTTCACAACATATTATCTACTCCTCCATATACACTCCTCAAGAGATTTCTTCACTCCTTATCGGCTTCCTGGGGGGTGCATTTTAGCCAGATTTCACTGGATTTCAATGGATAGGGGGTGGGACGTTTCATTCTATAAGACCTGTTTGGAGCTTCTCATCTTACATATGGCCCTGTTCAACTTTGGATTTAGCAAGAAAAACATGAGCCACCCAGCACACGTTTCAGAAAGATCACCTTGTTAGGTTCACAACTTATTAACACATACCAGGCAGAAAAATGAATTCCCCACCAACCAAATAACTGCTCTTCATTAACTGGGTCAGTCAACTCTAGAGAGCTTAGGTAAATTAAGAACTATATACACATGTATTATAAAGTGGAAGTTCTGAAGTCTAATTTAAAAACACTCAAATATCTTTTTTTTTTTTAAAGTAATCTCTACACCCAACGTGCAGCTCAAACGTACAGCCTCGAGATAAGAGTTGCATGCTCTCTGACCGAGCCAGCCAGGTGCCCCTCAAGTATCTTTTTGAATGAGCAGAACTGGATAGTTCAGAGGTTACTCTAACTTTGAGCATGCATTCTCCTGGGACCTTGGCAAGGAGTGCTTACCCTGGGCGATTTCCAAAATATTTACAGGGCACAAATTATAGTGGACTCAACCACGCATCAGCAAGACTTCCAGCTTTGAACACCAGGGTGCTGCACACAGCACGTGAGGCTTCAGATCAGCCCTGCTGCCTTGGTGGTGGCCTCACTTGGCCGGGAGTACAGAAAACCTTGACTCAGTGTTTGTTCTACGATCTGACTCATTGTAACATGTTGACTGTCCCAAACAGGAACTAGAGACACAGTGTCCCATCTCCATCCCAGAGGTCAGGTGGGGCCAGCTCCCGCCTGACGCATCCCATGGGCTGAGCTTTTAGCTGTAAACTGCTGTGGATGGTCTGGCTTCTCTCAGAGATTGTGGGATAGAAGGGGCCACCACATTTTTTTCAGAGGTCTCAAAGGTTACTCGGTCTACTTTATAGACTCCCCCAAAGATGGATATGATGACACACAAAATTGTTCCTTCACAGTTTGAGCAATCATGAAATACGTCCCATAATTCCTCACCATTTCTGAGCTCTGGGCCAGTTCCAAATAACAAAAGCCATCTTTCTCAGTGACTGCCTTTCTCTGCTAGTTGTGAGGGACAAAGGACAGGGCACCACACTGACTGCGCGAAAACGTAAGCCACGTCTACCATGCTATTGATACTTTTTCTCTTCAAAAGCAGCGATGCCCCGTGAAAGGTAAGGAGCCAATTTATTTCATGCTCCGTCCTTCATTCTTAAAAATCCCACGGATGGGCATTAATTCATACTCCGCTATGGTTTGAATGTTACTTTAAAAAAAAAAGATATTAGAAATAAAAATAGGGCTGTCTTCCAGACTCCCATCCCATTTAAATAAAATTCAATGTACATTGGTAGATTGGTTAGATAGATTGGTTTGGGATTTATTATTCATTATTTAAAAGGGTTTCTTTTCAAAAGAGTCTCTAAATAAGAATTTTATGTATCCAGCTCCACTATTGTAACATTTTAAAGGTTCCACTTAAAAAAATTCAATGTCTATCCAGCATTTAAGAAAAAATGTCTCTTATTTATGTTGTGATCCAATTGGAATGACATTTCTGTGAATTGAATGTGTCAACCAAGTAGCGGTACAAACAGAATAAAGCAGGTGTAAACTTCTTCATTTCTGAATTCTCTGCTCTTCGGTTGAATGTGACTTTCCCAGTATCAGGGAAGAAGACTGATAAACATTAAAGAATTAATGGATTGGCAAGCAATGCAACAGAGGCCAATGGAACAGTGATCAAATGGAGGAAAAAGAAAAAAAAATCTCTTTTTCAGCGTCTCTGATAAGTGCTCAGGAATCCTGAATATAAGGCTGGGCACACTGATGCCAGAACAATATAGATTAACTCAAGGGAGTTAAAAGAACAGGAACGTATATGATTAGAAAGTAAGGAGAGTGATTTATGGGCAAAGACCCACAGAACTAAATACTGTCCGCATAGGTTACTTGAGCAGGAAGCCAAGCTTGGAAGTGACAGCTCAGTAATTGAAGAACACAGGAGGGAGAAGAATCTTTAGGGGGTAGAAAAAAAGGTTAAGTAGGGGCAGTGGAATGGAATAAAAGGCCCTTGTTTATATATTTAAAAGACCCTCCGAGACAACCTTCTGAATTCCAAATTAGCTGTGTCATCATAGGGGTCCCTCAAACTTGAAAAGATCAAAATGCCGAGCCATAAACCCCCGAAATGCTTGTGTTTGCAGCTCAGAGAGGAAAAAGCAGAGAATAAAAATTCTGGTTAATGTTGGAAATCTTTCCACTTCCAGATGGTGAGAAATATTAGATCATGAAGGAGGTCCCTGAGGGAATTGACAGAAATCACCGCGCAGCTCTTAAAAATCAGACTGCCCAAAGCAACAGAAAATGCAGCCGGGGAGAGGGCCTGTGTTAACAGAGATGAAAACAGACTCAGTTATATGCACTGTCTCTCCCCTCTCCAAACTGCTAGTCCTCCCTGTCACTGTTGGTGGCACCGACACCTCTCCAGGTACCAGCTTCCTTCTCACTGGTCAGCCAGTGGCCGGCTCTAATTTCTTTTGTCAGTTTCGTCCTTCCTGTGTACCTTTTTCACATCACCCATTGCCCCTTACAGCGACGACTCATAAGAATCCTGAATTCTACCTTTGTCCCTAGTACCTCACCTTTCTACTCATTTTTCATACCAACATCAGATTTATTCTCCTAAGGCACAACTTTGATTACGTCACTTCCTTGTTCAAAAAACCCTTATTCCTAATAGAACTATTCCAGCTAATAAATCGTAAAGGTATGTTAGAGTACCACCATTTTGCAATCCTTAATGAAATAATGTATTTAGCATTGATCAACTTAAAATCATTAGATAAAGAGCTAAAAGGTAGCTTAATAATGAGAGTTTCAAGCAGACATCTGAACCCACTGATCGGTTTTAGCAGAACAACAACAAAAAAAAAGGGACAAAGCACATCCTGATGGAAGAACACAATTTAACTTTGAAGAATTCTTGCCAATAAATCCAAACTGAATCTAATCAAATATCTAGCTATAATTACTAGTTTATAGAAAATCGAAGGGAACTGTATTAAACAAAATCCAGAATATGGAAAAATTTAAAGGATCAATGACTCAGTTTCTTCAACAAATAAAAGGGAAAAGAAAAAGAAAAAAAGAAATAGAAGATGAATCTATAGATCCAATGAGACTAGAGATGTATCAACCAAATGTAATGTGTGGACCTGGCTTAAATTCTGATCCAAACAAACTATGTATAAGACATAGTTGAAGCCCCATTAGTGACCTTTAAAGGCTGCTGGATACTTGATGATACAGTACCTGGCAAATTATAGGGGCAGAGGTAGGATTCAGTAATGTTAATGTGTGTGTGTGTGTGTGTGTGTGTGTGTGTGTGTGTGTGTTTAAAGAATTATTTTTTTCAGATACACACTGGGATATGACATATGAAGAACAATGAAATATCATGTATAAGATTTGCTTCAAAATAATCAAGAGGGTAGGGGAAAGTGGGTGTGGATTTAGGTGAAAGAATATCGTCATGATAATTTCCAAAGCTCAGTGATGGTACATAGATATCATTATACTATCTTTTCCACGTTGTATATGTTTGAAATATTCCACAATAAAAAGCTTTTTAAAAAAGTCAACTGACCAGGGCACCTGGGTGCCTCAGTTGGTTAAGCATCCAACTCTTGGTTTCTGCCCAGATAATGATCTCTTGGTTCATGGGTTCAAACCCCGTGTTAGGCTCCATTCTAACAGCACAGAGCCTGCTTGGGATTCTCTCTCTGTCCCTCTCTCTCTCTGCCCCTCCCTGGCTTCTGTGTTCTCTCTCTCTCTCAAAATAAATAAAAATAAACTTAAAAAAGAGTCAACCAACAAAGCTATTTAGTACACCGATTTTGCCACACCAAGATATCCAAGGGGTCTCACTGCCAGAGCCAAGTAAAATGCATTCCTGGAGAAGTGAGCTGTTTAAGCATGGAAATTGGATCTTTATTTTCAATTTTTGCTCCTTCCAGGGGGCAATAGATTTTTGAACTTGCTGACTTTCTAGGTTTTCTCCCCATTTTCTATTAATTTCATGGTTTGGTTTTTTTTTCTCTACCACACACACAGCTCACAAGTTATTCAATATTTGGCGGCAGCCATGATTGGGAATTTGGTTTTATGATCTGGCCATTTGGTGATCTCTGTTGAATGGATGATATAGATCTTTTTGCTGTTACATGAGAAACAACATAGACTCCAATCTTAGTCACTTGTTTGTCTATTTGTGAGTTCAAACCAATTAAGAATTTTGTGGCCACTGAGGAAGAGAAAAACTCCAGACAGTGAATTTTTGTGTTTCAGTGTTGACTTTGACCTATACCTGAAATGAGAAACACGCTGTGTGTGTGTATGTCTGTGATCCAGAAAGACTTTTAATTCTTGTTGTTGGTATGAAACTTTTTTCTACCTCCAAAGGGTTGAATAAATTAGGTTATAATGTATCTTGAATTAAAGGAGCTCTGTTTATATTGATTCATAGAGATAATATTTCTAAAATACCCAGAAAATGAGGAAATTGATCTTATAAATTTAAAATATGCTTGAATTTTAAGAAAAAAATTCTTACAGAAAACACCGGCACAAAAATATTTTTATATAAGAATTACAAGTTAACACAATTAAAATGAATCCTTGGTTTAATAATTCAGGTTTAAGAAAGAAAACCATTCACCTATATAGTTTTCCCCCAAATTTTATCAGCATAAAACACAAGAGAATATTTTGTTTTTATAAGATTAAAGTGTGTTTTCTGTTAATCTGATAGTTCTAAATATTTTATATTGGACTATTTATCAAGAAAAAGCTAATGTTACTCCTACATAATACTTAAGACTATAAAAATGTTACTTTGTGTTCAATTAATTTGAGTCTTTATTCTGAAATTTTCATATCATCAGGAATCATTTTTATAGTGTATTAGCTTGAACATAATATCCAAAACCCTTAGATAACATAAAACTTTAGACTGATATTAAATTAGTTAATGAATAATCACTGGTCACCCAGATAATTTTAAGTAGGTCAACATTTTATCTCATTTTTAATTAATTTTATTTTGAGAGAGGGAGAGAAAAAAAGCGTGAGTGGTGGGAGAGAGAGGAAGAGAGAGAGATTCCTAAGCAAGCTCCACACTATCAGCACAGAGCCCGATGTGGGGCTCAAACCCACGAACCACGAGACCACGACCTGAGCCGAAATCAAGAGTTGGACGCTTAACTGACTGAGCCACCCGGGCGCCTCTAGTATGTCTACATTTTAAAGTGCAGATATTAAACATAATTGTAAGTGTTTGCTTCTGTGTTTGTGCGATGTGGAATTCCTATATCTTTGGGTCACATTAAAAAATATGTTTAGTTTTTCCACCGTAGGAACAGGTAGAAGGGAAGTATTGGCCGTGAAATGTGTGTTATGTGTATTCATGAGCTTTGCTAGCTCGCCAAAATGCTTATATATGACAGACAGCTCTTATTTACCCTCTAATTTTCTCTATGAAGTAGAAGTTAGTTACTTTGATACTATACCGAGAACAATGGTGACAGAGAAGTATGCATTTGTAGGCAAAGTAATGGACTGTGTTTTTGTTTATCAAGATAAAGAGTTTGGGGGCACCTGGGTGGCTCAGTCTATTAAACCTCGGATTCTTGGGGCGCCTGGGTGGCGCAGTCGGTTGAGCGTCCGACTTCAGCCAGGTCACGATCTCGCGGTCTGTGAGTTCGAGCCCCGCGTCGGGCTCTGGGCTGATGGCTCAGAGCCTGGAGCCTGTTTCCCATTCTGTGTCTCCCTCTCTCTCTGCCCCTCCCCCGTTCATGCTCTGTCTCTCTGTCCCAAAAATGAATAAAAAACGTTGAAAAAAAAAATTTTAAAAACCTCGGATTCTTGATTTCAGCTCAGGTCATGATCTCACGGTTGTGGGATTAAGCCTTATGCAGAGCCTGCCTGGAATTCTCTTTCTTCTTCTCTCTCTGCTCCTCCCCACTTGTGCACTCACTCTCACACTCTCTCTCGAAGTAAATAATTAACATTAAGTGTATATATATATATATATATATATATTTAAGAATATATATTTATTATTTAAATATATATTTATTTATATAGTTATATTTATTATATTAATATATAAATGTATATTAATATATAAATACATATTATTTATATATTTAAGTATATATATATTTAAGAAAAAACCCTCCATATATATACTTATATATACTTACACACACACACACACACACACATACACACATATATACTGTTTTCCTTAAATTATCTGGTTATTCCAGAATTCAAAATCTGAAGAGGATGGTAAAAGACAAATATTACATGGATGCAGAAAGGTGTAGAAAGCTTACAGAGAAGATACTTTTATTTCCCTTGCTTGCTTTGTAATACCTGAGTCTGAAAAGAAGAAATAAAATGCCCTAAAATTTTTATGAAGGTTGCATTGGTAGTGATGGGTTTATCCACAAGAAAATTTTTCTGTGTATTCTTTGCTGTCAAACATATTTATGAAAAGTTATAATTTGATTTTCTGTCTGTTAAAAAGATAAACTTGTCTTAGAGCTCTTAACAAAAAGTTATTCTTTACTTTTTGTGTGAACTGCCCAGAAGACATAGACTCCGTATCTTGTCAGATAGTCTCCTTTGAACGTATTTTGATAAAAGTTATTATAAGATGAGCTGTATTTAAGTTTTCTACTCTTGTCTAGCTTTCATATTTACATATCTTTGAACAGTGACCCAGTATCGCCAAGCCGAATACTCATTAAACAGTAAAGAATGTGGGTGCCTGGGTGCTCAGTCGGTTAAGCATCTGACTCTTGATTTCAGTTCAGGTCATGATCTCACAGGTTTGTGAGTTCAAGCCCTGCGTGATGCTCTGCACATTGCACGGAGCCCACGTAGGATTCTCCCTCTCTCCCTCTCCCTCTGCCTCTGTCCCACTCATGCTGCCTCTGTCTCTCTCAAAATAAATTAATAAACTTTAAAAAATAGAAAAGAATAAATAAAAATAAGAAAAAGTGATTAATTAGGAAATATAAGGAGAAAAAGCAACAAAAGCGGGAGGTGTCATTTTCTCTCTCTCCCATTTAGATATGAAGCTATAACTAGTAGCTTTGGGAAAGACATATTATAAAGAAAAATAATTATTACATATAAAGAGAGCCTACCTGTGTTTTGAAACAGCTTAAAAACAACAATAAGCAATGATACTATACATTTCTTTAGTCAATACATATGTGAAAGCATCTTTTTCAAACGTTTAGCCATGCCCAAATACTTTATGGAGAGTCAAGGGAAAGGTGAATACATACTTACCCCTAAGTACTGTCATCAACATTATATAGCATTGACATAATATCAACAACTTCTGCAGACTAGTCTGTTGCACTGAGTTTCCTGATGCAAATTTCTTTGCAGAAAAATAAAGAAATGAGGGGCGCCTGGGTGGCGCAGTCGGTTAAGCGTCCGACTTCAGCCAGGTCACGATCTCGCGGTCCGGGAGTTTGAGCCCCGCGTCGGGCTCTGGGCTGATGGCTCAGAGCCTGGAGCCTGTTTCCCATTCTGTGTCTCCCTCTCTCTCTGCCCCTCCCCCGTTCATGCTCTGTCTCTCTCTGTCCCAAAAATAAATAAACGTTGAAAAAAAAAATTTCTTTAAAAAAAAAAAAAAGAAAAAAAAAGAAAGAAATGAAAAAGAACCCAACATTTTCAGGGTGATTAAATCACGCTTATACCAAATCCATCAAGCTAGTTAGACGAAATATGGTAGGTCAATGTCATGGCCACTATTAAAAACATTTGTTTTGACAAACACAAGGATTTTCACAATAACTTATTACATATTTGCCATACAAGGCTCCTGTAATCATGCACAAAGAATAAAACAGGGTTTTTTGTGATTTTGAAGATTCTCTTCAACCACTCAATTTTATAGAAAAGAAAAATGAGGGATAAAAATATTAGGTGACTTACCTAAGGCTACATAGCTAGTTTTGAATAAACTTCAGTGCACTGTTCTTTTTATCTAGTCAAACATAGAAGTGGGAGCTATGCAAGATTTTGGAGACTTAGTCCAACATTTTTTTTTTCTCTTTAGAAATTAAAATGACATCATAGACAAAATGGCATGAATAGCAATCATCTTTACTCTCATACTTCAGAATTAGCAATATTTTTTTCATATGTGCTTCTAAGTCTATTTATCTTTTTTTTTTCAATATATGAAGTTTATTGTCAAATTGGTTTCCATACAACACCCAGTGCTCATCCCAATTTATCTTTAATACAATTAAACTTACTGAAAGAAAGACCTTGTTAAATACCACCCCAAGGGATTCTTGCTTCCCCTTCTGCCGGGAGTAACCAACCAGTGCTGGGCTTGAGATGCAAATTTCTAGTTCAGTACTGTCTGCTAGAAATATAATGTGAGCCACATATGTAATTTTATTATTATTTTAATGTTTATTTATTTTTGAGAGAGAGAGACAGAGTGTGAGCGGGGGAGGGGCAGAGAGAGAGAGAAGGAGACACAGAATCCGAAGCAGGCTCCAGGCTCTGAGCGGTCAGCACAGAGACCGACGCGGGGCTTGAACCCACAAACTGCAAGATCATGACCTAAGCCTAGTTCAGATGCTTAACTGACTGAGCCACCCAGGCACCCCCACAAATGTAATTTTAATGTCTACAAGTCAAATTTTAAAAAGAAAAAATACAAAAAAGTGGAATTAATTTTAATAATATATCTTAAATTATTACCCAATATATCCCAAATATCACTTCAATAGGAAATCAACATAAAACAATTTTAATGTGCTATTTTTCCTTCCTTTTTTAAAAATAAGTATTCAAGGGGTTCCTGGGTGGCCCAGTTAGTTAAGTGTCTGACTTCAGCTCAGGTCACGATCTCACGGTTGCCGAGTTTGAGCCCCACATGGCACTCTGTGTTGACAGCTCGGAGCCTGGAACCTGCTTCGGATTCTGGGTCTCCCTCTCTCTCTCTCTCTCTCTCTCTCTCTCTCTGCCCCTCCCCTGCTTGCACGCTGTCTCTCTCTCTTTCTCTCTCTCATAAATAAACATTTAAAAAAATTAAAAATTAGATGAAATAAGTCTTCAAAACCAGTATGCAGTTTATAGGTATAACACATCTCCATTCAGATTAGTGGAATTCCAAGTGCTTGCTTGCCATATGTGGCTAGTGGCTAGGAATTGGCCGGCCCAGCTCCCATCTATTTTAAAAATGGTTTCTCAGTTATATGTATATATTTACACTCACTATACATAGTATTATTTCTGAATTGTGAGTTTACATTTATGTAAGTAATACGCTGCTGGTATTCTCTTCATTATTTAACATTATAAATTTAAGATCTATTTGTGATGATGTATGTAAATCAAATTAAGATATCTAAACTGCCATGCTGTATCCCATGCGAATACAAAACACTTTAGATATTCATTACCCCACTGACACACATTTAGGTTGTTTTCAACCTTTTATTCCTTTGGATAAATACACGGTGAACATCACTGTGCGTGTTTGTTTACAACCTTCTAATTTTGCTGACTAGGAGAGAGATGCGGAAGGAAATTCAATAACTTTCCCACTGTCACAAAGGGAGATGACCATGTGTTTCTGACCTGAGGGAAATTACAGGATGAGATTTTCATCAGGAGGTATTGTAATCAAAATCACTTGAGTGTTGTTTCCAAATCACATAGCTCTGCCCCCTCACACCCATCCTAATCCCTAAACCCCCATACCAGTTTAGATCTACCAGAAGATGAGGTGGTGATATTATTGAACTTTATCTGAGCCCCGGGGTTGGACAGTCAAGCAATCTCCCCATTCCTTTATATTCTGGGAAGTGGCTAACCACAAAGGACCGTGCTGCTTTTGCATATTCCAAGATAAGAACGTCCTGACCTCATGAATCCCATAAGACCTACTGTCCATCTCTCCTCCTGACTCCTTCACTCACTCACCTCTATTAAACCCCACATTTCCTCGCAGATTTTCTCTCCAGAACATCTTTGAAATGTTCCTCATTACTGACAGTTATCCCTATTGCAATAGCTTGAAAAAAAAATCATGTCTTTAGTTTTGTAGTACATTTGTTTTTCACAGTTTGGGTGCCATGTCCTTGGATAGTCACGCACGCTGCTTTTATATCCTCGTTTGCTTCACCCAGAACAAGAGGCCAGTGAGTCTGACTGATGCCTTCTGCACTCCTGTCCATTGGAAGTATGGCAAGAATTTGACTTCGATTCCTTTTGAGTATTAGGTGATTTCTGGTTCTGGCTTCTTTGGTTTCATGTTTTGACCATTTGGTGATCTCTGTAAACAGATCAATGGTTTATAGAGATCCTTCTCTGGGGTGAGAGACAACAACTAATCTGGTTTGTTAGTCTTTTCTTTGTCTACTTGTCTATATAGAGCTCAAATAAATTAAAGATTCATACCCACTGTGAAGAAAACAGCTCGTTGACATGAACCAGTGAGTTTTGTAATTATGTGTTTATGCTTGACTCATGGCTGAAATTTTAGAATTGAAGCTACAAAGTCTCTCTATGCCTGTAGGATTATGCATCTGTAATTCAGAAAGGCTTTTATCTTTCATTGTATGATATGTAATATTTCTCTACCTAAAGATGGTATTACTAAATCAGATTATAAATAAAATTTCTTAAAGGAGCTCGATTCTGATGGCTTAGCAATAAGTTAGCACTTATGTGTACTTATGTACATTGAATATTCCTAATATTTCCAGAAACTAAGGAAATTGAGTCTCAAATACTTTAATGTGCTAAAATTAAAAATTATCTTTATAGGGGCGCCTGGGTGGCTCAGTCAGTTAAGCGCCGGACTTTGGCTCAGGTCATGATCTTACGGTTTGTGGGTCCGAGCCCCGCGTCAGGCTCTGTGCTGAGCCTGCTTCCGATTCTGTGTCTCTCT
The DNA here is from genome assembly GCF_014898765.1 of Herpailurus yagouaroundi. NCBI lineage: Eukaryota > Metazoa > Chordata > Mammalia > Carnivora > Felidae > Herpailurus > Herpailurus yagouaroundi. The sequence goes on along the minus strand of NW_024412412.1, from coordinate 30,322,518 downwards.
CGTTCTCTGCCCCTCCCCCACTCGCACTTTGTCTCTCTCTCTCTCAAAAATAAATAAACATTTAAAAAATTATCTTTATAGAAACCAACTTGGATATGCTTTAGGAATTGAAGTTCACATAATTTAGATAAAGCTTTGGCAAACAAGACTGGTTTAATATTTTTGGTTTAATTAAAACAGCATGTCTTCTCTGATTAGGGTTAAAAATAATAGGTACATAGAATTTTGTTCCACTTGGAAGTGTTCTACATGAGCTCACACAGGTTTACTGATTGATTAAGCCAGTACCAGTAATACTTAAGATTGTTAGTGTTTAAAATATGAAAAATTGTACATTTGTGTTTAACCAAATAAAGTCATTGCAATAACAAACTTTATTTTAATAGTCATTATGTTTTAGAGTATGTCAGCAGGAAGATAATTTCCAAGATCTTTAGGAAGCCCAAAAGCTTAGATTTATACTAAATTGAGTTAACTAATAGATATTAATTGAATGCCTAGATCATTTCAAAGATGGAACACTGAAACATTAACATGTAAGCATAATTTTAAGTGTATATACTTTTTGTCTTTTATTTCATATGTTACAGAGGGAAAGAGGAGCCATGCATTTGAGCCTGCCAATGACCATGTTCATTTTGAGCAATTGTATTATAAGGATGTGTATGGCTATGAGAAGCTGTGGAATGTATATTCATGAGCTCAGCTCATCTGCTGAAAAGTATTGGTGTGTGACACACAGTTCACAGTTCTCTGCCTCCTAGTTTTCTCTGTGAAATGCAAGTTACTGAGGGTAAATAATATGTGAGTGAGACTCTAACAGGAGTGGTAGCAGCAGAAACGTACACCTTTGTGTGCAAGGTGGGCAGGACACGTTTCTGTGAAAGAAAAAGAGAGTGATTTTGTTCTAAGGCAAAATGACAGAATGGATGTAGAAAGTTCACGGAAAGGAAATTTTATTCACCTTGGTCAACACTAGCTAAGGTTTAATGGGCTTATTTATAAGATTTTCAAAGAAGAGCTTATGTTTACATTTGTCTGCTTTACTAAAAGATTGTAAAAGGTTTTTTTTTTTTTTTTTTAAACTGGGTAATCTGATAGAATGAAGGGGAGTGGTCTTCTTTGTGAGCAGTAAATGGGGACTGATAACGTTGAACTTTAGTCCTCCACTCCTTTGTGTTCTGGGAAATGGCTAACCACAAATGACTACCATGCTTTCCCTTATTCCAAGATAAGAATGGTCTCCACCCTCTTCTCCAGTCTAGTAAGACTCACTGTCTGTCCTTCCTTCCTCCTGACTCTTTTGTTTACCTGTAAACCCCAGGTTTTCTTCCTCTATTTGGAGATAATCTTTATTAGTGAATGGTCTCACTCAAGCGATAGTCTGAATAAAACCATCTCCTTAATCATCCAGGGCATTCTGCCTTTCACAGGGCTACAATCTTTAAATTAAGTGACCTTGGCAAATTAATAAATGTAACAAGCAATGCATATAAGAAATACGAGGTGACAAAATGATCTATTTTATGGTGACTTTTATGGAAATGAGCCTTGGAAAAAGATTTGAAGGAGAGGAGGGGAAGAGGAAGTTTAGCCTATTGATGGTAGCCACAAAAAAACCCAAATTCTCCTCTGTGTGCACCACCCACCCCCAGGGGAGGTCAGAAACAGTTAGAAACAAAGAAATTATTACTGGATTTCTCATACCAAATCAGAAATTTTGGAAAATAGCTGGAAGAGTAGCCATCAGTGCAAGTCCTTCTACTGTGGGAGCTAGAATTTTTTAATAGAGCTTTATTAAGCTCCAAAGGGCAGGAAAGACTGACAGCAGACCCTTTAAGGCATGAACTACAGAAAAAGGAATTACGAGTAATGATCAAAGAGCAGTGTCCTACTCCCAAGTTACAAAGATTCATCCAAAGGTTCATTCTTCATGGGAAGAAAGAATCAGAGGATCAGGAAAATTGGTTGGTACCTTAGAATGAATTCACAGTTAAAGATGGATTTCTGTAAACATTGGTAGAAACCCGACATTCTAGAAGAGAAAACACATTGCCTGGCCTCCCAGGGTGTAGCCTGAGGAACTGACGGCCTCAGAGAAGAGCTGAGGGAGTCCAGTGGAAGCTGAGGGAGGTATCTGGGAGTGAGGACATCGATGTGAGCACCCCAACGTGGGGTGGAAAAATTAGTGATGCTGCTAAGAATTCCCCAGTCCCCAAAGAAGAGCACAGAATTATCTTTTCTGTTGGGTTGAGGTGATGAGAATGCCATCTGGGGTCCAGGCCAGGGTCTCAGATAACTACAGCAGATGTAACAGGGTCAGAAATTCATTACCAAGACCACATGAGACACGCTACATCTCAGAGATGGTCAAAGAGGACAGTGTAGCAGGTGGGCCAGACAGCCTCATCTGATCCCAGGACAATAAGTCAGAATAAGTCAACCATCTTGAAATGTACATAACATCCAGGGAAAGACAGTAAAGTAGAGTAGTTTCTGGATTGAGTCAACAGATGCAGAAAGATGCAGTTTTTAACTGGAAGTGAATTAATGAGTTTGAATTCGTATCCTGTAGGTTTTGCCTACCTAATAGCAATGGGTACTTACCAGCTACATTAAGTTCAGTTTAAAAAAAAATCACTTATCTTTGCACACCTGCATTTATGAATGTGAAATGTTATTACCTACTGTGAATTATAGATGAGTGAAACTAGCAAGAAATAGGAAAGAGAGATTGTATTCGATCGAAATAAGATTATTCACGGCATAGGAATGACTATCGGAATTTTCTGGAACATGATCCCAGGCAAAGGTCAAGGACAAAGGAATTTGATTTTAAGAAACAGCATGATACAAGGTTCATAGAACTCTTCTCTAAGAGAGAAAGCATAGAAGAAAAAGATGGTGCATTCTCCACATCCCTAGTAAAGAACATTTCTCCTTCTCTGACTCTAGGATCAGCAGACAAACCTCTGTATATGATGTGCCTTCCTGAGTAGATGATAAATAACTAAAAGGGTTATTCCAAGTGTAGTGTTGGCATTTTCCACATATTGTATCTCAACAATCTCCACATGCGGACATCTGTAGTTCCACAAATACGAGTGTATTTGTAGGGAAAATGTGACAGACTCTTTGAAATTCAGTATAATCCTTGAAAGTCCAGGCTGTCCAGTTACTAAACTCGCACAGATAACAGATCACAGCTCTCTGGCCAAGTACTCCTCCCTTTGAACATAAATAAGAGAGCAATCTGGCTTACAGACTGTCCCCTGGATTCTTGGTCTTCGTGAATTAGTTTACTGAAATTTATCAACCTACGATTTTTGAGTAAGTTGGAAAATAGACTGATTTTGTTTTGTTTTGCTTTAGACTATGTGAAACACACACACACATACACACACACACACACACACACACACACGGTGCCCTATATACGGTGATGGTTTCACCTCAAGCTCCTCGTGTTCTCTGGATCTTTTCTTTCATTACACCTGCTCTTGGGAAAATCCTTCACACCGGAGTAAACTGCTAACGGTTTGAAATGCATATCTCTTAGTGAAGGAGCAACTGTTAACAATATGAAAATCTGAGACTGAATAAATAAATTCTAATAATGACATTGCAGCCTGCATCCAAGTGGATGAGAGAATATCTGGGGACTACAACCCTTACAGGGCCCACCTGAAATCATACTACCTAATTGGTAACCTCATCTATGGATAACCTGGCCCTGATGGGACCAACAAACATTCGTCTGGTTAGGAATCAGAGTTGAGTTTTTGGGGAATGAAGATGAAAGGGTAGTACATTTGATGGAAGTTTGGAAATATATACCATAGGGTATATTAAATAGTCAACTGGTATTCATGATCATTTCCTAAACAGAAACAGAACTTTAAGGAATAGCTTTTTATCCAAAAAGCAGGGTAAGTTGGAAGGAACAGGGGTTGAAAGCAGACAACCTAATCATAGCACGTTTCTAATGGTACATCTCTAAAAATCGGTTCGTTGACTCCCCACGAGTCAAGTTTCTCAATGCAGGCAAGACTGGCTCTTCTTAACACAAAATTCTGTTTCTGTGTTCTCTTGCCTAATGATGGCTTGGCTACAAGTAAACAAGCTTCCGTGAGATTCTTGATGCGAACAACTTGCATCTTATTGAAAGATGAAGACAATTTCGCTGCTTCAGCAACAACTCTGGCTGAACATGAGACAATACAGCAACAACCCTGGTCCTTTCCCAACAGGACAAAACCAAACAGACCAAGTCCACTGGCCTCCTGGCAGGAGTCTCCTGGATTAGGGAGACTCTCCTAGATTCAGGGGCCCATCCTACGATCAGAACAGGATGCTAGCACCCACATCACTTTCACTCAGAGGCTTCTTCTCTTCTTTTTCTTCTTTCTCCTTTTAAATCACTTCAGGAGGCCTGTTCCCTTAAAATACACTCAATCTGGGCCACCTCTGACAGAGATATATAGGCCCCTCATGCAGGCTGATAATTTCACATCCCAAGAAGGCTAATACTCTTGCCCCTTCAAACTTGTATTCTTGGATCCTTTGTTCACATATTTTAGAAGAGAGGTTGAGAGGAGCCTGGGGGAAGGACTAAGAAGGATCCTAGCAGCAGGCAACTATGCTCAGACTCTTCTCCTTGTTCTAGTCCTAGACAGTTACACACACCCGCAGCAAAAGCCCTTACGGTTCTCTGGGCCAACCTCCTGTTAAGAAGCTAAATGAACATTTTATGTTTCTGAACCATAACCCTAGGGGTGAGGGAGTCTCAAAAACGTCTTAGAAAAGTGGGTATCATCTAACATCTAGAGTTTCTCCATAAGAGATAAAGATTCTGGCACTTTCGAGCTGTGTGACTTTGGACAATTATTTCACGTCTCCGTGCCTCAATTTCCAAATCTGTAAAATGGCAGTAATAATGCTGTCTATATCAGGGGGTTATTTTGAGATTTAGACAAGTTAATACACTTAATACATTTAGAACAGTGCCTGGCACAGATGGAGCTACAAACGAGCATTTTCTATTCTTAGTAGACTAGGAAGAAGAATTTAGGTAATTGCAATTTTCCCAATCTCCTTTCATTTTCAGAAATGTTCAGTCACTCAAGTAATGTTTGTTGCTTCACATAAATTAGCATTTTGGACATCTGCTTGGTTGGCCCATTCCTTAGTCGGGCTCTGAGTCCATAAAAGATAACCATGCCAAAGTGTGATATAAGAAAAAAAAAAAAAGTAGTCAATTAAATTAGGCAGAAGGTGCACTGTCTTCTCAAAGCAGGGAACACTAAGATGGACGTACAAAGCCTTTCGTGGGTACAGGAAGAATCAGGACAATATCACTGGCAGTGGCAGGGTGAGGTGGAGGTCAAGGGTTGGGGCCGTTAAGAGAAAACATACCCAATATCTGAAGGAAATACAATCGCTATCTTGAAGAGATATCTGCGCCCAGTATTATTCACAGTAGCCAAGACATGGAAACAACCTAAGTGTCCATTGACAGATGAATGGATAAAGCATGGTATAGATACATGTGGAATGTCATTCAGCCATAAAAAAAAAGAAAAAAAGAAGAAGAAGGAAATCCTACCATTTGCAACAACATGGATGGACCTCAGGGTATTTCTAAGTGAAATAAGTCAGACGGAGAAGGACAAATACTGTATTATCTCACTTAGATGTGGAATCTTAAAAAAAAAAAAAAAGCCAAACTCAGAAACAAAGAGTGGAATGGTGGTTGCCACGGGCTGATGGGAGGGGAAAGGGGTGAGATGCTAAGAAAGTGGTTATTGAATGTTTCTACTGCAGAAACTGGTAGCTACGTGATGGATGATAAACGGATGTGTTAACTAATTTTATTGTGGTCATCATTTCACAATATATATGTGTATCAAATTACCACCTGTATGCTTTAAACTTACACAGTGTTCTAAGTCAACTATATCTGAATGAACTTGGGGGTAGGGAAGAAAATATAACCCAAACTTACATATTCAAATACTGACTTAACATTGTATCCCTTAAGGGGCTACATACATTTTTCAGTGATGCTGCTATATTTAAAAACATATTTGGAAGCTGGAAACTTCCATAAAGCCAAATTAGAAGATATACATGAAAATAAATTATTGCTTTGCTTTTTACCCCAACCTCTGCTGGGCAGGGGTTTTTTCCCACTGTAGTCACTAGATGTGGTTCTGGAAGGTTCTTGGCTATTTCTAAAAAGAAACTTAGAAGTATAAATTTCTATTTTTCTACCACTGAGACTGTCCAAAACTCAGTTCTGAAAGTGACACTAGCATTTGAATAAGATATTTAACTTGTATTTTGGATAGTAATATGGGATTTCTACAGTTTTTGTTAAGTAAAGAGACTGTTACTTTGTAGTCCCTTTATCTATCTTGTGTATTATTAAATCACTGTATTTTCTAGGTAAATCAAACTCAATGCCTCATGATCCTGCCCCCCCCAAATTAATAAAATAAAATTAGCCATGTACTTATTCCACAACAGCAGTGTAAGTTTTAATGAGAATATTTGTAAAGTAATTCCGAGTTCTTACTCTGTGAATGCAAACCATCGGTATTAAAGTCAGCAAATAAAACAGTCTTTGCCTGTGACAAAGACAGTCAAGGTAAGGGTTCTAAACAACTGCTCCAGTACAGTGTTTAAGGAGCTATTTCCATTTTCTCTCTTGTAGCGGCTCATTTAGCCCTTGTACCACATCCTTTGGCGGAGTAGAAACGCACTACTCTGGGAATGCTACCGGCACTATGGGGAAGTCATTTGTAACTGCTAAATGACTTGCATCCTGGTAGGACTGAGAGGTATCGAAATTGCATTCGCCCACGCATTTCCACCAGGCATTCTGCTCAGGGGACTCTGATGTATTTATCATTACAGTTTCACCCCCGAAGAGGTGCTTAACTAGGTTTGCCTTCAGATTCTAGCTGGTCGGAGGATGCGGAAACCCAGCAGGCAGGGCAAATATATCGAGATGGCAGGCCTCAGGAGAATTACACGGAAAACCCGCAGCTTCCCATGCCCGACGCCAAGGCTAACTTGGAAAGTGTCAAGAACGTGCCGGAGCCTACAGGCTGCCGCGCGAGCATCTGGTTGACCTCTGGAATGGTGAAACACTGGCCAGAGAGAGAGTAGCAGCCTGCACAGAACCGATACTTGGTTCCCTTTAGACACCGGACATAAAAAGTGCCATCAACCAGTTCTATCGGTAAAATCATGTGAGCTCTCCCTTTTATTTTCTTAAGAAAATCAAAAGTTTTCAATACCCAAACCTTTCAACATAAAGCCTTATTTTTTGTCAGATTAATAGCCTCAGTCCAGCTCTCTCCTGCTAGCAAATGAGGAAGACCATAACAGAGTATAGGAGAATGTGAGCCTTCTTCACTCCATTAGCAGCTGTGACCTAGCCCTTATTGGGCATCAGACACCACAACAGTGCTGGAGAGATAAAGTGAGTTAAGACATGAATGCAGCCCTTGAAGGGCTTACTGTGTGAAAAGAGGCAGATAAATAACAACCCCACCTGTAAGGAGGGCTGTACACAACAGAAAGAACAGTCTCTAGGTTGGAGGATAATAACCGACTACACGGGAGAGTTAATCTCCATCAAATAATTTACATCTGAGATGGCTCAAAGGTTGACAATTCACTATAAAGAATCAGGGGAAGAAGAGTCTAGAATAGCATTCTCTGGGGTTGAAAGCACAGAAGCACCTGGCATATTGGCAAGTGTCATAGGTTGAACTGTGTCCCCCCCCTCCCCACATTCACATGTTGAAGTCTTAACCCCCAGCACCACAGAATGTGACCTTAATTGGTAGACATTCTAATAGGATAGACATTGTAAAATGAGGATATTTGGACAAAACAGTCATCACACGGGGAGAACGCCACGTGGAGATGAAGGCAGAGATCGGGGAGTCGCAGCAGGAACCAAGGCAGACCAAGGATTGCCAGCAACCACAGAAGCTCGGGGAGGCCTGGGTCAGATTCTCCCTCACGGCCCTCAGAGTTGTGACCGCCCTAACGGGACCTAGGTCTCGACTTCCAGCCCCCAGGACTGTGAGACGATACGTTTGTGCTGTGTTGTGGTACTTTGTGAAGACAACATTAGGAAACGAACACAAGTGGAGTGGTAAGATGTTCTGTTTGGGCGCCTGTGCAGGTGTGATGTGCAGGATAAGGACCATAGGGAACGAAGCTGCAAAGGAGACGAGGTCCTTACCCAGGGTCTTTGAGGTCAAGCTGAACAAGTCCCTCTCAGATTTGTTGATTAATGGGAGCAGCAGTTTTTAATGAAGGAATAAAACTCGGGGGAAGGGAAGAAGCTGGAGGCTTAAACGGGTGGCAGAAACCATAGGAAAGAATCCTGGACCCAGAGCCATGAGCCCAGGCACAAGAATAGGAGGTTGTGAGACCCTTGACATTTTAGGTAAAATCTCGTGTGGTTGTGCATCATCACAGCCTATTAGCTAAGGGCACAAATCTCGAAGTCAGGCGTCAGTTCCAAATCCCCGTTCTAACACATACTAGCACAAGGCTATCATCAAATTATTTCTCTTCCCTAAGGCTCACTTTCCTCAACTAGAAAAGGGGGATGACCTTATACTATATGCTGGTTATGAGAATGTAATGGTACATTGGACAGAAAGTACTTAGTACCATGACATAGAATAAGTGCTCTTTCATAAATGTCTCTTATTATTGTTTCCTTATTTTCCTTTTCCATGTGCGGGTGATGCCTCAACACTGAATTCAACGAGATCGTTGTCACATTAAAGTTCTGATGCCTTCAAAGTCCACCAGTTAATGGAGAGTATGGTAAACAAAGTTAAGGCTTCAAATTCTACATCCATATTAAAATTGGTTTAATAGGTAAAATTAATGATCTTTCTTTATTATGAACACAAAGCTAATCTCAATGAACGGACTATTTTAAAATTGAACGTTAATAATAATTCTATCAAACTAATGGTTACCGGAGGGGAGGTGGATGTGCTGGGGTATGGGTGAAATAGGTGATGGGGGGGATTAAGGAGTGCACTTGTGATGAGCACTGAGTGATAAAAAAAAAAGAGAGAGAGAATATACAGGGGCACCTGGGTGGCTCAGTCAGTTAAGCATCTGACTTTGGCTCAGGTCATGATCTCACTTTTCATAATATCAAGCCCCACATCAGGCTCTCTGCTGTCAGCACAAAGTCCACTTCAGATCCTCTGTCTCTCTCTCTCTCTCTCTCTCTCTCTCTCTCTCTGCCCCTTCCCTGCTCACATATGCTCTCTCCTCTTTTTCTCTCTCAAAAATAAACATTAAAAAAAGAATATGCTAAAATAATTCAGGGGGAAAAAATAACAATTCTGTCTCCAGTGGAGATAAGTGACAAATATAATTAAGTTCTGGTTAACTGAGCAAAGTTCTTGGACTCTTTGGGGCCAAAGTGACCAATAAAAACTGTTTGAGAAACAATCATATGCATGTTCAATAAGTAAATGTGTATGGTGTGTGTGTGTGTGTGTGTGTGTATTAACTCAACATTATCCAGTATAATAATTGACCGCTGAGATACAAGTCTGGTTCAAAAGAATGACCTATGGCAGCTATCATTCAAATTCACACTAACAGATTGCAACGGATTTATGTCCCAAAACTTGATCTCTAAATTTCCCACAATTTTATTTATTTATTTATTTATTTTTAATTTTTTTTTTCCAACGTTTTTATTTATTTTTGGGACAGAGAGAGACAGAGCATGAACGGGGAGGGGCAGAGAGAGAGGGAGACACAAAATTGGAAACAGGCTCCAGGCTCTGAGCCATCAGCCCAGAGCCCGACGCGGGGCTCGAACTCACGGACCGCGAGATCATGACCTGGCTGAAGTCTGACGCTTAACCGACTGCGCCACCCAGGCGCCCCTTAAATTTCCCACAATTTTAAAGTGGTTTTTAATTGGAGATGAGTCAGAGTCATGTTATATAATTTTGGTCCCAGCTTATGGTTCTGATTATATCATAAATTTGGGGGCATCTGTTAGTGAGGATAAGATCCTCCTCATCTCTTTAATACAAAAGCTTTTTATATTCCTCATTGTGGGAGAGAGAAAAGCTACTATTTCTTTTATTGAGTATCTGACCCAAGATCATATATTCCTTGGAGTCAGACTTAAGCCAAAGCTTTTATCTATGACATCTCACTATCTTTCCAACTATGTATATTAATAACATGAAGATAAGAACAAAGAGAAGTAGAATTACTATTTCTTGAGTACCTACTAAGTACTAGACACTTTGGCATGGATTTTCTCATTTCATTATCAGTTATTACCTGCATTTTTCAAAATTTACTCATTTAATATGGGATAGAGCCAGGGTTACTATCCAAGTGTTCTGACTCCCAATTCACTGTTCTTTCTACCACACAAAAGAAGACTGCCTTCCCAACTCCCCCAAAATATCCAAGTTTAGTTTTCTCTCTTCTGACATAATCTCGTAAATTGTACTTTATTGTTTTAGATTGGGTTCTCCTCAATGCAGACCTCATATCAAGAACTGAAGTGCACAGGGGCACCTGGGTGGCTCAGTTTAGCGTCCAACTTCAGCTCAGGTCATGATCTCGCGGTTCACACGTTGGAGACCCACTTCGGGCTCTGTGCTGACAGCTCAGAGCCTGGAGCCTCCTTCGGGTTCTGAGTTTCCCTCTCTCTGCCCCTCCCCTGCTCACACACACTCTCTCTCTCAAAAATTAATAACCATTAAAAAAATTAAAAAAAAAAAAGAATTGAAGTGCACATTGTTTCTTCAGGAGGTACTTCTAGGCAGGATCCTCAGGGAAGTAGGGAAGTAAAATAGAAAAGGCAAGGAAAGCAATAAAAGGCACATCGATGAGTGAATTACCACTGGGGGCAACTGGGGTTCATTCCATGGGAGTTTGTGGGAGACTGCATCAAGCACATCTGAGCCGGGGTGACCTACTGGGGTGTCTACCCACTAACTCCTGTTAGTGAATAGTTGAAAGCTGTTCCTCGAAGCCTTAACTCCCCGGCTCTCATAGTCGGGTGGCCACAGAAAGCTCTCAGGCAAAAAGGTGAACATGCTTGCCTGCTGAAATCCTGGGGGAATAGTGAGTCCCACAAAGATATGGGGGGCGGAGGGGCAAAGATGCACTGTGTTTGCTACAATTATTGTCCTCATTTTATAAATGTGGTAACTGAGGACCAGAGAAGCTAAGTGTCTTGCCCCTCGTACTCAAGGATAATGAATTGACTAATCAGCAGTATCACTTGTCCCCAAGGAATGTGTTTCTAATGCTTAGAAAGGATGAACATGGGGCACCTGGGTGGCTCAGTCGGTTAAGCGGCCGACTTTGGCTCAGGTCGTGATCTCGCGGTCTGTGGGTTCGAGCCCCGCGTCGGGCTCTGGGCTGACGGCTCAGAGCCTGGAGCCTGTTTCACATTCTGTGTCTCCCTCTCTCTGACCCTTCCCGTTCATGCTCTGTCTCTCTCTGTCTCAAAAATAAAATAAAATAAAATTAAAAAAAAAAAAGAAAGGATGAACATATTAACTTCTCTAGGCTGTTTCCCTGTTAACACAGTCACGGCTCCCAGTGGAGCTGGAGATAAGTTATTTTCACCTTGTCACACTGTTTTCCTTTCAGTTATTAGCTTTCAGCTCATCGCCTCTCCCTAACTTGTGAAGTAGTCAATGCGGTCTTCTGCCTTCTTACAGGATCACCCCCCACCCTGGCCCCATTTTAACTTAGTCTCCTCTGTAAACACTATCTCCAAGTGAGGTCACCTTCTGAGGTGCTAAAGGGTATAACATCAGTATATCAATTTGGAGGTGATATAATTCAGCCCATAACAGGACATCCAGGAAGAAGTAAATTAGACCCATAGAACTGATCATTTATGTTAGGTTTAGGAACAAGCATTTTTGTTTTGGGGTTTTTGGCATTTAAAATAATTGTCATCCTTTCAAAAATTTGACATTTTGAAATTCTGCAAGATTAGTCTTATAAGTAAAATGCAAAAACATATAACTGAGTCATTGATTTTAGATTTGGAATTTTAAGTTGGACGGTATGAGTTTTTGGCTAAGTTTGTAAATAATAGTAGAATGTTTTAAAGAACTTAGATTCTTTATATTTTTAAAGTATAATTTAATAGATTTACAACGTCAAAGTATATGGGAAAGTTTTGCTTGCTGAACATTTATTTAAAATATGTGAAAATAGAATCTATTATGTTACATTTATAAATGAAGTTTAAAACATTTTATGAGAGTTTAGCCAAGTTTGTAAATGGGACGGAATATTTAGGAGAGTGTAAAAATATTAATCAAAGTTTCCTTGGAAGTGATTATTAAATGTTAAGAGATTTATAACTATAACACCATTTTTAGGTCGAATTTAAAAAGCTTAAAGGAAAGCTAAATTTTTCAATTTGTCACCTTAATAAATTGAACATTAATTTTAAAAAAAGCAGCCACCAATAGCATTTCTCGTGCAGCAGTCTGCCCTCAAGAATGCAAAAGTCTCATTTCAATACTAAGAATACCATGTGAAAAAGAGCTATATTTTTAACTTAAAGTTCAATTTTTCTCCTATTACAAAAGCAACACACACACATTATAGAGATGTTCGAACCATCGAGGACCCTTTTTAAAGATTTGAAGATATCAATGAAAAGATAATAAAATAAAAATTATATAATCCATGAGATAATTACAGCAAACATCCTTGTAGGAAGCATCTGCAGACGTCAGTGTTCTCAGTGTGTGGTTTCCAGACCAGGGCAGCCGCCACACCTGGGAATGAGTGGCAAGACCAACACCCCCCCCTCCCCTGCTCCCCTGCCCCCCCCTCTTCACTCCACCTTCCAGACACACTGAATAAGATGCTGGGGGGGGGGGGGCGGGCAGCAATCTGGCTAAAACAGTCCCTCCAGGTGATTCTATTGTATGCTAAACTTTGAGAGCCACTGACACACGTCAGAATTGTTTCCACAGGGTAAGTACCTATGAGCGATAGTGTTTGCTCAAAAAGTATTTTGTGCTTTTTGGTTTATTGTTATTATCATCATTAATACTTTCACTGAACCATAGACCTTGTTTAGATGCCACCAGTTCTTCCACTAATGTTCTTTTCTGCGCCAGGATCCAATACAAGTTCCCAGATTACATTTAGTCATCCTATCTCCTTTGTTGCCTCGGGTCTGTGACAATTTTTTAGGCTTTCCTTGTTTTGCAAGACCTTGATATTTTTATTATTTTTTTTTTTTATTTAAAAAAAATTTTTTTTAACGTTTATTTATTTTTGAGACAGAGAGAGACAGAGCATGAACTGGGGAGGGTCAGAGAGAGAGGGAGACACAGAATCTGAAACAGGCTCCAGGCTCTGAGCAGTCAGCACAGAGCCCGACGCGGGGCTCGAACTCACATACCGCGAGATCGTGACCTGAGCCGAAGCCGGATGCCCAACCGACTGAGCCACCCAGGCGCCCCAACCTTGATATTTTTAAAGGATATTTGTGAAGTATTTTGTTGAGTGTGCCTCATCTGGGGTTTTCTCATGATTATTAGGTTGGGGTTATGAGTTTCAGGAAACAATACCAGAGAGGTGAGGTACCCTTTTCATTCCAGTCTATCAGAGGGTATGTGATATCCTCGTGATTTACCACTGGTGATGTTAACCTTGACCACTTGGTTAGAATGGTGTCTGCTAGATTTCTCTGTTGTAAAGTTACTATTTTTCCTTTTCATACTTCATTCATGCTTTGTAAGCAAATCACAGAGTCCAGTCAGCACTCAAGGGAAGGTACCTTAAGGGCTACCTCTCAAAGGGGATAGGACCTCCATAAATTCTTTGGAATTGTTCAAAGATTTCCTCTCCCCCACTGATTGATTGGCTGATTGATTTACATCAGTATGGATTCGCGGACATTTGTTTTATTCTTTGGGTTATAATTCAATGCAACATTTATTTATTTCTTGCTCATAGTATTCTAGCTTTGGCCAACTCTTTCAGATTGGTTCCTATGTTTTTGCAGCTTTATTGAGGTATAACTCACCAGTAAAATTGTAATATATTTACCATGTACAACATGATGATTTGATATACATATACATAGTGAAAGATTTCTACCCAGTTAATTAACACATCTATCAGCTCGCATAGTAGCTTTTTGGGGGGAAGGCGGTGAGGACACTTAAGATTTACTCTCTTAGCGAATTTCAATTATATAATACAATATCATCAGCTATAGTCACCATGCCATAAATAAGATCCTCAGACCTTATTCAACTTAAAACTGAAAGTCTTTTATCAACCTTCTCCCATTTCCCCACCCTCTAACCCCTGGCAACCACCAATTTACTGTTTCTGTGAATTTGACTTTTTTTTTTTTTTTAAGGTTCTATATGTAGTATTTACCTTCTCTGTCTGGATCCTATGTTTTTTGTTTATCATTCCTTACCTTTGGCACTACAAGATGGCTCATGGTTCTTATTTTATATTTCCCATGCCCAGCCCTATAATAATCATTTCTCTAAGGAGCCTTGATTCCTTTAACTGGAGAATTGTATTCAGTAACCAAGATCTGTGCCCTCGGTGTGCTTCTTACCACGAGGGTATTACTAACCTTAGACTTTCTCATGGGCAGAGCTAGTCAATCCATATACTTTTAAGGATTCCAATATATATTGCAACATTTTCCTTTTTTATCTAGCTTACATCGTACCACTAATGTATGATAGAGCAAGTTTTCCTGTATGTTTGTCAACAAGGATCATTATGATTTATTTTATTGTAACTTTACCAATGTGATAAATTCTTAAAAAAATCGTATACCTATGCAATTTTTATTACTGTGTCAAGTAAATATTTTCCATATATCCACTAGGCATTTTACTTTCTCCTTTCCTAAGTTTTCTCCTTGTGGCATGTGCTCATTCATTTCTCTACTACTGCTCACTTACTAACTACAGTAAAAGAAACTGTTTAAACATACACTCTTCAGATATTAAGGTAACAGAAAATGAACATACTAATAGCCATGTCTAGCAAACCTCGTGGCTTAATTATATTTGCCAATGAAAGAAAAGCTATTTGGTTATCTCTTTGACCTGAAACTCACCTGGAGAGACAATCCTTGGAAGAAATTCCAGAGTACTATAAAATATTGATACATTTCAGGTTGACCTCCCTTTGCACCGGTAGCTGACAGAAACCACTAACATCCTAGGAGTTTGTGTGAAGCATGGAGTGATTTTAAGTTCTTCTGTGCTCTGGGAGAGAAAGTCGAGATTTCGTTGTGCATATGGCCTGATTTATGAGGAATGGCAAGCTGCAAAAACTCTCTCCTCTGGACCTCCACAGGGCACATGAATTTTGCTGTATATGCAAAGGAATATCAAGATGAAGTTTACAGTTTAAAAGTGTGGTAGAGAGGATTATACTCAGGACATTTCATTTATATTATAGTTGCTTCAGTATAAGATAGTCAAGGGCAGCTGTACCACTTAACAAGTGCTTGGAAAAAGAAGATAATGGGCATTTGAGGTACAAGAGTGGGTTCATTGCCTAGAATAGTATCATAAAGCCCTCAAGCCCTCAAAAATCTGGTAATACCTCCTCTCGTTTAGTTCATCCACCATTCTTTGCTCCAATCACACGGAGGTGATTGCTATCCTTTGACCATGCCAGGCAAAACCAAGGGCATTTGCACACATTATTTTCTTCTGCCCAGACCATTCTTTCTCCACGTATCCAGACGGTTCCCACCTGTTGCTCAGACGTTACCTTCTCAATAAGAACTCCCTGACCATAGTGTTGACATGACAATCCCTCACTCTCAAGTCTCTTTGTTAAGATAATGCTAGCAGCTATAACAGATAAAACCCTACCTCTCAATGGTTTACGACAATAAAAGTTTTATTCACTCAAAAGTCCTAATGGTAGATTGGTGGGACAGATGGTGGCACTTTCCCACACAACCATTCAGCAACTCATACTGAAGGAGTCTCTTCCTATCATTATCATGTCGATTCCAAGCATGTCCCTGAATCAATAAAGAAAGAGATAGTCAAGGCAAGAGACTTTCACGTGTCAAGAGAGAACTTACTCAACATCATCCTACCCCCATTTCATTGGCCCAAACTCAGTCACATGATTACATGTAACTAGCAGAGAGACTGAGAGATGTGGTCTAGCTATGTGCACAGGAGGAAAAGCAAAAAGTTAGTTTAACAACTAACCGGTCTCTTCCACACACATAGTAGGCACTTATTAAATATCTGTTGACAATGAACACATCAACGTTGTGATTAATCCATTCAAGTTAAGAGGGATTTTGAGGGATTCAATGAATGGTAAACATGGTTTCTTTCTTTTTTTTTTTTTAATGTTTATTTATTTTTGAGAGAGAGGGAGACAGAGCACAAGCAGGGGTGGGGCAGAGAGAGAGGGAGACACAGAAACCGAAGCAGGCTCCAGGCTCTGAGCTGCCAGCACAGAGCCTGGTACGGGGTTCGAACCCACAAACCGTGAGATCATGACCTGAGCAGAAGTCCAGCTCTCAACCGACTGAACAACCCTTGTGCCCCAAACATGGTTTCTGATGGTTTCAAGGTTTTCTACTTAAGCGAGGAAATATGCACTCATTTAAAAAATGATCATACAAAGCAACAGATAAGAAACAAACAGCAGTTATAATCAAGACTTCAGTAATGCAGTGGAAGGATCCAGCCTTTAGTACTAAAATGGTCATGAGGAGTTTTGAAGGAGGTAGGACTCTCTCAAGTTGGGTCTTTAAAGAAGGGTAATGATTTTAGTGAGTGGAGAGAAAGGAAAGAATAAATCAGGTAAGGAGAAAGAACAAGGATGGACAACAAGGATGAAGGTAGGCTTACTTATGTATTTCAGGTGGGGAAGTATATCAGTTAAGATAGGCTGCATTATCTTATAATAAACCACCACCAATATTTCAGAGCTTTAGAATAACAAAAGCTTATTTCTGGCTCATTTTACACGTCATCGAAAGTCACTTGGGATCTCCATTGTACTTGCCAGTGTCTGCTTGGGGGCCCAGGTTGATAGATTAGCCACTATTGAGAACACTGTCAGTAACTGTGGCTAAAGGAAACACAACGCTCTGGAGGGTCCTACCTTACCAGTTAACTGCGGTGCTCGAAAGTGACATATATCACCTCCACTTAAACTCACCGGCTGGGATAATCACATGGCATATTCCCAAATGAGAAGAATTTGAATAACTGGCAAACAACATTGACGACCATCACGAAGGGCAGCGGAGAATGAAGTCAGATCGGAGGTACCAGCATTGCCTTCAGTCTGCATCAGCACCACACTTAGAAATTAATTCACACTGCAAAATCCTGACAGACTCCAAAACTCACCTCTTTAACCCGGATCGCTTTTAAATTCCCCATCTGTTGATCTGACTCCCGACCACCAACCAGCCTCCACTCAGATATTTATGGTTGTTTCATTTATCAATCTGTGATTCAACGAACATTTGAGCCGACCCATCAGGTGAGGTGCTGGGGACACAGTGGTGAATAAAGCAGTGATAGTCCCTGGCTCGACTGGATGGAGAAGCTGCAGGAGCCTGTGGGCAAAAACTGCACTGATGAAACCAAATCAAACCAAACCAAGAATCATCAGAGGCACGGTCTCATTGCTTGCCTGCGCGTGGTGGCCACAGGAGACGAAACGTCTATCGGGCTTGCAAGTGTCGTACTTTATTTCTTCCACGTTCGCGAAGGCTCTGAGCCTGACGCTAGGCACACGGTAACAGCCGTTCCCTCCAATCTGCAGTTTGGGTGTCTCCTTCGGAGATTTCAGTTATCCACGGTCAACCATGGTCCCGGAGCAGATGCACCTACTCCTGACGAATCATTAGGCCGTCACAACATCCATGGTCACCTCACGCTACCTCAGAGCGCCAAGGGCACTCACCTCGCTGGTCTTAGCACGTGGGCATTTTATCATCTCACAGAATCATAAGAAGAAATGTGAGTTTGCTAATAAAACATTTTTTTTTTGAGAGAGAGAAAGACCAAATTCATATATTTGTATTCAGTATATTGTTATAATTGTTTTATGTTATTACTTATGGTTGTTAATCTCTTACTGTGCCTAATTTAAACGTGTATTGATTTATTTTGAGAGAAAGAGAGAGAGCCCAAGCGGGCGAGGGGCAGAGGGGAGGGGCAGAAGGAGAGGAAGAGCGAGAATCCCAAGCAGGCTCCACCTTGCCACACAGAGCCTGACATGGGGCCCGATCCCGTGAACCTTGAGATCCTGACCTCATGAGTCGAAATCAAGAGTTGGACACTCAACCGACTGAGCCACCCGGGTGCCCCTTACTGTGCCTAATTTAGAAATTAAGCTTTGTCATGGGTATGTGAGTAGAGGAGAAAACACTATATATATATAGGACTCTACTATCTGCAGTTTCGGGCATCCACTGGGGGTCTCAGAAGACATCCTCTGTGGACAAGGGGGAGCTACCCTAGAGGCCGTATTGCTGTTCCCTCTTGCACTCATTTCTCCTCTTGCCTCTCTTTCCCTTAATCTCCCCCTCTCTTGTTCTTCTTACTGGAAGTGATGGAAGCACCTCAAATGAAATTCTTTTCTGTGCAAAGTACTAACCATATTCATAAAAGACAAAAGCTGGCAAAGAATATTGTTTCAGCCTTTTCATTTCTTAAGTAAGCAGAGTGATGAATTTGCCTGGAAAGGAAAGTGCCAAAGATAAATTTTGTGGATAATAAAAGTCCTTAACAAAGGCAGGTGGATTGATTTGAGTTCTGCCAAACACAGGTCTCCTGCTGAACCTGCCCTCATTCTACAACTCAGTTCAGGAGTGAGCCATTTATGCAGTATTTGAAAAGTGCCTTAAAAAAAATCATGACTGGGATTTAGAAAGCAAGCTTGTATGGAAAGAAAAAGAACTTGAACCTTATCTCCTTTATTAAAACAAAATGCTAGATCTAGCTTTTTTCAAAATTTAGTGAGAAATCTGGACCAGGCACACAGCATGCAATAAATATTATTTGCTGCTCTGAATTTATTTATGTTCTTATTTCTTTTTTTTCCCATAAGAAATATCCTGACCTCTTCCTTAATACTGTCTACACACACAAACACACACACACACACACACACACACACACACGCACATAAACACTTTCAAATGGCTTTTTGGAATATTTGAAAAGGAACTAAGATGTAATTATGAAAAACATTATGTAATTGATAAGTAGTATATGGCAATAAAGTCTTCTGAAGTCTAATCATATAAAATTTACATTTAAATTTTAGCCCCAGAGCTTTAGAAAATGACAAACTGAATTTCATAATTTTCCAAGATTCAAATTTGTTTCCAAGTAATGCTATGAATCAGCAACCTTAAGACTATCGTGCTAGATTACTAGAATACATATACATGTTTTATATATAAGCATTAATATTGCCCTAATATTAAGGTACAAATTCTCTTCTATAAGAAGCTAAACAAAGAAAAACAATAACTCTAAAGAAGATAAAAACACACAACTCCCTAACTGACGTCAATTTTGCCTGGCTTATTCCACATGGCCACGTTTGAAAACGTAAATCAGAGCATACATAAACAAATGGACAATCAGGCACAAATCAACCCTTTTGGTCAGGTTTCGGGAAGAAATGGTAACTTAGGTTGTTCAGGGGATATGCGTATATCCCTGAAAAACCTGCAGCGATATCATCTGAAATACCCTCCCTCATAAGGAGAGAGTTTTGCTTTCTCTTGTTCATGCTAGTTATCTCAGCTTGCTTTCTTTCCATAAAGGTTTTCTGAGCACTGACGATTGGAGGTCGGATAGGTCTATGAGCTGGCATGTTTGGAAGGAAGTGCAATGGGAGAAAAGATGGACAAGGGCAAGCCTGTAATGAAAGATCACGAACCCTAGGCTGAATACAGAGGTGGGAGAAGAAAGGAAGAATGCAGTGAGGGAAAATGACAGGACAAGGCGTTGGAGAGGATTTGGTGAGGTCCCAGGACTAGGGAAGTGAGGGCCCATTAGAATGTTAGGAGAAAGGGCACAGGTTGTATTCAGAAGTAAGTATCAATGAAGAGTTCAAGAGGTAATGAGAGCGGGTCTGTGGCCCCGAGCACACACAAGGCAAAGGGGAAGGGAGGACTGTTGCCAGTGAAGGGGTTGAAGAACCCTGAGGACAGGATGTTCGATCTGTGTCATGTGCATAGTTGTTAAAAAAAACAAAAACAAGAGTTGCTCTGGGGACACAACTGCACCTGTGGACCACTTGTGGCGTTACTCAATGGACAAGGACGACGTGTTTGGGCAGTGGAAGCGATGAAGATGGGAAACAAACCCGGAGCCAGCAGCCACTGCTTCTGAACACTGCCTCGCGCACACTGAAGACCGTAGTAGAACAGAACACGTACTGAGGACTTGCCACAGCGAGACACTGTGCTAAGAGCTTTACATTCGCGTTATTATTCCTGACAACAGAGCGCCACTATCTTCTCCAATTTTACAGAACAGGAAAGGGGGTGAATTTGCTCAGAGAAACATGATTCAATTGGTGGAGCCCATTTGGAACCCAGGCAACCTCTTCCAGCTTCCACGGTCCTAACCACTGAGCAATTTGGCCATTCTGTTTGGAACCCCATCTAGGTGAGGCTAATGACCCTGGGTGGGACGACTGTCGTAAGAAATCACAACGGCCTAAACACTTGGTCAAGACTGGTGGATTTCAGAGGAAGGTCCTTATTATGACAGACAGGTGGAGGGAAGGAAAGACCTGTTTCCCATATCCCCAGACAGACACCTTTGTTAGCCCTGTGAGAATGCCCGGATGGGAAAGAACAGTTTGACCAAGGAGATTCTGCAGTGGTGATGTGTTTGCAGAGCTGGCCATTCTGGGACTGGGCATCATGCAGTCCCCACAGCCCATAAAGAAAAGAATAGATGTGGCAAGGAGAATTCCCCAAGGCTCGATAATATGCTGGAGTCTAAACTAGTTCTGCCTCTTGAAGCAGATGGTATTTGCTGCCCTAGGCTATTTCTAAATGGCTGTGAAAACTGCTGAGAACCCTAACTCTAGAGTATAAGGGAAAACTTTGGAAAGAGCATAAATAGGAACTCTATAACCACTTCATCCCTAGTCAATAGATTCACTCGGGAAAATGCTTTGTTTGTTGTCAAGTCAAAAATAAAAGTAAATTGCAGCCGGAGGCCAGTGCAAAATCCTCCTGTTTCTTACGTCCCAATGAAGCCAGGTTGGTTTCTGGAACAGAGCCTGCGAGAAACCCCAGGAGAAGAAACCCAGAGACTCTCTTCATGAACCCTGTTCCCTTTACCAGAGCAAGTGTCAGTTCCTAAACCAGAGGCAAACCAGGAGCATGACAGTGTGAGCGAAGCTCTGGGAAGATAAGGTGGGCGGGAGATACTGTATATGCAAAGGGTGCCCCCAAATCAGGAAAGAACCAGGTTACAGTATCCTTAACAAAAATATTGTTAAAGTCTATGCAAAGCTTAGAGTAGAGGGGCGCCTGGGTGGCTCAGTCAGTAAGCGTCAGACTTAGGCTCAGGTCATGATCTCGCGGTTCATGAGTTCAAGCCCCGCGTTGGGCTCTGTGCTGACAGCTCAGAGCCTGGAGCCTGCTTCAGATTCTGTGTCTCCCCCTCTCTCTCTGCTCCTCCTCCACTTATACTCTGTCTCTCTCTCAGGAGTAAATAAATACTAAAAAAAAAAACAAAAAAAAAACCTTAGCGTAGAAGAAGCCAGGCCAAAAGTTGGAGGTGAGTAGAGATATGGAGAGCACATTCTAAAAATAAGGATGTGTTGCCTGGGAAAAGGAGCACATAGCACACAGAAATCAAATCAACCGTGTAAGGTGTACTTGTTTAGAGGGCCTGAGAGCGTGTTACCAGACTGACTGGTTTCTAGTCACTGCTTTTTACATGCTCCTGCACCTATATCCTATTTGATGCTCATATTTTCCCGCCCAAAATTCACATCCGCTATAAATGAGTAAAAAATTATAGTTGAGCAAAAAGAAAAGAAAAACAACAACCATAATTAGCTCCATGGAAATATTAGTATATTCATCTCTGATATATTCATCCAGGTTTTTTTTTTTTTTCAAATATACAGCTATGCTTTCAAAAACTGATCATATTATACATAATGGACTATACATTGCTTTTCTCCCTTGGCATTATACTGTGCCACCTCATCCAGGAAAAGATAATTCTTATGTTACAACCATTCCAAAGCATAGAAATTGATGGACAAGTTCCCAACTATAAGCTAGTGTCACTAACCAACACTCTGATACATGATACTAAAATATTTGCAAATTAAATCTAATAATATACCATGACAAGTAGAATTTACTGAAGAATATGAGAAGGTTACAACACTGTAAAATTAATCCATATAACTCACTAGATCAAAATACTAATGGAAGGGAAAGTGATAGATGTCACCCATTCCTGGTTAAAAAAAAAAAAAAAAATTAAAGCCACTAGTCACTAGGAACAGAAAGAAAATCCTATAACCTGAATGGGTAACATATAAAACATTGCATTTAGTGGGAAATATTAGAAACTTTCACAGTAGATTAGAGAGAGAGAGAAAGCTATCTTATATCAGTTCTATACTTGAACATTTTCTTACTTTCTTTAAGATTCTAACTAATGCAAAACATACAGGAAATAAGGGGAATGAATATTCAAAAAGAAGAGATGAAATTGTCACAATTTGCTGAGAATATCATCTGTCTTGGACATATATGAGAAGAATCACTCCCCGCTTGCAAGAAAAAAGGTTAGAAGAGATAAAATATTTCAATAATAAAGTAGCTTTTATATAAGCTCAGCCTACAAAATCAATTGTTTTCCTAAACACTGTCAATCATCTTAAAACAAAATGAAAAAAAATCATAGCTAAAATAGAACTACCTAGTAATAAATATAATTCTGAAAGTATAAGATGTCGATGAAAAAAACATTTTATGAAATATAAGACTTAAGCGATTTAAAAGATATAACATGCTCTTGAATTGGAAAACTCATTGCAAAGATCCTTCTTCTTTTGAAATTAAACTATAAAGTTAATATTTAATGAGGATAACATTTTAAAATATATAATATGCTTTTTTATTCACCCAAAGGCCTCCATTAAGCTTGGGAAAAATTAGAATTTAAAAAAATTTTTTAATGTTTTTATTTATTTTTGAGACAGAGACAGAGCATGAGCAGGGGAGGGGCAGAGAGAAAGGGAGACACAGAATCTAAAGCTGGTTCCAGGCTCCAAGCTGTCAGCACAGAGCCCGACACAGGGCTTGAACTCACAAACCGCAAGATCATGACCTGAGCTGAAGTCCGACACTCAACCTCCTGAGCCACCCAGGCGCCCCGGGAAAAATTAGAATTTTAAAGCAGAATTTCAACACAAAATAAAGAAGCAATACTCAGATTTTGCCTTCAAAAATATAATTAAAAATATTTTTAACAGTTATTTATTATTGAGAGGCAGAGACAGAGACAGAGCATGAGCAGGGGAGGGGCAGAGAGAGGGAGAGACATAGAATCTGAAGCAGGCTCCAGTCTCCGAGCTGGAGAGCCTGACGCGGGGCTTGAACTCACAGACCGCGAGATCATGACCTGAGCCGAAGTTGGACGATTTACCAACTGAGCTACCCAGGCGCCTCCAAAAATGTCATTTTTGATTCCACAGCAAAGCAATTGTCTTGAAAGCCAAGGTTTGTTGTGTGAGGAAAACAGTCTCTATGCTTTAAAATCTCTCCTTTACATTTCAAGAGCTAAATCTGAGTGATCTAGATCACAGGGTTTCCTATTATTGTAGTGTAGGCAGAATGCAGTATGCCAGCCACATAAGGAAAGTTCCCAAAAGATGTAAAGAAAGCACAGAGTGTTCCTCCTCGGGAGGAAGAAGAAAGATTTGGAAGAGAAGTATCTAACACAGAGATGCTGTCTGGACTCCTAAAAGGACATAAACATCATAATATTATCAAAAAGTAAAACGAGGGGTGCCTGGGTGGCTCAGTCAGTTAAGCATCTGACTCTTGACTTTGGCTCAGGTCATGACCTCACCATTCAGGAGTTCAAATCTCACATCGGGCTCTGTGCTGAGAGCACAGAATCTGCTTGGGATTCTCTTTCTCCCTCTCTCTCTCTAACTAAATAAATAAACTTTAAAAAGAAATAAAAGGAAAAAATAAAGGAAAACACTGACGTGTGTAAGTAAGAAAGTGCATAAAATATACTCTAATATATAATACATAGACTTTAAAAGAATGAGAAAAATGATTCGATCTTTACAATCACGTTCAGCTCAAAAAGTATACCATGAACTATTTCTGTGCCAATAAAAATATGTCTACAACACCATTTCTTATGGCTGCATATATTACATTGTATAAACATGCATACATACTTTTCTATTGCTAGATAGTTTATCTCATATTATAACTTTTAGGTCATAACATACAATTTTAGACATAACTCTTCATACACTTTCTGATGTTTGTTGTGTAACAATTTCCTCAGGATAAATTGATAGACCTAGAATTATCGAGACAAAGTGCAGGTGAAATATCAAGGATTTTGATCTGTATTAACAGGTGACTCTCTAAAGTGGTTCTACCAGCCATGTGGTCAGCTTTGGGGCTGGTGTTTCAACCAAGGAGAGGAAACGTAGGTAAACTCGGTTGAAATAATAACCGGAAAAATTGCACCAAAAGAGGTGAGGACAGATCCAGAACCTTCCTGATCGATTCAGCTAGTAGGTTTTCTTCATAAAGTTTGGTTTTTTTTTCGTAAAATGTACTTAATCATAGTTGCTGTAGTATATCAATAAACCTTTCATTTTCCAGATTAAACGATGTTTTCCCAGAGTTAGCCTAGCATAATGCAAGGTAAGTAGACCTAGAACGCTAAGTTAAGGTAAGAGTTGTGGATTCATATCCAAGCCCTGTTTTGTACCTGTATGAATTTGGGTCAGTCACTTGATTTCTCTTACTCTTCATTTTTTTAATTTTTATTAAAAAAAAATTTTTAGTGTTTATTTTTGAGAGAGAGAGCGAGAGAGAGAGAGAGCATGAGCAGGGGAGGGGCAGAGAGAGAGGGAGGCACAGAATCAGAAGCAGGCTCCAGGCTCTGAGCTGTCAGCACAGAGCCCGATGTGGGGCTCCAACTCACGAGCCTTCGAGCTGTGAGATCATGACCTGAGCCCAAGTCATCCACTTAACTGACTGAGGCACCCCTCTTACTCTTCATTTTAAAAATATAAAATAAGAATAATATCTTTGGTTGTTGTAGAGGTAAAATCGTGCATGTGAAAGGACCTGGTATGGGTCTGACACGAAAGACATTAGAGTTTTATTTCATTTTCCTTCCTAGAGAGCAAAAAGAAAAGTAATTTTTATTCAAATGAAATTAATTACTTGTTTGTTGGACACTACACATGAGGGAAAATGTGTTGGCAAAAACCCAAGATGGCGCTTGAATTCTGGAGGCACTTTCCAAAGATATGACTTCTCTGTCACTAACTCTCTATACTATCTTGAGCAAATAGCCAGTTCTTTCAAGGATGCATTGTTCTTACCCATAATGAGGAAAAATATGTTCTGAATCCAAAGGTCTAGCCCTAAGTCTTATTTTGTATGTATGGGAAAATGTATGGACATTTTTTCCCCCATAGATAAAGTCCAAGGCTGTCAACAGAATTTCAAAGAGACCTGTGATGCAACAATAGTGATATTCTAGAATCTAGATGGTTTCTAAAATTTCGTATATATCTAATGCTCTCATTCTGATCAAACTCACAACTGACTCTCCTTTTGGTTCAATATTATTCATTAATATGCTATGAAGCAGTGTAATGCTTTCATGGTGATTTTCCAGCCAGAATTTGTAGATTCTTTCTTGGCCTCGGTGCCTCCCTGCAGTACCATTGGGAAAATGGTATGGTCCCACCATTGCTATACCACAGGTGCTGATTACCAGAGCTGTTGGTTTCCTAGACTTCTTATATTCCTCTTCCTTCTTGGTTCAAGTTTTTAAGAAAATGCTCCCTCTCTAGGCCAATTCACCAGAGAACAAATTTAATTAATAGGTGGCAACATATTGCAACTCTCCCTGCCAAGATACATGATTAAGAAGCCTGGAGGCTTCCAGATCTTTTAATTGTTTTTATTTCAAGCTTCTTGAGATACACAAGATCATATTGAGAACAATGTCAGATTATAACGTCAGCATAATAAATATGAATATTTGTGAATATTAAAAAGTAAACTGAAGAAAAAATACTAGATGTAAATGATAGCATTAGTAAGCAATGTATTCATTTGCAATGAAAATTATAGTGTTAGATGATTGCATTGTGGGGCTCAGAGAAGTAAAATATTTATTCTGTTAATATTTATCGAGAGTCAACAACATGCCTTGCAAGGGGATGTAAAGGATAGAATGTTGAACTTGAATTCTCCCTCTAGGAAAATAATCTATCAGGACATGCAAGAATATAATATATGTATGCAAATGACCATAATGCAATTATAATACAAGTGTTGTGTTCCAACTCAATATGGATAAACTGCCAAAGTTGTCAATGATCAGAAAGCTTTATTATTTTTTAATTTTGTTTTTATGTTTTGAGAGAGAGAGTTAGTGAGACCAGGGGAGGAGCAGAGGGAGAGACAAAATCTCAAGCAGGCTCCAGGCTCAGCACAGAGCCCAACACAGGGCTGGATCTCACCACCATGCAATTATGACCTGAGCTGAAATCAAGAGTCGGCGGCTTAACCAAACGAGCCACCCAGGTGCCCCAGAAAGAAAACTTTAAAATGGAGGAAAGAAAGGGGTGCCCGGGTGGCTCAGTCAGTTGGGCAAGTGACTTGGGCTCAGGTCATGATCTCACGGTTGGTAGGTTCGAGCCCTGCATCAGGCTCTGTGCTGGCAGCTTGGAGCCTAGAGCCTGCTTCAGATTCTGTGTCTCCCTCTCTCTCTGCCCCTCCTGAGCTCACGCTCTGCTCTGTCTTTCTCTCTCAAAAATAAATAAACATTAAAAAATTTTTTCTTAAATGGAGGAAAGAAAGATCTCATGCAAAAGTTAGCCATTGAGGTGAATTTTGATTCACAGGTTGCGTTTGGACACATGAAACATTGGTATAGACATTCAGACAGAGGCAACGGCATGGACAAAGCCAAGAGAGAAATCTGAGGGATTTGAGAACTCTTCAGGACTTGCATTTACTTAAGCTCTCAGTAATATTTCTTAATTACCTGAAGGTAGCATACGTAAATAGAAGTAGTAAGAAGCCAGATAAGAGAGCAAGTCTGTAACTAAACTGGGGAGGACCTTGAATGAAAGAGTACAGTTTTTATTTCATCCATAGGCTCTGAGGAAACATGATGGTGTTTTAAGTGAGGAAGTGATATGATCTGAGTTTACATTGGGAAGGTTAATTTTTGGCAACCTATACTGTGAAACTAGCTGAGGAAAGAAGAGACTAAACAAAGATAATGATGTCAGTGATCCAAAGAGGGAGAGAGAAGGGAGAGAAACTATGACACTCAAATCAGTCATTTTTTTTTTAATGATTGTATTTTTTCCTGATTTGATTTGATTTGATTATTTTATTATATGAAATATGAGCACCCAGTGCTCATCCCAACAGGTGCCCTCCTCAATGCCTATCACCCACCCTCCCCTCCCTCCCACACCCCCATCAACCCTCAGTGTATTCTCAGTTCTTTGGAGAGTGTTATGCTCAGTCATTTTTAAAAACAATTTAACAGTATGGAGGAACTAGAGGAAGAAGGGAGAAGATGTGCCAGATTTGAGTCTAAAGATCTGGAGGGATACTGGAGCTACAGAAACAGAACACTCAAAATCATTGAAGAGAATAGGAAAGGATTTGGATGAAAAGCTATAGAAACTGAGGGATGGAAACGAAAAAGACAAAAAGAAAATACACAGAGGCTCAGCAGCCTATGTGACAATAATCACCAGTCTAGCATATGTATCACTGGGGCCCAAAAAGAGATGGAGAATGAAAAAAATATTTGAAGAATGGCCAAGAAATTTTAAACTTTTTGGAAAATTATAAACCGACGGCTCCAAAAAGTTCAGCAAACCCCAAGAAAGATAACCATATCAATATTCACATTTTTAGAAACAGGAGTTAAAAATTAAATATTCACAGCAGCCAGAGGAAAGAAGAGACTTTACAAGAAGAAATAATAAAACGGGACAAAAAAGGGAAATTTGCAGACTACTCATCAGAAATAATACAAGCCAGAGAAATGGAAGAACATTTTTAAAGCACTGGAAGAACAAAGTTACCCATCTAGCACTGTATAGCCTCTCCAAATGAAGGTGAAATATAACATCGAGCATAGTAAATCCCTAAGTCTGGAGGCCAAGTGTGGACGCTAATGTCCGATGAGGGCATAGAGAGGGGTACATGAGTGGTGGGTGTGCTGCACACAAAGAAAACCAAAACCAAAACAATTGATTACAGGAACAATGGTGACAAAGAATTAAGTTTAGCCCAGATGAGAATCTCAGTCAGAAAGAGATGGTTCTCAAGAGTAAGAATAATGCCTGGGGCGCCTGGGTGGCGCAGTCGGTTGAGCCTCCGACTTCAGCCAGGTCACGATCTTGCGGTCCGTGAGTTTGAGCCCCGCGTCGGGCTCTGGGCTGATGGCTCAGAGCCTGGAGCCTGTTTCCGATTCTGTGTCTCCCTCTCTCTCTGCCCCTCCCCCGTTCATGCTCTGTCTCTCTCTGTCCCCAAAATAAATAAACGTTGAAAAAAAAAATTAAAAAAAAAAATTAAAAAAAAAAAAAGAGTAAGAATAATGCCATCATAAGGGTGAAGGTCAGTCACTGAGGAAAGGAAATCCTGGTGTTTTTAAGGTACAATGCAGAAGGCTCCAGGGTTATTGACAGGTATTTTTCCTTAAGATTATCTAATTCAGTCACTTTAAATAACAGGAGATACAGGGTCTTTTCCTTTTTGAGAAGATCTAATAAATTGAATTTATAAACATCTAGAAAATTATTTTTAAATTTATGAAATTTGGTATGGGTTGGCCGAAGGCCTGATACCATCTTGGGCTGGTCACAGGGAGTCATATTTGCTTCCTGTATTACTTTCTTCAGTTGACAGTTGTGTTTTTTTTAATGCTCCGTGTTTATTTTTGAAAACTTGAACAGCTCTTGAACCCTCAGGTTATGACTGGAGAACATAAATTCTGGTGGGCAAAGGTCCTCATCTTTATTTCCAGTAGAGACGTTTCCAAAAGTCTCTCAAGGCAGTCTTTTCTTTTTTTTTAATTTTAATTGTTAATTTATTTTTATTGTAGACAGAGAGGGCATGAGTGGGGAAGAGGGGCAGAGGGGGAGAGAGAGAGAGAGAGAGAGAGAGAGAGAGAGAGAGAGTCCCAAGCAGGCTCCACACTCAGCACAGAGCCTGATATGGGGCTCAATCCCACAACTGTGAGATCATGGCCTGAGCCAAAATCAAGAGTCAGATGCTCAACTGACTGAGCCACTGAGACCTCCCTCAAGGCAGCCTTTTCTAAACAGGGTGGAGGCAGCCTTGCAAGCCATTGTACCACGGTAACTTCTTGTGTTCCTTCTGCTTAGCCAAGCAGAGAAAAGGGCGTGGCCTCAGCTACCAAGAATTTCCATTTGTTCTTCCAGGCATCTGTGAGGATGCCACTGGACCTTAGCCAATGAAGTTCACTGCAGTCGTGACTCCAGAACCATCTGCAGCTTCCACCTGAGAGCATCCTTTCTGCCCTCAAATCCCTCCCTTTCCTTCTCATATCTGAAAATCTCACCATAATACATAATTCTTCCCTTTTCCTTAACTAACCTCAAATGCTGCCAATGATTTTTCTGAGACGTCTCTTGAATCTGTCATGTTTTTCTATCTCTGTGGCCACAGCCAGTCTTCTTAATCCTGCCTTCTCTTTATAAAACCCATCTTCCCCTCTTGCTACCTCAGTGATTGTAGTCTAAAACTTGGTGCTCCTACCTAAATAAATATATTTTCCCCAGGATAAATTCCAGGACCTTTTACATGGTATTCTAGGTCCTTAGCACGTGGCCAAATCCAGTTTCCATCTTGTCTTTAGTAATCTTTACCTGACCTTGTACACACACCTCAACACGAACAAGCTCCGGACAAGTAAATCATAAATTTTAGTTGACAAAATACTGAATTTTGCTGCATTACGGATGTCCTTACAAAGGGACTGAGGTGTCAATGACTACCCAAGGGACAGGGATTTTTCAACAAGATGACTGTGTATGTCGTACGGTTCTCTCACTGGTAGGAGACAAATGAACATCTCAGGGAAAGATGGAGGCAGCTTTTCCATCAGCTCATGCTTATCATGGATTCCTTAGGGGGAGAGTCATAGTTCAAAGAAATGGAATTCCTCAGTTCCATCTTCAGTTCACGGAGAGAAAGAGAATCGAAAGTGGCTTCTTCTCCCCAATCCAAAGGAAGCTTGAAGAAATAGGGACAACTTGATCCAGAGGGAGGTGCTAAAAGAATAGGCTTGTGGCAAAGCCTTCAAAGCAAGAAAGAATGCAAGAGAACAAACAAGAAGGCCCAATGTGAGCCTGGGAAAGCAAAGGGGCAGCTGCTCCAGTGAGGGCAGTAGGCTCATGCCCTCCTACGGGCTTCTCCAGGATTTCATCTCTAACCATTGATGGGCAGAGAATGAAGAAGGAACAATAGTGGAGTTGGGGAGAAACGAGGTGAAGGAACAGCAGTTCCATCCTGAAGACAAACAGAAGCAGGCCTGGTTGTGGAAAGGAAAGAGCCCCCTTCTCCAAGGGATTTGGGAAGGCCCACTTGACGGAGGCCAGATGGAAATACAGTAAAAGGGCAGTCTCCAGAGGGGGATGAAGACGCTCCGGGGTCTGCGAGAGGAGGGCAGCGAGGAAATCTCCACCTACTCACCTCGAAGCGTGACGTTTGTTGCGCTCCCCCTCCAGCATTCGGGTCGGACCCCTGCAGCTGTGCTGTGGACAGTCTGTATGATGAGCTGCGTGGGGCAGCAAGAGGAGAGATGGTGTCTAAGACTGAGAATGCACGTCTCTTCCCCTGGAGATGACTCTTCTTGATAATTCCTGAAAGGCAAGATGAAAAGTTAGAGACCAGTGACAACAGGAAACTTTAGCTTCCCTAAATATAGAAAGTTCTAGCAATCCTGGGCCTTTGCTTTTGCCCTGGGCTCTTTCCCCATTTACATTACTGCATTGGCCTCCATAGGCACTTGATATTATCTCAGCACAGCAGAGAAATGTGACATACAGATGGGCTGGATTCACAGGAGAAAACGTCACAGAATGGGTGGGTTTGAGCTAGAACCTGGTGGAGGGAGACAGAGGAGGATATGTGTGTCTGGCTGAAACCCCACAGGCTGAATCAAAGGCCTCAACAGTATAGGATCCTTTCTCTTGGACTATGACTAACAGGTTACCAGAGGGATCCCCAGCCAGCTCAGCGTCACTGAGCCCTTAACGTAAGAGAACTCCCCTGAGCTGTTAGGATGGAGCAAGTCACTGCTGTTCCAGCAGGAGAGAGTATATAGTGAAATTAGTAGAAAAGGATAGTTTGGAGAAGGGGCAGTGGGCCAGGTGTCCTGATTTCTATCCCTAGTTATTTTATTGATTTTCTATGTGACTGGGTAATTTGCTGATACTCTGTACCTTCACTGTTTTATCAGTAAAAATTAAGGGCTTGGACTAGGCAACCTCCTAATTTCTTTAGGCTCAAAAGACCCACGACTCTGAGAAAGGTATCTATGCCTGAGCATCTCTACTCTGTTGGACGCTAGAGGGCGTGGTGTTTGGTTTGGGAGCTGAGGGCATCACAAGATTACTCAATGAATATTTATGGAGCACCGCCTGTGTGTAGCAGGTGCTAGCTTATGGACTGGAGATATAGTGGTAAACATCCCCAGCCTCACTGAGCTTAGATTCTAGTGGCGGGGGACAGAATATAAATAAGACACAGATAGAGTAGATTAAATTGTGATAAATGCCTATGTGTGATGGTGTCTGGAATTGAAAGAAGGCTGTGTATAATACATGGAGAGCAGAAGACTGAGGCAAAGATTATGCACACCTTGGAACAGAAGAAGAGTAACATTTTCCTTTCTGTCCACCTTCTGTCCTAACTTCTACATTCCTGACAGTGGGCACACTTTTATCATACACACCTCATGTGCCCTAATATGACCAGGGACCATGGCAAAAATCACCTTGATCAGACAGCCACATTGATCAGATGAGCCACTGTTGATGGCAAACTCCTTTTATTTACCCTGGGTTAGTATTTCCTCCAGTTTTGTTTTTCCTTTTTGTATTTTTGGCCTGGAATTCTAAATTTACCGAACATCATTCAGTCGTTCTTTTTTACCACCTAGATTTTTTTTTTTTTATTAACAATTTCACAGATTTTTTTTCTTTAAACTGGGTAGATGTCAAAGTTTAAAACTCTCTGTTTTGCAAGTCCATTTTCTAGGCTAATCTCATTAGTAGGTCTAGATAAGGCGTAATATTTGTGTCAGAGAAAGGAAGTCAGCATGCGCCAGTATCTTAAGAAAATTACATTTTCTGAGAGCAAGTTGGCCTCTATCTAATCGCTGTAAGACACCTTTTTTTTTTCTAGACAACCAAACACAAATTGGCTGATCCCTTGAAAAAAATAACTCAAGGGTCAGAGAAGGAGGTTAGAGTTTAAGTAAAATAAAACAACCTGAAAAACAGTCATCCAAGTTACCAGTAATCGGAATAGAAAGGAAGTATATGAACATATCCAGATTCAAATGGTAGAACTAAATATTTCGAAATGCATAACTTCTTGGGTAAAACTCAAAGCTCACATTCCAAGTCAAAATTGCAGTGTGCACGTGATGGCTCCTTGTGGAGTCGATGGGGGAACGGAAGATGGGGGACCCGAGAAGGACCCACAACTTCACCGCAGTGAACCTCGTGCCACAGAGTATGAAGAGCAAAGTCATCAGATAAGGTTGTGATGCTTGGCTCTGGGTTTCCCTGTGTTGCTTTGAAAGATGCCTGCTGGCTAAGTCAGAGTGGAGAGTGATAGCTGGCAACTTGACGGGGTCGGGGGGCAACGCAAGCCAAGACAAAGAAGACGAAGCAAGAACAGACTCTAGAACAGATGTGAGCTGCTGGAAGGGCCCCACGCGATCCAGCAGGGTCCTGACAGCCCTTTCATTAAGCTGCACTGCATGGGGTAGAGAAAAGAGGGTTGGGGTCTGCAGCCTATGTCACTGTGTGTGTTACACTGAAAATGTGTGAGCATTTATACTAACGCCAATGAATTGTAGTAACGATTGTAGCCATCACACTACTAAAAGCGAATACTTACATTGTGCCCAGTCTATTTTTGAGTCACTGTTCTGATTACATATGCACCTACTCCCCACAGCCACCCCATGAGTTTGGCACAGCTTTTAACCCCGTGCTGCAGATGAGTAAACGTGAGACACAGAGGAGTTCAGTGACTTACACAAGGGCGCATGAGATTCACAGCTGGAGCAGAAAACAGGATTGTAGGAATGTCTAACCTCTGCCTTCCAGACTGTTTACTCAATTTCCGCTCATCGGGGGACATGGGATGGGGGGTGTTGAAGCTGTGTAACTGCGCTGATGCCCAGAGCACTTCTCGTCACACACCCTTGTCCTCACGCACCCTAACGTCGCCTGCAGTCTCTGGGGTCAAATGGTTCCATCAGGATGAGAAGTACCCCAGCCTGGAGAGAGAGTGCAGAAGGGTGTGCTGAACAGGAGAGCTGAAGTGGAGCGGACGCCAGTAGGGACAGAGGGAAAACCAGGGCTGATGGGTGTCAGAGAAACACCACTGAGTCGGTGTCTCATGTGCCAGGAGAAGAATTACTGAGACCATGTATTTGTGAGTCCCGACTCAGGACACATGGCTTGAAACAGAGCCTGAACATGGACCAGAATATTTGGAACCGGGACTATCCGCCGAATTCACTGGCGTGCCAGGTGCTGAGACTCTTTCCAAGTCACTTGCTGAATGTCTGACGGCATCCAGCTGAGGAGCAGGGTCACCCGGTTAAGGTGCGTGTACGCATGTGTCCTTGCGGAACCTCGCGCTCCAAAGAGCTCTGCAGTCACCAAGACAAACAACCAACACGGGCTGAGAACAGCTGGACAGACCAGAACACGGCCTGCTACACAGAGGTCTTTGGTTTGATATCATACACTATTTGACATCATACCTTTAGTCGTCCCTGCTGTATCTCTCTCTATAGTTAATAGAGAAAACAAAGTCCCAAACCCAAAAATCTTGCCTCATATTCATGCCACACATCTCTGGCATTAGGGAACCTTCTGAGGTTCTTTAATTCATTACAACGAAACAATAATCCTGACCTCCTTCCCTCCCCTAAAACTGCCCGAGGCTTCCGCAAGCTGATTTCTGGATAGCTTTGTCTTCCGATAATAGGAGACACTTCAAAAGAAATGTCCCCCTCTGACGTGGAGAAGAGCCAGGAGAAATTCCCCTCAGAACATCTCCCATAAATGCTTCCATTTCCTGAAACAGGAACAGGAGGCCACAAAAATGAACTCGGATGAGACACTCTGGTGGCACTTGTCATAATGCATTATAACCGTTTATTGCGATTTTCTGGTTTGCCCATAAGGGGCTCTGTTTTAGCCAGCATTTCACAGAGTAGCAAGCACACAATAGACACTCTCTAAATATTTATCGAAAGGGATGAGGGACTTCACTGCTTCTGACATGAAAAAGGAACTCTGAGCTCAGGTGATACACACACACACACACACACGTACAAAAACCAAAATAAAAATTTTACTTCCTTGATCATTAAGAAAATCAATTCAGAAAAGGAATAATTCCCAGAGTTGTCATAGTATTTCTTTCTGTAATTTCCCCCTCCTTGCCATAAAAAAAAAAAAAAAAAAAACCCACAAAATCTAGCTTACTGCTTTTTAAATTTTCTTTTACTGTCAATAAAATACTTCTTCCAGGAAACTTGCAGTGTGACTCTTCTTCCCTGGGGATAGTGAACTTTCAATGGGTGCTTGCCCTT
Source organism: Herpailurus yagouaroundi (assembly GCF_014898765.1). Classification (NCBI taxonomy): domain Eukaryota; kingdom Metazoa; phylum Chordata; class Mammalia; order Carnivora; family Felidae; genus Herpailurus; species Herpailurus yagouaroundi. The sequence continues at coordinate 30,287,293 of NW_024412412.1, read as the reverse complement.
GCAAGGCAAGGCACACACAAGGCACTGCTCTCCATTCAATAGAGGAGAAACTGGGTCTACGAGCCTACCGCAACAGCCTGCTACAGATACTAAGTGGCAAGGTTGCGATTCAAACCCCAAGAGCTTGCTTTGACCATTACAAATGATCGTTTCACCAGGGTCATAACCTCGCCTTGTTTAAAAAATGTTTCGGGGGCGCCTGGGTGGCGCAGTCGGTTAAGCCTCCGACTTCAGCCAGGTCACGATCTCGCGATCCGTGAGTTCGAGCCCCGCGTCGGGCTCTGGGCTGATGGCTCGGAGCCTGGAGCCTGTTTCCGATTCTGTGTCTCCCTCTCTGCCCCTCCCCCGTTCATGCTCTGTCTCTCTCTGTCCCAAAAATAAATAAAGGTTGAAAAAAAAAATTTAAAAAAAATGTTTCGATGTTTATTTATTTTTGAGAGAGAGAGAGAGAGAGAGGTGGGGAGGGGCAGAGAGACAAGGGGACAGAGGATCCAAAGTGGGCTCTGAGCTGGCAGCCCGATGCGGGGCTGGAACTCGCAAACCAAGAGATCGTGACCTGAGCCGAAGTCTGGCACTTAACTGACTGAGCCACCCGGGCACCCCCATAACCTTGCCTTTTTTTCATGTCAGAGGAAAATTGAGCCAGGATCCTTAGGACACTGGGATGGGTGAGGGAGTTGAGGAGTAGTCGGGAGCAAGAACACGGTCTCAGAGGAAGTTAGCCTTAAGGAGACGTAGCATACAGTGGACCTCAAGGGCTAGAGGCAACGGATCGTTTATGGAAGTGCCAAGCAGTCCTTTTACGAAGAGCGAATTGGAAACCTAGCCAGAAGGATAATGACATTGGGATCATTTGCTCCTGCTGAGTAGAAGACACAGAGCAGCCCCGAGCTCCAAACCTAGTGAATATCAACAGGAACACAGTGAGTGGGGCACTGGGCTGTGTGCGGCTGGAGGGCTTAGAAACACAAGAACTAATATCAGAAACCAGAAAAGCTCCTTTAGGAGGGTGGGGGCACGTAGGAAAAATCCTCCGTGAGGCAGAAGAAGTAGCCAAACCAATTGCAAAGGTGCTAAGACATACAACCCTCAGCCCTTCTTACAAACCATGGCTTGTGGGGGCAGTTGGGTCTCCTGTGGGCAGCAGAGTCTGCTTTGGTGGGTTTGGCCCAATTGCCGTTGGACAGGGACAAGGGTGGAACTAGGCCTAGTTTAACTTTTGGGGTACCAAGTGTCGGTCTCCGAAAGGTCCCCCCCAAGGCCTGCCACAGCATCAAGAAGTCCATTGGAGGAATCATGGTGGGTTTAGACATAGGATTCAGGAAAACCCTGTGGCTTTGCAAACTTCCCAGAGTAGAAACACGCTAAATTGTTTCTGGTGTGATAAGGAAGTTGCCAATCAGAAAGTAAGTTGCCACGGTGATTGGGCAAGACAGGCAGTTTGTGAAAGAAGACAGAAGATGTCCGAAGTATAAGAGCACATAGCTGTGCCCAAGATGGTAGGAGGCAGGAGAGAGAGAATGGACTAGGAGGTGACACAATGCAAATCACTCTTTCTGTCAACAAATGTGACTATCTGTGCCAAGCACTCTTCTGGGCATTGGATATATGCAATGAACAAAACAGGCAAACATTCTGCCCCTCCTGTAGCCGAAAACCAAGGGTATATTTTTCTGACTTGATCATTTCCCTTTGCCTAGACAATGCCACGAGCAGGAAGTTCTTCACAGAGAGCACCAGTAAAAACAGTAAAATCGCAAAGAAACTTGGTCCTGCTTAAGCCAACAGTGGTTTATTAGCTGCTTATTATCCTTGTTTCACCAAAGAGGAAACGAACGTTAAAGTCCTGGGGAAGCTTATGCAGCTAGCAGGGACTGAGCTGGAATTACGTCTGAGGAATGGGTGACTGGAGAAGCAGCCCAGGGTAGAGCACAGACTCTGGGGTCAACAGAACAAGAGCTGAGCTCTGGAGGTGCTGCTCAGTTGACCTTGATCAATTTACGTATTTTCTATTCCACTCAGTGTGCTGGTATGCGTGGTTGGGATGATAAAACCTACTTTAAAGGTTTAAGATAAAGCTAACATGAAAAGGGTGCCTGGATGGCTCAGTTGGTTAAGCATCTGACTTCGGGTCAGGTCATGATCTCGTGGTTCATGAGTTCAAGCCCCACCTCAGGCTCTGCACTGACGGGGTGGAGCCTGCTTGGGATCCTCTCTCTCTCCCCCTCTCTCTGCCCCTTCCCTGCTTGCCCTCATGGGCTCTCTCTCTTTGAAAACAAACAAACGTTAAAAAAAATTTAACATGAAAAACTTGGGTGGAATACTTAGACCACATCCTGCCATGTAGTAGGTGTTCAGTGAATGAAAACTCTCATAACAACAACAAGTAATCCATGTTCTTTTCCTTTTTGTTTTCTTTTGAGGAGGGGGAGGGGCAGAGGGAGAAAGAGAGAGAATCTCAAGTGGGCTCCACTTCCCACTGGTTTGGGTCATGGCCTGAGCTGAAATCAAGAGTCAGATGCTTACCTGACTGAGCCACCCAGGCGCCCCCATGTTCTTTTTCTTTTCCATTGCCTCACTCTTGTCTCCTGGATTGAAATCCACCAGAGGCTGCCAAGCCCCGCCCCTATCCTGGCCATCTCCCTCTGTTCCTGTAAACTGTAGACCGGAAAGAGACACAAGGAAGCCCCAGCCATGGAGGCCCATCACTCCCATTCCACAGGCACAGGAATTGTACATCAGCTGGTCTGCTGTGCCTTTTCTGTAGGCTGTTTTTGAACGGTTGTCCCTTTGAACACACAGAAGTCAGGAAATGCAAAATTAAGGTTCTCAGAGTAACCATAAGTCACTCACAATGCACATCGAGGCATAAATTTCACTGGAAGTACAACAACATAAAACACTGAGCACACCAGAGTGGGAGAAGTTAAGACTGTTGCTAAAGTCATAAATCTGAATTTCGTGACTTGGGTGCATTTTCACTGTCACCCATGATACTACATTAACATAGCATTCACACTAGCAATTGCAACATAATTCAGAGGCTGTTGGGCCTGTGACTGAGGTAGTTTTCTCTGTAGGGACCTCTTCTCAGACATTCATAAGGATTTCAAAAAAAAAAAAAAACCCTCTGAAGAAATATTAGTCCCTTGGGGAATGCAGCTAAATCTACCCAGCATGAAAGGATTTAGCTACATTTATTTTCTAGCCAGCTCGGGAAGCAAGCAACCTCTTTGCTTTCAAGTGCTCCGTCCCTGAGAGAAGGTGGCTTACCCAGTCTTTGCCATTATCTGAATCTTCCACTGGGTCTTGAGGGAATGTAGGCTGTAGATGTCCTGTCTCCTTGGCTGGGACAGGAAAGGTCAAATAAATGGGTGTCAAATGAATCAGTTTATGCAAGTTGATAATGTGTGTATTCACAGTGGAAATCAAGCCAACATTCCTGCAAAATGTAGAAATCAGAGTGGGAACTTCAGGGTCCTCAGGGTTCACAGACTGTCAGAGAACCATAGGATTAAGGCACCTAGGACAAATCACCACCTCTGTTCTAGCTTTCCTTCTACCTGAGCCTGGGTCTTTTGTACAAGGAAGTCTAATGGTAATTACACTTTGTCTTCACAGAGGGAGGAGACCACCTGAACTCTTATGGTCCTGTCTGCTCTATGATCAAATATTCTTTGATCATGAAGCCTAATCCTGACACCCTTTCTGCACCGATGATATTCCAAGACAAGTATTTCCCCTAAAAGTTCATAATTATTTACGTTGAGTGGAGAAGGCATGTGCTTTTTGCCCAAAGAGGCTGCCTATTTGTCCCTGGAAAGAAGCCTTTCCAAGGACAATTAGCAATGGAGACAGTCAACAGAGTGCTCACTGGATTCTCATTGTACAACCCCCCACCTTTGTCTTATTCTTCCTTCTTGGGTTATTTCAAGGTTTAAACAAACAAACCAACAAGAAATGTATGTGAAGTGCCCGACACCTAGTAGGGGCTCAAGAAATGCCAGTTTAGTTTAGGTTACCTTTACCAGGTAATCGGTGCCCTCCCCACCTGGATGGAGCATTCCCTTGCATCCTCTTCTCTATCCTCCCCTCCCCATACAGAGTGGGGAGAGAGGACTGCCATGTTATACCCCAGGTTTCCTCTGCTCAGAGTGCAAGCTAATCCTTAGAGGACTTCCAGAATCCAACTCTGCACCAGTCCCTCTCGTTCCTCTTGGACATTTCCTCTTTCATTTCAGTAACCAGAACACAAAATCCAGTCAAGACATACCTTTGGTCTTCCTTGCTCTGCTTCATCAGGAAAGCACCCTGGGCTTTTGCATTTCCTTCCATGGCTATCATACATCTGTACTTCACATGTAATAAAAAAATGTGACAAACGAATGCTGGTCTTTTCTCCACGTTGCACCTGTCTGAGGACTGAGGCTGCTAAGTACATCACAAAGTCAAGGAGAGTTCGATCTCTGATATTTCATTCATCACACATCTACATATCACCAAGCTCTGCAACCCAACCTTTGTGGTGTTTCTTTCATTCTCCCATCCTTCCCATTTGCACTCCTCTACCCTGAGACCAGTCACGAGAGACTTAGCCTTGGCCTTTCCCCAGTCTATTCCCGTTCAATGTTGTGACTCAAACTGCTCTTCTTAATTTTTTTTTTCATGATGCAATGCTTGATCAGAGGCTGGCAGAGGCTTTATTTCCTCTCATGTCAAATCCTGACTCCTAATCAAGTTCTGCGAGGCTCTTCACTGGAGATAGTCTCCTCCCTAAAGACTGGGAACTCTCGAAGGTAGAGGCAAGAAGATCAAGGGGGGACTTAATAGTCATTTTCAAACACTTAGGTACTTCTTATGTGAATGATGTGTTTTTACCCAGGAGACATAATAAGAAGAAAGTTTAAATAGCTATTTTGGTTGAAATAAAAGAAAGGGAGTCTTGACTCTCAGATCTAGCTGATGTCCGACCCTCTCCACCAGGGTTTTCCTTAAATCTCTGGCTCTCCCCACTAAAACTTTCCTTCATTTGACCTCACAGCCCTTTTCTGCACCATTTATTCTAAATTAGTCTGACCCTTGGCTTTTCTTGGCTCTTGTATTGTTGCTTTGCACATCATTTACCTTGTCCGATATGTATGTCACACCTCTTCCAGGCATGTTTGGATTTTTGTTTTATGAAACCTTTCCAAAGCATTTGGATCGCTGCTGACTCCCACAATTTCAAAGTTCCTTCCACCGAATGTGATCACTGTGTATTTGCTCAGTTGTCCTTATGCCTCTATGACTGTTTATCCTCATTCCTCTACCTACATTTGAAGTGTGCGTGCTCCTAAAGTGTCCCCTTAATTTTTTTAAGTTTATTTATCTATTTGAAGAGAGAAAGAGTGAGAGAGTAGGGGAGGGACAGAGAGAGAGAGAGAGAGAGAGAGAGAGAGAGGAAGAGAGAGAATCCCAAGCAGGTTCCACACTCAGCACGGACATGGGGCTTGATCTCATGACCTCGAGATTATGGACTGAGCCGAAATCAAGAGTCTGATGCCTAACTGACTGAGCCACCCAGGGCCCCTAAAGTGTCCCCTTATTAGTCAACGTTATTTTCTGATCTTATACAAGGAAAGTTTACATTTTAAGGTTATAGAATCTTTGGGAGTCTGTGGACTATTAAAGACCACACCTCCAGAGCATTGCACATACAAACAAATTTGGGTTTCCCCGAAGTCAGAAAAAAAGACTCTCTAGGATGAAATGAATCCAAAGAAATGAAAGCCTGCTTTAACCCACTTTCGCATTCTCTCATTTAAGCTTCAGGCTGCTGATTCCCACACTTCAAGATCTCCCTCTTATGCTTCAAACACTCAAACTGATTGACTTACTAAAATATTGTGTCTGACCCCCGTTGCTAATTAGTAAAAGATTTACCTCATATTAATTTAAGATTATTTACTGTATCTTTCATATCCAGAGAGAATTTATCCAATCCTTTTCTCACATGATAACCCTTCCCATACGTGAAGACAGCTATGAAAAACCCAGATGCTTCAGTCTCTCTTCTTTAAGACCAGTGTCTTCAGAATGCTCATCTTTGTCTGAATGAGTAATGACTTGTCATTGTCCCTCTTAAAATCGGGACTTAGAGTGGATCACAATATACTAAGTAGGTTTTGACACTGTAAAGTATCTATCATCTCCTGTGTTACATAATGTCTTAAAATCACTCTGGTTTTTCTCATTTTTTATTCATATTAAGATGTCAACTAGAACTCCAGAGTCTTTTCACAATTATTGCTGTTATAACATATTTCTTGGGGTGCTTGGGTAGCTCAGTTGGTTGAGCATCCAACTCTTGATTTCAGCTTAGGTCATGATTCCAGGGTCGGGGGATCGAGTCCTGTGTTAGGCTCAGCATGGAGCCTGCTTGGGGTTCTGTCTCTCTCTCTCTCTCTCTTTCTCTCTCTCTCTCCCTCTGCCCCTCTCCCCCACTTGTGCTAAATAAATAAATAAACCCTACATTTGTCACATTTTGTAATTCTATGGTATGATTCTTTAAAAATTACCAGAATTCACCTTGGTTTCAACCTAGTATTCCAAAAGCCAAAGTCAATTTTGAGATTTTAATTCAGTCATCCGAGCTGGTGTCAAAGTGCTGTGATGTGCCATTAGAAATACCTTCCATTTGGATACTGATTCATTGATCTCTCAGTACTAGCAATGAGCTCCCCTAACTAAACTACAGTTAAAACCAATTTGTCAACAAACGCATATTGAAGGACTTTTTCAAACAGCTGGAGGGAAAACATACATTGGAAGCAAATAGTCATTTGGCTTATCAGTCAAGAGATTCTCTGCAGAAAAAAAAAAAAAAAAAAAAAAAAGATGCCCCAGCTTGTTCTTAGTGTTATTTCTAGTATCACTGCCTCACATATACTGGAAACATTGATCAACCATTCCTAGAATTTAGCAAGAGATTTATTACAAGCTCATCCAATGATAGATCTCAAAAATTACTTTCCCACCATTTTTGACCATTCTAAAATTATTTGTCCATCTGTCAGTCTTCTGGTGCCAATCTTATTCCCCATGCGTTCTCAGAAGTGTGGTCAGTGGTTTTAATGTCCGACCTGCAAACATTAGGGGAGGCTGGCTGGATTGTGCCCAGGGCCTCCCCACACATTTCTTTGCACCTTTCTATAAATCTATCATTATTTCATAATAAAAGTATTTTTAAAGGAGTCCCATCTGCAAAGCTCAGTATCTTAAGATATATTATATCTGAACCTAAAGTTTTAGATATAGTTTTAAGTTAGACACCTTTCAAAGTAGCTTCCCCTATTTTGGGCTTCAGTTTCTTCTCACCCATCTTTGTTTTATTCTTTCTAGTCTGAAGACAGTTTTATTAGAGACGAACGAACCCCGTGGGGGTAGAGCAGCTCAGTGTTCCGCCTGCCATCCGTTCTCAATGCACCATACCTACCCTTCCCTTGTTCTTTATCGTCTGTTCATCACTAATTTGGGCTGTCCCATTTTCCAATAACTTTTCTCTTCCTCTGGCTTGTCCTCGTGATTCTGTTCCTACCCAGTTCTTTGTCATTCCTTTGCATTTTTTCTTAACCATGTGCTCTCCCCACTGCCTTTGATCTGCATACTTTCAAAATCTGACTTCATTTGAGACCTCCTGAGTGCAAGGTATACTGCGACATGCTTTTCAGGTGCTGCAAACTGCTATACCAACATTATTATCATAGAGAAGAAACACTGCTTCTCTTTTATTACCGTTTTAGTTACTCTCCTGTATGGGTTTTCTTTTTATCTTCTGAGTTTAAATTATTTATATACTAGAAAATTGCTCTGACTTACATGGGGAAAGTGGAGATTTTAAAATTTTGTCAGCAGGCCAAGAAGATTTAAGACCTTGTGGAAATGGTATTGTTCCTCCAAAACTCCAAACTGCTTTATCTAGACCTTCTTAGAGTCCTCTCCCCTGAATTAAACTTTTTCATGTGGATACGCTTCTGGCTTCATCATTCTCTCTCATCTCCTGCCTCGTCTTGCCAGCAACTCTTAGGCTAGGAAGCCTCGGATGGCAGCCATGAAGTCCTGTGAAGCCCAGTTGGGATTCTTTCAAGTGACTTTCACTTGAAGTTGGGGGTAACCTGTTAGAAGCGATCCATCACCCTAGCCCTTAGCCCCACATGCAATGTTCTGGAGCCTCCTTTCTTAGCCAGACTTCTGCTAGGATGCCTTCTTTAGAGTAACTTCTCCCAAACATTCAACTGAAATCATTTAGTCCATCCAGGTCGCAGTTGGGATGCCGAATTCCTTACAGCGTACTCTAAGGAGAGGGTTAACGGAGAGTTTCTGGTAGACCTTTATCTGAACTCCTTAAAAGCTCGATACCAGAAAAGTACAGATTAACACGTAGCAAGAAAGTACATTCAGTCAAATATAATCCCATGTGTACCTGCCAAAATCTTCACTCAACTCTACCAACATCCTTGTAATAACATTGTTAAAAGGTTCTGACACTTCTTAGATAAACGCTTCATTCAGTTCCCTGCCTCCTTTCAGGAGGAAACAGGAAAATTCCAAATACAGTCAACTCAGTTATCGAGGTCTCCTTATCCAGTATGTGAGGTATCCAGGCCCTTTGTTTCTCTTCCTACTCCCTCTGACTACCTACATTTGGGATGTATTAGTTCCACTCTGTACCACCACTTTAGGGCACTTTGAGAGAAAAGACTCCTAGGTTGCCAGAAATGTTTTTATTGTACTTTTTATTGGCATGCCTAATAAAGAACTGGGTGAGTGAAGTCTCTGGAACCAAGGCGCAAACCAAAGCTTGAGGGTTCCAAATAAATCTGACTTCGAAACACTCAGTTCCAAGATACCCTGACTTAGCAACAACAACAGCTACCCCAAAATGGGCCTCCTTCCCATAGAAATTGCTAGAGATTTCTGTTTTCTTTCTCTGCTGATCTATTTTCTTGCTCTTTTCTCTGTCAGAAAAGATAAACTACGCACAGCGAAGCAAAATTCATTATAATAAATAAACTAAAATCTTTGAAAATGTTGAGAAACCTCAATCGGGAGGTCCATCAAATTCCCACCCATCTCTTATCCTTTTGTCATGAAGGGATACGGGGGGAAGGGAAAAATGAAAACAAAAATAAGTTTAATAAATCTGACCCCCACATCCCGCAGCTCTGTAGAATTATGCGACTGCTTTCTAGCTTTTATGCAGTAAAGGGGATTTGACCTGCATACGGTTTAAATAGGCTTCGGAGGGCTATAAGAGCCAGAGACCCTAACTGCGTCTACCTCTGTTTCTTTACGGAAAATGTGGTTAGGTTTCCAAAGAAATGCTTCACAGGCAAACTTTGGAACACAGTTGGTCTGTAATATAGAGCCTACCTAGGTTCCTGGCCTTCCCTTGCTGCAGCAGCTTCTGCTAACAGAGAATCTAGGGCTCAAACAGTCCCAGTAGAACCGACTCTGAAATGCTTTAAAGAGAAGTTAGAAATTGATTCAGGCAGTTAGTTTGAGCACGCAGGCTAGGACATTGCTGAAGTTGTATTACTTCCGATGGCACCTGGGACTTAGTTACTTTAAGTGCATAAATCAGCCTTCTGAGAAATATTCCGTTTCCTGAGCTTAGTTTAAGCTGAATTACAAGTGACCCTATAGAATTATTTTATTCCCCTTTTGCCTGAATTCCTGTGGAAAGGATTAAAATCCACATTGTCTGTTTTCATTGGCATGTCTCCTCTCACCCCACCCCATTTTAATAACTTCATCTTCTCGAATCTATATTCTGTACACGGCATTTTATAGAAATTTGCCAAACATGTAAATGCCCAAAGTTAACTAGACCCCAACTATTCCTACAACAACTGGTGCATATACAGAAGACGTGATGGCCCTTTGGGTCCCAATAATTTCCCAGGGACATAAAAACAAGAATCTTTGCTTTGCCAGATCTCCCAGTGCTTTATGACATCACCAGGCATTCTGTGACACCATCACTTTAAAATACAGGCTTTGGCCCTACACTAGAGGCACAGGAACATGTTTATTGACGGAGGCACCGGAGGAAGGACTGGAGATTGGAAAGGAAAGACTCTGAAGTTGCGTGGAGAAATGTTCCTGAGTCAAAACCAAATCCAGAAATGTCCTAAGGAGAGCAGAAGCAGGGAAGGTAAGGAGGGCTGAATAGGCAACACTGAGTTGGAATCATACGTTTTTTCCAATGGAAAAAAAAAAATCTTGTGTGTGTTTATTTATTTTTGAGAGAGAGACAGAGAGAGAGAGAGAGCATGAGCTGGGGAGGGGCAGAGGGAGTGAGGGAGACACAGACCCCAAAGCAGGCTCCAGGCTTCAAGCTGTCAGCACAGAGCCAGATGCGGGGCTCAAACTCATGAACCACAAGATCATGACCTGAACTGAAGTTGGATGCTCAACCAACTGAGCCACCCAGGCATCTTGGTTTTTTCAATTTTAAATTACTAGGTGAACATGAGAGTTTATCAGGCTCACTATCTCAGATCCTAAAGGTAACAATAAAGAAGAGATGTTAGCAGTCAAATGTCATCATACAAGACCGAATTGAATTTGGTCCTTCCTCAATGCGCCTGCCCTTGCCCCAGACCATTTGTTCTAGATTCCCTGACTCTGGAGTTGGGACCCTTAAACGCTTTCATTCTGGAATTTGCGGCCATGAGGGGTGCCCTGTGGCCTTCATCAACACAGGTGAGGTTTCTTCATTTTTTACTACATGAAGGTGGAAGTCTCTACAGGAATATTTACTGGAAAAGACATCTTGAGAGTTTACAAATTACTATGCACATAAAGCAAGGGTAAAAAATTACAAAAGTCTATAAAGTGTTGGTTTCTAATTATAGTTCCTTGCGATGTAGATAAAAGTCAGGATGGCTGCTTACCATCGAAGGCTGGTAAGCCCACCACCTGGGCTGTGGACCCATTTCTACAACCCAGATAAAACTAAAGTGAATGTTGAGCAGACTTTCCACTTTTTTTTTTTTTTTTTTAACCAGAAGGCAGATTACAGTTAGTGCTGCATTTGCATTTCATGGAAATATCTGTTCCTCTCATCACATTTTAGACATGGCTCCATGTGATGCTCCTAAGCCCCCTTGAGGCTGCTGCCATAGAAAGAGAACCCTGGACTACGGAAACCGGGCATCCTAGACTTTACGTGCAATAAGTGAGGAAGCTCCAAATTCCCTGGGTAGGACTCAAATTTCTACTATCTCTGCACCCACAACCGAACAACAGGTAACACAACGATGTAGACGAAAAAGGATCAAGGCCACAGTCACCACAGCCTCCCCCACACAACCAATACTCATTCCCACTGACGCATTAGACCTCCCCTCGAAAGAACCCAACAATTCAGTTCTTGAGCCCCGGAGGAGTCCCTATTCCCCGCATTCGGAAGGCAGTTGCGGAGGCCTCCATTTCTCCTTGTCCCTGCCCTGATCTCCCTCTTACGGATTCACCACTGAGAGAGTCACACTTCTTGGTGGAATATCAGCAAACAGAATATGAAATCATACAAATCCTTTTTTTTGTTTTTAAACATTTATTTATTTTTTGAGAGACAGAGTATGAGTGGTAGAGGGGCAGAGAGACAGAGGGAGTCACAGCGTTGGAAGCAAGCTCCCGGCTCCGGACTGTCAGCACAGAGCCTGACGCAGGGCTCGAAGTCACAGACACGAGATCACGACCTGAGCTGAAGTTGGATGCTTAACCCACTGAGCCACCAAGGCACCCTGATACAAATCCTTTCCAACCAGCGCTGTGAGGTTCAGCCCATTGCCTTTTCTCCTCCCTGAAATGAAAATAAACCAGAAAGAGAAAACCAGATAAATGAAGTAAATGATGATGTTTCTCATCTCGGTAGGCTGACTCCAGGAATAATGAAGTTCTCACTGGAGAATTTTATTATGTACGCTTTCCATTTGGGAGAATCTTTATGCTCCTTGGAGCAAGTAGTGTGGGGTTTGTTTGGAGTTTGGTTCTTTCCCTTTATTGCAGGGGGTGCAGTGCTGGTCTAACAGCAGCATTATAAAACCCTGGAAAATACATAAAGCCTAAGAACTCTAGCAATTAGAGATGGAATAGACCCATTATATCATCCCTCAGGCCCAGGGGAATCCGTGGAGGATTCTTTCCTAGAATAGATTTTCTAGTTCCTTATCCTGTTGATTTTCAAACGGCTCGAGGGATGGAGGGATGATTTTCAAACCACTTCCTTTAGTACATATTTCCCCAATCTCATAATTCTCTCTGTCATAGTTTTTCAGGGCGTTTAATCCAAATGTCCCTTTTGTAAACATGACAACTGCTCTCCTTTACTCAAAATCGTGTCCACTTGTTAGAACGGACAATACTCTTCTGCAACTGTAAACACTTCCCACTTCTTATCAGAATTCTTCCCTGATATTCTCTCTCTTTCTTTATCTCTGCCATCATAGCTGCAGGTGGGGGCAGAGAGCATATAAAAGAAACCTCAGTAGTCGGCACATGGAATTTTAGACTGTTTGAGCAGCGATGTCTCAGAATTCTAACACCAGAGCTCCTCTCGGTGTTTCAGGACTTACACTGCCAGACTAATATGTCCTTTCAGGGCCACACACAGAGCCCTCACGTCACATTGACACTCCTAGAATTTTGCAGTGCACAACCTCGACAAACCTACACAGTCCTATAAAAAAATACCTTTCACTCATATTCAGTAATGCCTCATTCAAGGTCAGCTTGCACATGAATGTATGTTGATGTATAGATGTGCCTATGCATGTTGGGATCATAACTGTAAAATTCTTTGGTGTGTTTTCCTCACAAGGGTCCTAATACAGTACAGGGCTGAGAGTCATGAGAAAATCAGAAACCCAGGTTGTCCAGGTGCTTTATGTAATAGATAGCCAGAGCAGAAAACTTAGAAGTTCTGAGACCAGATGTAACTTACCCACACAACAAGATCAGAAAAGGACCCCAATATCCTCTCACAGTCTACTGCTCTTACTCAGATCTTATTCTGATAATTTCCCTACTATGCCTTTGTCTTCCTCTGGACTCCAGTTTTCTGAGTCGGAAATGAAGTGAGCCACATAAAAGGTAGCAAACTGGGATCCACAGAATGACTTTCCTTGCAGTGTTTAATTTCTTCTTTTTTTTTATTAATTTTTTTAAATGTTTATTTATTTTTGAGACAGAGATAGACAGAGCTCGAGCAGGGGAGGGGCAGAGAGAGAAGGAGACACAGAATCCAAACCAGGTTGCAGGCTCCGAGCTGTCAGCACAGCACAGCAGGGCTCGAACTCACGAACCGCGAGATCATGACCCAGGCCTAAGACAGACACTTAACCGACTGAGCCACCCAGATGCCCCCAGTGTTTACTTTTTCAAATTAAGTCAATAGATTTTTTTTTTTTTTTCCTGTAACAGTCTGAATTTTTAAACTCTAATGAATGCCACTTAGTTGCCTCCTCACCTCCATTCCTAAGGCCGGCCCCACTACCTTCTAGCTCCTTCCTTCCACTCCGAAGATATGTCACTCTGGGGTACTGGCTCCACCAGCAACTCCTCTTGGAGCTGGTGTCTCATTACGTACTTGCCGAAAGCTCCCTGAATCACTGGTTTCATCTGATAGACAAGGAGATCTGGCCAAAATTTCTCATGGCCACAATGAGCTGGAAAACACAGTAGTTTCCCGCTTCCAATGGGCTACGCACCTTCCAAGCTCAGCTCACTTCTCTCATCTGGCTACCTGTCTTCCCCCGCAGGGATTTTAGTCTGTGACTTCTGGGTGAATGGTGACGCACTACATTGTTTTATATACTATACAGATGTGTCACATGCGAATGTGGCCCTGGGTGGACACACTGTGATTCAGCTGTCTATTAATTAGGTCAAATAGCAAGTTTTTACCATGTGACCAGGCTGTACTTTAAACTGACCAAACAGACTAGTGGTTTTGGCATCGTGTGAATGCTGTCTCAGTAAGGTTCTGCTGAACTTCGTGTAGAAGTATGTGCCAAATTATATGCAAATTTGTGTTTTTCATGGGAGCTGAGAGCCTTGGCACTTAATTTTGATTTTTTTTTTTTTTTTAGAGCTAAGTATGTAGCATTGGCCAAGTTCTGCATGTTTAATCCTTTTAATCATTCAACATAAATCATGCTCTCAGTCCCTTAATCATTCTTGTTATTCTTCTTTGAAACTCCTCCAGTTTCCTTACATCCTTCATTGCATAAAGAAGAGTTTTTTTTAACAGGACTGTTTCACTTCCAAGAATCCATTCTGTGATGGAAATAGTGGGGGTTAGAAGATCCAACGCCATGAGAGACTCCGAGGGAAATGCAAGGCGTGGTCCTCGAACAGTTGCAGACATTCACAGGAACTAAAAGGACGTCTGCCACATCTGACCCAGAAAACTAATTTTATATCCTTTTTTTCTCATAAGTGATACAGAGAAGGGTTTATATGAGGCCTTTTGGTAACATAGTCTACATTCTTTTATTGTGTATTTATTTATTTGGAATCTACTACGTGAATGAGAGAGGTCTTGCCCTTCCCATCATGTTGAGTCTAGGGAGATAAACAGCTGGTAGGATCACATCTCTTAGGATCCGAGATTTGTCTATCATCATCCATCAACCCTTTCCCCTTTAATCTGGTCAGAGAGCTGCTAGCAAAGAGTGTCTGAGGGAAACGCTAAGGAAACACAGACCCTAGAGGAAGCAGAAAAAAGCAAAGTTGACAGAATGTCTTCGTATCGATCTACCTTTTCTTGTATCTGCTTTTTCTTTTCTCTACAGGCCCCTCCCCATCTCCAATTTGAATATAAACTCCAGAAGAACCATGTTTTGGTCATCAGTCTACCCCAAAGCCTAGAAAGGTGCCTGCCACATAGTAAGTGCTTGAGAACTGCTTGAGGAATCAATAAACAACTGCCTTCAGCTTAGCACCTCATGCTTGGATAAGGATAATTGATACTTATTAATTTTGTGTAAAGTTTTATGCAAAGCATAGCTTCAAGACACTTACTGAAGCCTCCCTCACGTTCTAATATACCTTTCAAATCCTATTTGTGCCTGTCAGATCCTCTTAGAGAGAAATTTAGGGCCACCATTATTCAAAGCCATTTAGTCCAATAGGTTCATGAATCCCCCTTGTTGGCCATCATTTAGCCTTTGCTTGAATACCTCTAGAAACAGAGAGCTCATTTCCTCCCAAAGCAGCCATCCTGTGCAGTCATGAGGATTAGAATACTCAAGCTTAAGTTTAGCTAAGATCTTCTTTTCTATAGCCTTTACCCATTGTTTTAGTTGTCAGAAGCTAATTAATCTTTCCTTCCACTGGCCAACCCTTCAGGTATTTTGAGACATTAGCACATCCCTCCTAAATTTTCTCTTCTGTACATTAAATGTCCCTTGTTCCTTTCTACACCTAGAAAAAGTATAGGAGAAATTCTAGCTTGGGAGTGTTGTGTATATTCACGCGAGGATTCACACACGAACAACAGGAATGCATGAGCAGGGTGTCTGTTTACGGGGAGGACGAAAGAGCTTCATAAGGAAATCAGTAACTAGTTAACAGACCATAAGTCCTCCTTTAAGAGGCATAAACCAGCATGAGAAGAGAGGAATGTTCAGGGACATGGGCTTAGCTCGTTCTGTGGACCCCGTTTTCTCCCCTCAGGAACTTGTGCCAAGCTTGGGGAGAAGGAACACTGAGGATCAAAGGCCAAGATCACAGAAAGCTCTGGTCAGCACTGAAAATACAAGGCAACGCTTGTGATGTTGGACACCACATAGGATGGAGAAGTGGGGGAGAATATCGTATCACACTAGAAGGGACAACAGTGACCTACCAGGGAGGGGCGGGGGCAGACGTGAAGCCAGGGACCTGGTGGAGAGAGCAGCAGCAGGGTGCAGGGTTTGTTTAAGGAGCAGCTACAGTGGGAGGGAGAAACTGTGCCTGGGAGGGACAGCTGGCCAAAAGGGAGAGGGTCTGCATCCAGCACGCCTGAGATTCTGGGTAGCATTTGGGGAGGACTGCAGTTCTCTGAACCCGCTAAGAGACAGAGGCTTTTTTGTGACTGTTATTCCCCAGCATCAGGAAACATGCTTATAAGTCCTAATGATCACACTAGCTTCTCTCTTCCGGGTCTACTGGCCCGGCGCTGCGTTAACACTGGGGCAATCCATTCAATCCTCAAAATAACCCTTTGAGGCCGGTACAGTTCTTATTCTCCTTTTACAGATGAGAAAATTAACATTTAGTGGACCTATCATATCTAGAGTCACACTGCTAGTAAACGGCAGGGCTGTGAAATAGAGCTATTTCTTTCTAACTTTAAGCTTGACTTCTCAAATGACATAAAATTATGCATTTTAGTATAATTTCCTTGTATTGCAGCCCAGACTTTAGTCGTAAAGTATTTACATTTGAGTTGAATATGTTTGGTGCCTTAACCAATGCTTAAAAAAAAAAAAATGCTGGGGCGCCTGGGTGGCGCAGTCGGTTAAGCGTCCGACTTCAGCCAGGTCATGATCTCGCTGTCCGTGAGTTCGAGCCCCGCGTCAGGCTCTGGGCTGATGGCTCAGAGCCTGGAGCCTGTTTCCGATTCTGTGTCTCCCTCTCTCTCTGCCCCTCCCCCGTTCATGCTCTGTCTCTCTCTGTCGCAAAAATAAATAAACGTTGAAAAAAAAAATTTAAAAAAAAATGCTGAACCTAAGTATATATAGCACATCATACAAAGAAAAAAAAAAGGAAAAAAACTTATGCAAAGAAGTGAAGTTACTTGATTCCTGCAGGAACTCTTCTTTTTTTTTTTTTTAAGTTATTTATTTATTTTTTGTCGGGGGAGCACAAGCAGGGAAGGGGGAGAGAGAGACAGAGAGAGAGAGAGAGACAGAATCCCAAGCAGGCTCCCCACTGTCAAGGCAGACTCTGATGCAGGACTTGAACCCACAAACCCTGAGATCATGATCTCAGCCAAAACTAAGAGCTGACTGAGCCACCCAGGCACCCTTGCAAGGAACTGTTCTTATCAACGGTGACAACAGGATTGTCTATTCCATGTCACCGAGCGAGAGTAAGTGACCATCAGTCCCCACGTCAGTGCAGCCCTATCAGCTACAGAACTAACACTTCCTCAGTGGCTATTGCTCTGAAGCAGCCTCCTCCGTCCAGCATCAAGTCAATACTGATGAAGTAGATGAGAAACACTGTCCCACGTCCCCTGTGTCCATCACCATCTTGTGTGTCCCTGGATGTTCTCCTCACCAGAGAAATTTTCTTTCTGGCCCAGGGAAAACGAAATCCTCCCATGAGTAAGTCTGGGGCATCCTGCTTTTAAAAACCTTTTATGGGACCATAAAATACCTCACCTCACCACCTTTAAGAAGTTGGCTTCAGGAATGAGAGCAAACTGAATTGCACGGAGCTGAAAACAAGGTAAGCAGATTGTTATTTCTTCTGGCTAGAGCATATCTGACTTCCTTATTGGACTAAAGCATTTAGTAAAAGGAAACAGCCTTTTAATTGCACGTTCCTTGCAACAGCCCACAGACTCATGACCTGAGCCAGGAGCAGACTCCAGAGCAAAGTGTTGTAGACAAGCTGGTACTTTACATGCCTAAGAACACGGTCATTTACAACCCGGAGGTACTTTATTGCTAATGATCTTTGAAGTTAACAAGGTTTGCAGAAGCTTTTCAGCATTATTATTACTATTTACATCAATGGCATTAGTGATGTCCTTTATTCTTCCAAGACTTAACACTGCTAATTGGCATCAGCATAAACAGAGGTATAAATGCTATCATGCAACACAGGCGGAGCCAGCTCTGCAGCTTTGTGGGTTTAATATGGAAATGTTTGCTATCTAATGAGGACACAAAACGTTAATCTGCAGAACAAATTGTATTTATAGAGAAACGAATTATCATATGCAAATGTGACACACATCACTTGCGAAATTCCTGTTGCCTCTGGGGCGGCCCTCTGTGACCTTTCTGAAATGCAGCGCTTTGAAGCAGGAGCTAATGGTTTCATGCACTGAGGCTGATTACTTTCATTTTCATACAGAAATGAGCTAAATGGGAAGGACTCTGGCTCCAGAAGAACACAACAGAGGCCTGGCCTTCGTAACTGTAAGCTGCACTCTGTTGATTTCTTATCCTTTGCTTTAAAACTCAGAGTTCTTCTACAGCGTTTGCTGTATCTGCAAAGCCAGAGTAACGAATGTTGTGACCCACTTAATAAAAGGCTTGAGATGTTCTTATCATACACGCTGTCCTATTGGATGAAGGCTATTTTGATGTTGCCTCATAATTATTTTGTTGGTGTTGTTTTTCTCTTCTTCATCGAGGAAGAAACTCCCCTGAGTACAGATTGTTAAGTCTACTGAGTGGTGTTTAACTCCTTTCCCTGGGACCTTTTCCTCTTCTCTTTCAAATATATGTGTTCTCTAGTTTGAAGCCTCATGGAAGGATAAAATGCTGGAAATTAAGTGCCTTTAGCGATCACCCAGTGAGTCCAAATATTTCATTTACAGATGAGGAAAGTAGGGCCCAGAGAGGTCAGGTGACGTACCCGAGATCACACAGTGAATTGGGAGAGGGCACTGGAAGTCAGGTGCTCTTTCTATAGGCTTACGCAATGAAAATGATACGAATAAAAACAAAAACACCTCTACTTTAGCACTGCTAAGTTTAGAGTTATGTGAATGCTTGAAAGTGTTCTTAACTCTATGAAAGCTGCTGCTGGCCAAAGACCCTTGACCAGCTAACGGATATGCAGTTCTGCTACTTTCATCAGGACAGCGCGGATCTGGTTCCGCATTTTCCAAATGCCTGTCGGACTGTGAGGGCAGAAAGTGAAGGAAATGTGGCCTCTACGGTCATAGAACCCACAGTTTTCTAAGAGAGACCAACATGCAGACAATTTCAACGAAACAAGGTAAGCGCGTTATCAAAGTACTCACCTTGGGTAAAAGCATGGAGAAAACAAGCACTCCATGTAAAGGAGACTGCACGGTGGGGTGCACGGTGGTGTTTCTATTGCTATGTAACAAATTATCTCCAACGTAGTGGCCTAAAAACACACATTTATTATTCCCGCGGGTCAGAAACTCCTTCATGTCTCAGACGGGTCCTCAAGTTGAGGGTCTCACATGGATTCAGTCAAGGTGTTGGTCAAGCTTCAGTCTTTTCTGAAGCTCAGTGATATCTTCCAAGCTCATGGGGTTGCTGGCAGAATCCATTTCCTCCTGGTGGTAGGACTGAAGTACAGCTTTCTGGCTGGCTGTCAGTGAGGGCTGGTCTCACTTCCTGAAGGCCCCCCCCCCCCCCCAGCTCCTTGCCATGTGTCCCTTCTACAATATGGCAGCTTACTTTCTCAGAGTCAGCAGGAGAATCATTCTCTTCAGGAAGGCCTGAGAGAGCAGACCTAGGCAGGCTGACTAGTGACTATGTCCCTGACATGGCCGCAGAAAGAAGTTCCTGCTCAAACCTCAGAACACGCCTCCTCCCCTTGAGTAACTTATGTTTTCTAAGAAAGCAGGCTACCGATTGATGCATTCTTCCGAAGTCTGAGGTGGGAGGAAGGGGAGTGTGAGAGGCGTGGAAAGTGTGAGTAGAAGAGGGAGGGCTTCTCTTAGGTCGGGGCCCTCAACCCTGTCCAGGCTTAGAATGACCTGGGAGCATTTTACCCCTCCCCAAACCAATTAATCAGAGTCTCTGGGGATGGTGTTTGGTGCTAGGTATTTATATAGCACAGCAAGGCTGACAGCCAATGGTTCATAGGTGACCAGTGAGAAACATTCTGTATACACTGAGGCCAAACATGTTAGAGATCCTCAGACACAGTGGTTCTTAAACTTCAGGTGCATCAGAATCTCCTGGAAGACTTGTTCAAACAGATTGCTGAGCCCCACCCCCAGAGTTTCTGATTCAGTAGGTCTGTGACCACCAGGCCCAACATTTGCATTTTTAACAAGTTCTAGGTGACGCTGATAATTGCTGATCTGGGACCACACTTTGGCAGCCAATCGGCTGAGTCCACGACCCTTCCCCAGCCAATCGGCTAAGGCCATGATCCCTATAAAACCTTTGTGCTTTTGAAATTCGCTCCTTCTCTCTCAGGTATCTCACCGCTGCATCGGTGCAGGTAGGGGATTGAGCTCGAGCTAGCTTGAATAAAGCCTCTTTGCTTTTGCATCGGACTCAGCTCCCTGGTGGTCTTTGGGGATCACGAATTCTGGGCATAACAGGCCCAGTCCCTCTTCTAAAGAGCTTTTACTGATTAACTCAGGCCCATCCGGGATAATCTCCCTTTTGATTAATCCCAAATCAGATGATTTGGGACCTCAGTTTCATCTACCAAATCTCTTCACATTTGGGACACGACGTGACCTGATCACAGGAGTGAAATCCCATCATTGTCAGAGGCCCCACCCACACTCAAGGAAAAGGTCTGATACATTGGGACAAAAATCCTGGGACCTAACCTAGAATGCTGCCTCCCTCAAGGGGAGAGCAGAGGGGTAGAATTCCAACAGGTTTCAGAAAGTATGAATTGAATCATAAAAGACAATTAAGGTGGGGTGCCTGGGTGGCTCAGTTGGTTCAGGTTGAGTGGGTTGACCAGGTGAGCATCTGACTCTTGATTTTCATTTAGGTAATGATCTCACCGTTCGTAGTTTGAGCCCTGTATTTAGGCTTGGGATTCTCTGTTTCCTTCTCTCTCTGCTCCTCCCCTGTCCTCTCTCTCTCTCTCTCTCTCTCAAAAATAAATAAACTTTTTTTAAAAGATAGAGGTAAATACCTGAGGCGAGTGTTTTAATAATTTTTTTGAAATTATTTTTCTCACCAGAGGCCTGTGTTCACAAGCTATGATTTTATTTAGGTCAGGCGTGCACTGAGCACGAAAAGAGGCATGAAATGGACGATTCAGCAAGAATGAAAAAGCAGTAGAAGAAGAAGAAGGGGAAGGAGAGAGGAAAAAAGCTTTGTTAGGATGAAGGAATGAAAACGAGACACAGTCGAGAGCTTAGAAGACAAGGTGTTTCTTGGAGACTCCATGTTCTCCTTTGAAAATACGGTAATTATTTGCAGTACATGAGAGGCAAAGGAGTAATATTCCTAACATGGAAAAAATTCTCGAAAAGTAGGTAAAGAAAAAGAATATTTGACTACCAAAATGGGCTAAAGATTGGAATCTTAGGGTTAGGTCCTGTTATGGGCTCCATTTTACTGACCCAGAGAGGTTAAGTTAGTTGCGAAAGGTCACAAAGTGGCAAGTGGCAGAGTCCGGGTCTGTGCAGGTAGGGAGGCAGTGCTCTCATGGTTTGAAGACACACTGAGACGTCAACGGTGGTTCGTTAGTCCGTGTTCAAGGGCTGCCCAGCGTTGAGGAGGGTTTGGGAACACAGGTACTCCCCTAAGCCACTGATGAAAATGGAAACCAATATATCTTTCTGCGACGTTTTAACAGTTTGCATCTAAAATCTTCTTTGAAGTACATAATCTTTTATGTAACATGTCTTTCATGTTCTTTTATCCCAGGGAAAACAGTGCTTGTAGAAATATTTAGTTCTAAGAATATCAAGTTACTCCTAATAAAAATATATTAAAAAAATTTTTTTTTCAATGTTTATTCCTGAGAGAGAGAGAGAGAGAGAGAGAGACAGAGTGTGAGTGGGGAGAGGCAGAGAGAGGGAGACACAGAATCCAAAACAGGCTCCAGGTTCGGAGCTCTCAACACACAGCCCAACGCAGGGGTCAAACCCATGAACCATGAGATCATGACCTGAGTGGGAGTCAGACACTTAACCGACTGAGCCACCCAGGTGCCCCAGATAATTTTTTTTAATGGAAGCAAACAGAGGTTACATCAATGATTCTGCATGCATGCAGTGGAATACTCTACAGCAATTGCGACTGTATTTTTTATCTTTTAGGGTATTAATAGGAAAACTGTACTGTATATTGGGAATTGAAAACAGGTTATTTAATATCCCATATTTGTTTCAAACATTAAAAAATTCTGCATATATGTGAATACCAAAAGAGGGGAGGAGATATTCTTCCTGGAAATATATTCACCAAACTATTAAGTGTGGTATATTTGAATTGTGTAGAATTATAGGTGACTTGTGTTTTTAAAAAATTTTAGTATCTTTTTACTCAATAAGTATCATATAACAAGAAAGAGTAATATGAGATTTAATTACATGCTCTTTAAAAGCATTTTCTCACCATCTATTCTAAGACCCACATTCTAAGACTGCTAAGACTCCGTATAAGCAGTCAGCCTAGTGATCTGCCTTCTGCCCTTGGCTCAGTTACAAATTAACTCCAGAAAGTTAGAATTGGAAGGGATCCTAGAAAAATCAAATGATCTAACGATTCAGTTCTACAGGTGAGATGCCAAGGCCACAGGGCACAGATGATTTGCCCAAGACTGACGAGAGCCAGTGTGGGGTAACCCCGAACAGGAAGGCAGGACACCCTCCCCACAGCGTGGTACCAGTTTGCTTTAACTATGCTGTCTTTCTGGATTTCTGTGTCTCGAGTTGTGAAACTGGAGCCCAGATCAGTAGTTTCTCAAGGAAGAGTTCGTGATGGTCACAAATGTAGGATTTGAGGTCACACAGCCTGTGTTGAATGCCAGCTCCTCTGTTTCTGAAAGACCTTTAACAGGAGAACCAACTTTTTTGAGCCTTGTTTTCTCACCTGCAAAATGGTGATTATAATAATACTCGTCTCTTGGGCTATGGTGAAGATTTTAAAATATGATAATATATTTTAAATGGTTAGCACAATACTTGGCTTCTTAAAGGCTCAACAAACACAAGTTATTATCAATCTGTTATGTATCTAAGGGTATATATAGAGCCCTGTACCGACTCCAATGTGGTCCTGTCCTCCAGCAGGAGAGAAACTGGAATTGTGATTGACTGGACCATGGTCTCATTTCCCCATTCCCGGAGATAGTTAAAAGCTTCTTAAGGACACCTGGCTGGCTCAGTCAGTAGAACGTGCAACTCTTTATATTGGGGTTGTGAGTTCAAGCCCCACTTAGGGTGTAGAGGTTACTCTGAAAAATAAAATAAAATTTTCAAATTAAAAAAAAAAAAGCTTCATATATCTTTACTGATGAAGGAGGAGTTACTCTCTGTCTACTGCCTGCCCTCTGGGGAAATCAGTTTTGTGCCACCCCCATAGTAGTAAAACACCCAGATTTATAAGGAATTTAATTTACGAGCTAAGGAATGTCAGCTCCTCATGTGACAGTAATAAGGTTGGGTAATAAAACAATCATGAAGCTGGCGTACTCTGGAGAACACTGTGGCTGTCGCAGTCACTGCTTGAAGGATCTGTGCGAATAAATGCACGGATCAGGACCCAAACACGCACGGACCTTTTACCCACAGGTCCTTCCTGGCTTGTGCAAAATCACAGAGGTAACTGGCAGTTAATTTGGCATCACAGTGGGGATGGGAAAAGGACACACAAAACAAAGTCAACATGGGGCACCTGGGTGGCTCCGTCGGTTAAGCGTATGACTTCGGCTCAGATCATGACCTCTCGGGTTGTGAGTTCGAGCCCCACATCAGGCTCTGTGCTGACAGCTCAGAGCCTGAAGCCTGCTTCGGATTCTGGGCCTCCCTCTCTCTCCCTGCCCCTACCCCACTCGCTCTCTGTCTCCCTTTCTCTCAAAACTAAATAAACATTTAAAAAAATCAACGTGATACTGCATCAGTGGGGTGGGTGAAAACAGAGTGCCAACCCCGCCATGAACTTTCTCTATCATATGCACTTGGGCAAATCTTGTGACCTCTCCACGATGCAGGAGTTGAGCCACATGGTGGGAAAGGTACCTTCTGAATCTGGCATCTTATGAAGATTGTGTACGCGGGGAGCATGCACTCAAGTTAGAAGGTAAAACCTCAGTTTCTATGGACACCGTGGGGCAGGCTTGTTGGAGAACTCCCCTCAAACAACTCCCCAGCCTTTCCTGGCCTGAGATCCAAATCTGTGTTTCCACCACAGAGAAGCCAGTACAATTTATAAGGGATCTTGGACTCCCTAATCCCATTAGCAACCTGCCTGAGGATTTGGCCTGAGTCACCCATTGCTCCCTTTCCAATATTTCAAACGCATTTAGGTTACATTTGGTTGAATATTGAGGAGCTATTTTAAAATGGTGATAAAAAGAACTCATCGCATTTGACCAAGCCAAGTTGCAAGTATTCCAACTGTTCATTTGCACCTCTTATTGGAGCTCAGAGCAGGCATGGGCTCGCATCACCCCTGTAATGTGATCCCTGGCGTGAGAGGAAGGCAAACACTGTGGTCCCTGAATATGCAGGGCAGTTATTACCCAATGACTTCCAGAATGTTCAGTCTATCCGAGCAATTCCACGTGTAATTTTAACGTGCCACAAAATTCTGTTTTCCATTGTCATCTCAAGTTTATGGTAATCTGACAGTCGTACACTTCCTCATCTAACAGGTGGCAGAGAGGAGAATCCATCGATATTAGGCTCTCAGAAAATATCTACAAAGGCACCACCACTGAAAGGCAGCAAACTTTTTACAGACTCATAGTGACTGCTAACCTTCTGCTTGACAGCAGAAGGGAAAAGAAGATCAGTTTTTCACATACCATGGAACAGAACAAAAGGGAAAATGAGGAGCAGCTTGAGAAATGCTCCCCAAAATGCTGAAATCAAAGCTAAATGGTGCAAAAGCCCTAACTTTACCCTCATCTCAATTCTAGGGTCCAAAATTATAAAGGTTCTGGAGAAAGAGGCTCCGACAAAAGCCATCCTACCTGGAGGAGGGGGAGCAGAGAAACGGGGTCTCCAGGCTGGCTTAGCCATCTAAGTGGTCTAATTAAACAAAACAATTAGGGGTTGGCTTCTGTCCTGCACATTATTCCCCGATGGATGAAATCCCAAAGAATGGCAAGGAGCCAAAATTGCTCCAGTGACTTCTTGTTAACTCAGCCATTCGAGTGCTCATCAAGTGCTAAATTTAAATGTGTGTAAAGATTGTTACAAAACACACACGCACACACACACACACACACATCAGGGGTAAAGTATGAATATGCATACGTAGGGCCACATGTATAGGCCAAGAGGGAAATAGCTTCGGGGATATTTAGAGATTTAGCTTTTAGCAAAAGTCATTTTTCTCCCTCTAGTAAGCCTGTGAGCTCTTAATAGCCACTTTCCTTGATTGCTTCTAGATCATCCTCTTTTGCCAAGTGCCCCAATATGAATGCACAGACACTAGGTCTTGGGGGGGGGGGAGGGGGATTTGAGAGGATCTTCATACCAGAATTCTGAAAGCTTTCCCAGACTGAGTCAACCATGTCACTCTCCTAAATTATGTAATAAAATAAAGTCTCAAGCTCAGATTTCAAGAATCATTCCTTTTAGTTCTGAATATTTTTACATTCTGAGTAGTAAGAAGTTCAGAAAAATGCCCTCCTCCCTCAGAGTTCCTTCTACATTTCTGAAAATATTATGATGGCCCTGCAATTAAGATATTCTAGACATATGTGATCGCCTAGCAAGTGAATTATTAAAATAATTTATTATCTTAAGAGCTAATGATACTAACTTGTTTTTTGGTTTCATTTATTAGTACTCTTTTTGGTAGATATTAATGATACATTGACAGTTTTTTTCTTAACAGGTGGCTAACAGTCTTAATATGTGGTTGAAGTAGATCCCATAGTTTGGCCCAGATTTTAAGAGTAGAGAAAGTCCCTGGCTTCATCTTTGTTCTAATACAAACACAAAAACAAAAACAAACAAAAAACCCCAAAGCAAGCAAGCAAACAAGCAAAACACAATAAGGAGGCAAAGTATATACCCAAGGTCAAAGACACAGGTGAGGGAACACAGGTGCCCAATACTTCCTCCCTTAGCACGTCCCCAAGGCACACTACTTACCTCATTACCTGCAGGTGAGCAACCTGGATCTATGGATTTACGGGCATTTATACCTTTTAGCCCACATGTGAGCTTCCTAACAGCTTCAATCAGCACTCAGGAGTCCCTCCCATAGCAACAACAACGAAAAGGCTTCCTTGATGTGCCACTACTTACTTACATACTTACTCTGCTTTGTTTTTTTACCAAAACATTGGGTCTAAAGGAGATTTCTGTCCAGCAGGTTGGCTCGCACCAACTATGGTGGTGAACTAATAATACTGATCTTTGAAGAGTACGCTACTCTTCCTTTTGAAAAACTTGCCCTTGTTAATTCTCCGTAACCACTTGCGTAATAGAAATAGTTCTGAAAAGGAAGCCAACACTGTGGTGGACGTGTGAAACACATTTACTGACTACCCAGCACTTGAACAGGTATGGAGTTTCCTTCCAGAGTATATTGAAGATACAGACCTTACCTTGAGTAAAGTCTGGAAGGGGAGAACTACCAAAACCTAAACAAGAATTCAGCATTACAAATAAATGTCCCCACTTTTATTAAGTACATGGTATTTGCCGGGCACTGAGCTAGGCAGTTTACATATATTATTTCCAGTTTTCTAGCAATTATTCATAGCAAGCTATAAAGGACACCTTATAGATGAAATAAATTATGTTCTAAGAGATTGTGGCTTCTTAAATATTCACAGAAAATACCACAGGTGGGATTAGAACTAGGAATATTTAATCTAAAGCTGATACGTCTTCCCCTACACCACATTGCCTCCCAGCAACTAAACAGAGTTCTTTCCTACCTGTCCTTTTGAAACAAGGTAAAAAAGAAGCATGTGTTTAAAATTTTTATGAAAATATTCTGCTTAGTTATAGCTATGTTGAATCATCATGTTATAGACTTTAACTATATTGCAATTTTATTTGTCAGTGGTACCCCCAATACAATTGGAAAAGAAAGTTGAAAATAAAGCTTTATAAAAGCTAAGTCTATTACATATTTATAACCCTCACATATCAGTTTCAGACGATGATCCTCACGTCCTGAAGACTCTGAGATATCTCGACATGATGTTTTGTCATGCAACCTTAGATCTTGCCCATCAAAGGTCAGGGGTCTTTTGTTCCTTCTTACTGTCCATGGAAAGGACAGATGAATTCATCATGAAACTTTGGAGAAGGTGCTGATGAGAATGCGTTAATATTCTAGATTCCCAGCTTGAAACTTAGAACATGAAATTACTTTATGAGATTACTGAATGGATATTTAAATATAGGCAGACGTGACAACCATCCCAGGCTGCCTGGTTCTGAACTTTTCAGAGTTAAAAATGGTAAAGTCCCAGTCAAAACCAGGACAAGTTGATCACTGTCACTGAAATATGCGTGCTTCTCATACAATTTGGTACCTGGACAGAAACTTTGAGTTTAGCTACTCCAATATACAGACTGTTTAGATGACGGTCTATAAGGAGATTAACTCATAGTGTAGTTTAAACATGAACAAAAGTGACAGCACCCCACATTAAAGTATAATGAGTATTACTATATTTATGAAATGCTATGCAATTTATGTTCTCAGAGTGTTCTCTGTTTTTCTGAATTCCACCTGCCCACTTGGGATTTGGGGATTAGACCATTTCTCCAGGTGGACCCCATACCTACCTAACAAATTGGAAAATAAATGCTATGACAAAGTTCAGCAAAGAGAGGGCCAGAGCAGATCTGCTCAGAGACTTGCTGGGCTCCTGCATAGCCTGGAAATCATCTGGAAAATCCTGTTCGCTTTGTAAAGGGATGTGGAAAGTAGCTGATGATACTGGT
The DNA here is from genome assembly GCF_014898765.1 of Herpailurus yagouaroundi. NCBI lineage: Eukaryota > Metazoa > Chordata > Mammalia > Carnivora > Felidae > Herpailurus > Herpailurus yagouaroundi. The sequence goes on along the minus strand of NW_024412412.1, from coordinate 30,259,476 downwards.
TGTCTTAGAAGTGGGGTGTGCATCCCAGGACTAAGGACCCAGGAGAGATGCTGTAGCTAAGGAATAGGTGACAAATGGTAAATCTGAGCTGATTTTAAGGTTTATATAACTCAGAACAGCCCTCCAATCAACGAGGAGAAAACAGACCACGTGTTTACCAGCGACAGACAGTAACAACAGATGTCAGCTGAGATGCCCACCTGCGCCATCTTCCAGAGACTATTATTGACAGACACTCACCTAATCATCACTTCATAGAGAGTACGACACTAGTCTGAAGCAACAGAACCCTTCTCCATCCTCCTGAGGGCACAAGACCCTTCCCCATACACCAAGACTCCTCCTGGAAGGAGAGTGATGTAGGTTCAACTCTAAAAACTTGAACTGAAAGAAAATCGTTTAAAAAAGAAGACACTGAGATATTGTCCACTGACAAAGTTAAGTTCCTCAACTACCCAATAGGAAGGAGAGCTTGTAAGTAAGAAGATGTACTAATAAAGAAATAATAAAAGAAATGTATGAGTGACTGAATGAAAATAAAATTTGTTTCACTTGATTTTTCCCCATCTAAGCAGTGGTGAAAACGTCTGCCCACTCACTACCAGGTACTTCACTAGTGGATTTAGAAATCATAGAAGAGTAAATAGAAGTATAATATTTCTACCTCCAGTGATAAACATTATCAATATTTTGTTTAGATGACAGATAGATTGATGACAAATAGATATCGTATATATGTAGCTAAGCGCTCTACACTGTTCTGTATCTTGACTTTCACATATGATGATTGTAGAACTAGATCACGTTTTTAAAAGTAATTGTTAATAGTTTAATGACAGCCAATAATCTGGAGAGACCATGATTTATTTGGCCATTTTATTACTGGTGACCACTAGTTTATTTACCCTTACTATTATAAACAATGCTGCAGTGACTTGATATGTAGATCTTTTCCACATATTTGGCAATATTTACCTTCAATTCTTCAAGCTGGAACCACTGAATGAAAAGACATGAATTTATTTTAATCTCTTGTTAGGTTTAGCAATGTATTTCTTGCAAGTCCATACCAATTTCACTGTCAGAAGCAGCATGTGAGCAAGCGCCTTTTCCAAGGCACCACTGCAATAGAAAGCATTTCCAAATCTGAAAAAAAACTTGATAGTATCTATTAGATACTAGATAGTATCTAATTTTTGTTTTAGTTTATATTTTTGGCTTCATATTGAAGCTGAATATTTTTATTATGTTTATTAGCAACTTGAGATATGTGAAACCTCCTTCCTACGTTTTTGGGGTGTTTCCTTTTTTATTTGAACAACCTCATTACGATAGCATATTAAATGCCATACTTGTTGCCTATACTTTTTACATTATATTTTTCAGTTTTTGACATGTCCATTTTTGTCTTCATGTGGCCAAATCTTATCCATTGCCTTGTGCTCAGAAAATCCTTGTTCTAAAATAACATACATAAATGGTCTTTGCTTTTATAGATTCTTATTTTCTTTTCACATGTAACATTTTAATCTACCTACAAATTTTTCTTAACATAATGGAGTTTTCAGTTTTTTTCTCCCAGCAGCATTTATTTCTTTAATGTCCAGTAGTCTGAAATGATTTCTTTATCAGACAATGAACTTGTATATATAGAAGCAGTTTCTGTGCCTTTTTTTCTACTGCATTGATCCATCTGATGATTTTTGTTCTAGAAAAGCATCATATTAGTTATTATAGTTTTATAATGTACATCCATGTCTTATATTGTTCTTCGTCTTCAAAACTTTCTTGGGTATTTATGTCACCTTATTACTCTACATTGTCAAATTTCAGGAGAAAAAAACAAACTTTGGGATTTCCATGGAAAAATTAATCTGAAAAAACTTTTAAATTATTTCAACTTACCAATGCAAGGACATGTTTTACCTTTCCATTTACTCAATTCTCCTTTTAATTCCATCAATAAAACTTTAAAGATTTTGCTGTTAGTTCTTGCATACATATTTTTAAAGTTGATTCTAGTTATTTAATAATTTTGGCAACTATTGTAAGAATTAAGAATTTTAAAATAAATTATTAATGGATACATCTGGTCTCTAGAAAATATTTTAACAATGTACTTGAATGAATGGGCACTTTCTGGGATGAGCACTGGGTGTCTTATGTAAGAGATGAATCACTGGGTTCTACTCGTGAAACCAACACTACACTGTATGTTAATTAACTTGAATTTAAATTTAAAAATTGTACTTAACTCTTAGACCTTTAGGAATCTTATCAATGCTAAGGATTTTAAGGAATCTTTTAAGGTTCTACTTTGCATCTTAAAAATTTTTCTCCTATAATCACCATTTTGTTTTCTTGTCCTGTAATTGATGCAAGTCTTCTACTAGTTGAATTAATGAATTAGTTAAATTAACTAACTGTTGTAACAAGAACATTGAAGCTAAAGTGTACGTTAACCATCAAAAGTTTGACTTCATGTGACACGTATATAATACAAAAGAAAAGACAAGAGTTTTCTATAGCAAGCAAGTAAACAAGAATTACAGTTTCAAGGTTAATGGTTCTATGATAATTATTCATTGCATTTCAAGTAGATTCACACAGGACAGCTTCTTGCAAACAAACTAGCCATGCTTTAATACTCTGATGACAAGATACAGGATAAATAAAAACCTGATAGAAAGGGCCTTCACCCCAACATCCTTCATGTCTATATGGTGTAGATTCAAGGTAACTGTGTCGAAATCTTTCCTAGCACTTCTTGTCTATATTATGAAATGGACTAGCGGGCTCAGCGCTGTAGAATCTGAAACACTGGGATCTGTAGGTCAAAATGTATTAATCTCTGAAAGATTCAACTATCAAAAATTGTGTGGCCTCTGATTTTTCCTTTAATTTTAGACAAGGATGAATTAAAGAACTTGAAATCTAGTTTTTCCACAAAATCATGTTATTGACAAATGGTCATAATTAAATTCGTTTCACATTTTATTTTATTCTGCTTCATATAGGTTGGCTAGAATTTCCCAAACAAGCTTAAATAATGTAAATAACAATGAGCAAAATAATGTAAATAACAATGAGCATCTTTAAAAAAAAAACAACAATGAAAATCTTTGCCTTGTTTCTTATTTTAAATGGAAGGCATCCACCTTCCACTATTATGATGCTCGCTGATGGCCCTTAAATGATTTCTTTGTTATATTGAGAAAATATTCACTGGCTTCTGATTTATCTCGAACAATAGGCCTTAGCTATATTCGGGCACCCCCTGACATTATTGTTCTCCATCAGTGCAATACAATGATTTGTAAAATGTATTTTCTAAAAGCATGTTAGCACTTCTACGATCAACTCTCCTTGGTTATGGTGGACAAGAGAATAATTCTTTGTCACCCAAAGGGCTGTGGACTGGCACCACTGGTGCTGAATGGACACTGAGAATCGGAGAAGCAGCAGAACATTCACCATCTCCTCGACTCTCTGAGCCTGCTGAGAGAAGGGCCTGCGTGTGATGTGGCTGGACCCCCTAGGAGAGGGGCTCCAACACTGGCTGCTCTACCTCTTTACGGGGCGTTAGTAGGGACAGAAAATGCCCAATGGCTTGTGCAACAAAGAGACCTTGAAGGCGAGCATAAGAAGCTCTGTAAGAAAAAGGAGAGCTTTGGAGCCCAGCCTTGGGAATGAGCCAGAGGCCCCCTGATCTTTCATTGAAACAACTCGCACTTGCTACGCGGCTTCTTGCTAAACTGCTGAAAGGTGAGGCGGACATTCATTCCAGGGCCAACCAAGGCTTCATGCACCTCCGTCATCCTTAAACTTGTTAGTATATTTTAGTATTTTTGCATATATGTTCACACATATATCTATAATATGTATGCAGACCTGTGTCTATATTTTTCTATCTACCTACCCTCTATTTATCTATCTATATACCAGTTCTGTCACTTCCGTCCAGTTAATCTATGTCTCTAAAGTTTAGTGTTTCCATTTACAAAACAAAAATAATCTCCAGCTTCATCAGGCTAAGAGGTAATGGTGATACAGCAATTGGGACAGTGGGACATGATATGCTCAATAGACATTAATTTTATTATTGGTATTATTCTCATGTTCCCTTCATTTCCAATACTTTTATTTATACACTTTGATTATATGTTATACAGTGTGTGATTATTTATAGACTGGGCATAATAGCCTTACGAAATTTTACGTCCATTTTATGTTCTGTGCTTTGGATGCAATTATTTTTAACTCCCATTTATTTCTGTTTGATATGTTGTGTCTGTCACATTTGTTCATCCTTTAAAAAAATTTTTTTTAATCTTTATTTTTTTTGAGAGACAGAGAGACAGAGCGTGAGTGAGGGAGGGGCAGAGAGAGAAGGAGACACAGAATCTGTAGCAGCCTCCAGGCTCTAGCTGTCAGCACAGAGCCTAACACAGGGCTTGAACTCATGAACTACGAGATCATGACCTGAGCCCTTCATGACCCGAGCCGATCATGACGATCCTGTCCATCATGACACTTAACCGACTAAGCCCCCCAGGTGCCCCTTTGTTCATCCTTTTTATGTCCCTTTGTAGGTTATTTTGTTTCTTTTCATAAGTCACTTTAAGTTTCTTTGCATTTTAGCCTGGTTATTAGTTGTTGTCATAAGTGATACATTGGGACTTACTTCTGTCATCTTGCTTTTTATCCTTCCTTGACATTTGACTTGTTTTCTGCCTCATACAGACCACATATTATTTAATTTTATTTTTCCTAATGTCTTGCTCTTAATTTTATTAGTAATTTTCTTTAAGTTAAAAAACAAGCAACGTACATGTTTCTGGGTGTGCTTTTCTTGTCCCACTTCCACCCACCTGAATATCTTCTCAAAAGTATGGCTTTAGATCCAGAAGGATTTTGATAAGGACTGTGGATTTTACTGAAGTGTTTCAGTAAGGTGAAAGAAAATACTACGTTACAACTATACCAACCAAGATTTTAGAAAATCCTACTTGAATGACTTTTTCTTTCCATAGGACTTCTGTCTTTGAAACCACCTGCAGTTGCCCAGTCATGATCATCCTTTCTCCCTGTTTTCTTTCTCGAACCTCTTCAGGTTGCATATGCTACCTATTCGCTCTCTCCTCTATAATGTGATTGGGGTAGGCTCAAGCCTTGGGATTCTGCAAGTGTAGAAAAAGTAATTCACACAGTTCAATACTCAACTCTGACCATTGATTGATCATTAAGTATATTTTTTGTGCATGGGGTCGAGATGGGGTTGGAAAATACAGAGAACCTCACCACACGTACTTGAGCCTCTGTTATCAAATTGGACAACAATATGATACTTGATTCCTTGCTTATATGAGATAAGGAACTTTGTTTCTTTTTACTCCTGCCTCAATTCCCTTTCAATATTTTCCACCTCTGTTATGAGATTAGACTCAGGCTTCTGTTACTATTGAAATTTGTATGTTCTTATTCTCGTTTGAGAAACAGTTACATACACACACACACACACACACACACACACACACAAACAAATCTTCCTGGACTTACCATGGGGTTACACCCCAATAAATGCATAATAAATGCAGGGCGTCTGGGTGGCTCAGTCAGTTAAGCGTCCGACCTTAGAGATCAGGTCATGATCTCACGGTCTGTGAGTTCGAGCCCTGGGTCGGGCTCTGTGTCTGTGCTGACAGCTTGGAGCCTGGAGGCTGCTTCAGCTCTGTGTCTCTCTCTCTCTCTCTGCCCCTCCTCCACTCACACTTTGCCCTCTCTCAAAAATAAATAAACATTTAAAAAATGTAAAAAACCCCATAATAAATGGAAAAGATCATAAGCTGAAAATGCATTCAATACACCTAACCTGTTGAACATCATATTTTAGCCTAGCTTACTCTAAACGTACTTAGAATGCTTATATTAGCTTACAGTTGGGCAAAATCATCTAACACAAAGCCTAGTTTATAATAAAGTGTTGAATATCTCATGTAATTTATTGGGCACGTACTGAACATGAGAAACAGAATAACTGTATGGGTATAGAATGGTTGCATATGTATTCGTTGTTCACCCTTGTGATCACGGGGCTAATGGGGCACTACGGTGGCCAGTGCCCAGCATCATGAGAGAGAGAGAGACATCCTGCATATTGCCAGCCCAGGAAAAGGTCTACGTTCAAAATTCCAAGTAGTTTCTACTAAATGGGCATTGTTTTCACACCATCAAAAGTCGAAGGACTGTGAGTTGGGACCTGTATATATATTTTTAACGTTTATTTTTTTTATTTTTGAGAGAGAGAAAGAGAGCAGGTAAGGGGCATAGAGACAGGGAGAGACAGAGAATCCCAAGCAGACTCCATGCTTAACACAAAGCCTGACTCGGGGCTCTATCTCATGAACTGTGAGATCATGACCTGAGCCACAACCAAGAGTCAGACACTTAACTGAATGAGCCACCCAGGCACCTCTGGGGACTATGTATTATATTATATTATATTATATTATATTATATTATATTATTATATGTACATTATAAAATAATCATTTAGACCACATTCATCCTTGAGAGCTTATTTGTAGGCTCTAACAGGGGGCCACAGCTACTCATAAACCCTTGGTGGAAGAAAGGTCCTTCCCCATGGGGGAGATGACCCTCTTCCACTGAGAGCACAGTTTCAGGAGCGATGCACATGAAGTGATGAGGGCGGAAGAGGGCAACCTCTTAGCCAGCCAGATCAGCCAGATCAACCTTGGCAATCAATCAGTGACAGATACTGTAGCCAGAGCACGCTCACATTTACAGACCTCCTGCATTCTTAAACTCTTGCTACTTTTAAACATTTTTAAGTGTTGACAGTTTAATTCAATAACAGTACCAAAGATAATAATGTGAAATTTAGGGCAAACAATGAGCTTTTTATACATATTTAGTTTGTAGTGAATTATATCCATTAGGCACACACTTAGATTTTATATATTGAGTTATAAATGATTACAGAGTGAAGGATGAGGTTGAGGCTGGAGATAAATATCCTAGAAAAGAAGTTTGTGGTCATTTTTCACAAAACAATGTGGTGCCTATCCCAACCATATTATGATTACAAGGTCATGAGTTATTAATGCTTTGGATCTACTTCCAGAAATATGCTGGAAGAGCAGGTTACCCCTACCTGGACCGGCGCCCATTGCCCTGTGAGGTAGGTGCACCCTGCATTCCACTGCATGTTATACACATGGAAAAATTACCAATGGACCTGAGTCAGACATCTGGCAAGCATCCCCCGTGCCTGGTGAATAGCAGAATGTGTTTGGAACTAGCTTCTTAGTTCTTAATTTACTTAATGCTTTCCAGAATAATCCTTCTTTGAATTTGATATATTCTACATGTAACTGTCTGGACAGATATTTGAGGTTAGCTCAAATGCTAACTACCTGTGGGCATTAGCCCTTCTCTAAGCAGAAGTTTACGTAGGCAACCGTTTGCTGCAATAGTACCTCTTTGAAAAAGATCTCAATCTCAGTTGATTGCAACAACACTTTTTTTTCCCCTCACTCACAGTTTTGTGAGTTGGCTATGGCCTCTCGGCTGGTTTAGGTCTGCTTCGTGTGCTTTCTGACCCACAGCACTAAGGTCGAAGTGGCTTCTATCCAGTGTGCACTATTCTTATGAGGAGTGCAAGAAGGCTGGTTGAAACTTTCAATGCCTCTTACAGCCTTCCTTTGGAACCGGCACAGTACTCACTCCCTGCCATGTCCCACTGTTCATAGTAAGTCATGTGGCCAAATGGTCAAACCAAACACGGATGGGAGTCAATGGTAGTTATGTCCCATGGTGGGGAGAAAAGAATAAATATTTGCTGATTAATAATGTAATCTACCGCAATCCATCCTTTTTTATTTCAAATATTGATACACCTACCCTCTGCTTTTAAAATAAACTCATACCTTCCTTGAGGAGAACACTCCTGAAGACATCAGACTTGAAGTCCAGGATCTTGTACTAGCCTCTACAGAAAGTCCAGATATGATTTCTCTTGAACCACATGCCCCTGAGCTAAAAGAAGTTATTTGTATCTTCTTTTGTGCGTGTGCGCGCGCGCGCGCACACACACACACACACACACACACCCCACATCAATATAAAGATAAAACAAGACCAGGATGAAAGCAATAAATAATCTCATAGGGAAAAGTGGAAAAAGGGAGGCACAGGGCAGTCACTGGTCCGTAACAATTCTGAATTCCCTCTGGGCACATGGCCCTTGTGAACATGCTTCATAAGAAACAATCTCAGATCTCAGCCGCTTATAACCACCAACATCTTTCTCACACAGTGGTCTGCAGGTCAGCTATGTCAACTCTTTTCAGGGAGCAAATCAGGGTCAGAACTGTCTCCCATCTTCTTAGTCAAAGCCCAGCGTAGAAGAGCAGCTATCATCTGGGACACACTGTTTCATCACGGTGGGCAGGAATACAAGAGGACTAGTGGAAATATAGATACCATCATAACTGCCCACATTTCATTAGCCAAGTGATGTGTCCAAGTCCAGAATTAATATTATACTCCTTCTATGGCAGGAGGAGGGGGAGAAAATATTGGCTAAACAATAATAGACTCTACAAAGAATGAGATATGTTTTAGAGAATTTTTCCTTCTCCAAAGGGGCCCAGTGTAAGTAATCTTTCCTAATATTAGAAGACCCCAGTGAGTAGTTACATGTTCTTCATGTAAATTAATTTATAAGCACAAGAATAAGTGATACTTACCCACTGAATAAACATAAAGGGGAAGTACATAGGAGTACATAAATTCCGCTTTGTACACAGAGCTGAATAATGTACAGTTCAACAGAGAATTGGGAATCAGTTCAAATTACCAATAAAAAAAGGCAAGAGACAGAAGGATACAGATGAATTTCACACAAATTCAAATAAATTCAATAAGGTAATCTGTAATTCCTTCTCTACCTGTGCTGCCTTAATGAAAAAGTAGGTAATTCCCAGGGAACTAGACTAGGTTTATTTGAGACCCCAAGGTTGGATGTGCCCAGAAGAATTAGAGCAGAAATATTCTGCAGAAAGAACTCATGAAGTTACAAAAAGATTAATCCCATGGTTAGGGAAGTTATATGGCTGTCTCTGAATAGTCTGTCTTTCTGTATAAAGTTGTCACAATATTTCCGAGCAACCAAGTACGGAGATTAACATCAGAATGTCAACTTGGTTAAAACCGTACATTAATCAGGCAAGGCTTGTGGTAAATCTCCAAGAGCCTTAGAACAAAGCAGAGTGTAAAGAGATAAAACAAGTTTATTTTTCCACCTCTTCAGAGGATGGAAACTTGGACGGGCCTTGCCCAAACATGACTACGTAGCCATAAGAGTCATATTCTTTGGCATTACAGATTATAGCATCACATCAGTGCATCCAAAAACCAAACGCTCAGCCCCTGTGGATATATGGATGCTACCATCATGTTACAAAATCAGATTTTATGTACTTTGTGGGTTGGTCCATTGTGTTTTTTGAAGACAACTTTTCCCTCGACATTTCCGAGTCCAGTTTACAGCCACTTCCATGGATGAAAAGGTACTTTCAAGTCAAGCAAGACATCATAAAGCTAAAGAAATCACACATCTGGCTAAGTCTTTCTAGAAAATCACTGATTAGCATTGAACTATATAAAACATTTGTAAAACCTAAACTGAAGTGGCAGGTGGGCTAGGGAGAGAAGTTTAAGTTCATTGTTCAGGGAACTAGATAGGATTATTTGCAAATTCCTCCATTGATTTTACAAAGTCCCAGCTTTAATTAAACAACAACAACAACAACTTAGCTTTCATCAAGGAATAATATTTGTAATCCTTCTGGTACTGAGAGTGGTCAGTCCCTGTAGAGAACACATCTTCCACAAAGGTGTCTGAATTAGGCATGCTATATGCAGAGAAGTCAAGGAAAGCAAAATGAGAATGAGGAAGTTGCAGAAGATAAAAGGCATCGGGGCACCTGGGTGGCTCAGTTGATTGAGGGTTGGACTTGACTTTGGCTCAAGTCATGATCCCAGGGTTGTGTGATTGAGTGCCGAGTTGGGATTCTCTCTCTCCCTCTCTCTCGGCCCTGCCCCCAGCTCTCTCTCTCTCTCTCTCTCTCTCTCTCTCTTTCTCTGTCTCTCAAAATCAATAAGCTTTAAACATAAAAAGATCAAAAGCATCATGTGTATCTCATTTAACATGCTTATTTAGCAACTAATATGTGCAAAGTCCTGTACTATATGTATATATACATATATATTTTGTATGCCCAGGAGAACACCCAAATAAGGCAAACATGGAATCTTCTCTGAGGAGCGCACACTTTAGGAGTGGAGATTAAGCACTCACCCCCATACTCATACACATGCACACACACATGACTGTAACACAAGGTAGAAAATAGGAATTTTCAGAAAAAAAGTAATCAGTAATTTAAAGCACTAGACAAAAACAAGGAAAATGATGCTCCCCCACTGAAATGAAAACCAGAATGCCGAAAGGTATTAATGTAATATCCTGAAAATGCAGAAAAAAAATTAACTTTTAACAAAAGGTCATTACAGATGAGAAAAGGAAAAGAATGTTGCGAGCAATGATAAGACAGAAAAAAAATTCAAGCAGGAGGAAAACCATTGGAGAGCATAGAAAAAGAGGTTATTTCAATTACTCGAGTACGTGAATGTTAAATTAATGATTTTTGCACATTGGCAGAAATTAATGAAATTATCAGTGCCTGACACTCTTTACATTAGGGTCCTTAAGATAATTGTAAATGTGATTAGAAACATGATAAGTTAATAGAATTTTATGGAAGATAAAAGAGAATCAGTCCAAGAATGGATGAAATATGGATATAGCATTTTTTGTGTATATACACATTCAAATACATACACACAAATTAATATATTTAAAATAATATAAGTGAATAGCCACTTAGGACAATGTTAGAAATGGAATTGTTGAGGGATCTTACTACTTATAGATTAGATGTTTTTACCTGTGAAACGTGGAATTTACCAGTACAATTTACAATCACTTCAAAGAACACAGAATACCACATGGCAGGTAATCCTGGGTTTCTAAGAGTCAGGCCCACTTAAGTGACTTTTATAAAGAAATAGCCTGTCACGTCAACAAGGAGGAAACAAAAGAAAATATATAATCTTATGGTGTGATAATTAGATTTTAGGTATTAGTCTACACACTATTTCCTTTCTATTCCATTCCATTAGAAGGATATGGATGAAGGTCACACACAAACACCTAATGTATCCAAAGGCAGCTTTATTTTCTTTATTTTCACCTTCTTAGAAGAAGTGTGACTTTTTTATAATTCTTTCTTGTTAAAACAGAAGACTCTTAAGATGGGGTTTTGCCCATCTTGAGATAAGAAGTACTTATCTGACTGCATATCAAAGTATTTTTTAAATGTATAACTTCCACTGTTCTTATATTACATAGAATCATAATTCTACTTATGATTTCCTCTCTTATTTGGGATTTATTTGGGATTATGTACTTTTTGGTAAGAGACTGGGTTGGGGAAGAATTGTATACTTGTTTATATTATTAAACTCTGTGAATTTTTAACTTTATTTTCACCAGTAAATATGGCTTGCATAATTTCTCTTTTTCAATTTTGGGGTCAGAACAGAATCCATTCTCTGAATGTTTCACGGTTGTTTGAAAAGAAGATGAGTTCGTTCTTCAGACGTGGATATAGGGAAACAAAGTTTATTAATTAAGTTATACCAATCCTCTGCTTCTTGTTTATATTTGCTATTTAAACATTAATGCTTTAGGTTTAGGCTAAGTTCTCCCCATAAATGTCCCACCCTACATTCTGTCATGGTTAATTATGCGGATTAAGGAGTCAGGCTGCCTGTTTAAAATCCTGGTTTCATACTTACCAGCTGTGTCACCTTGGTCAAATTAATGTGTCTATTAAGATCTCCATTTGTGAAATGAAAATAATAATCCCCTATATCATAAGAACAGCTTTAGATGAAAAGATGTGATGGAAATACTTTCGGCAACGAGCACCGTATCTGGCATACAATATGGTTCATACACGTTAGTTTTATTATTATTAATATTGGTATTATTATTGGTATTTTGGTATTGCTAATTTATTGTTTATCCGTATTATTATCAGTATTATTATTTATTATTAAATTATTGCTAATTTATTATTATCAGTATTATCATCCTGCTTGGTTCATTTTGAATACTTTTTAAATTTATTTTAATGCTTATTTGTTTTTGAGAGAGAGAGAGAGAGAGAGAGAGCGAGCGAGCATCGGGGGAGGGGCAGAGAGAGAGGGAGACACAGAACCCGAAGCAGGTTCCAGGCTCTGAGCTGTCAGCACAGAGCCGATGCTCAGAGCCTGAGCTACCCAGACGCCCCTCTAATACTTTTTAAATGTGTTAATTTTCTTTTCCCTTTTCCAGGTATGTACTTGCAGAGAGATGGAATGACAGGCCTTTGATCAAGCCGATCAGAATGCTTTCTCTGTAAAGCACAACAGCATGTCAGCCAGTGACTCAAAAGCATCCATTTTTTAGACTAAGCTGCCAGACCGATAGATCCAAAGAGGGATCCTCTCTCTTGCTGCATTAAAACCACCTGGAGAAACTTTAAAAAATTATTCCTGCTCCAGTATTTCTGATTTGGGTGGATAGACTGTCGGAGACAAGCATGTGAGTAGCAGAAAGAGCAGCAGCAGTAGTCCGTGTTGATAGGCAGGCCTGGGAGAGACGGAGTGGCCTAAACTTAGCCACGGCTAGCGCAAACATTCCTGAGCTGGTGCACAGCCATCCGGGTGATGCGGGTAGCAACCAGACCTTATAATAGACTCCCCAGTGGCGGAAAAAAGAGGTAAGGGCAGCTTCAGAACATCAGACAAAAACTAGAATGAGCTTAAATCAGAGAATAGATAGCGCGTTTTCTCTGTTCTAGCGAAGCCCAGACTTTAGTGGGAAAGACGTACCCCACCACCCAAGCAGTTGTATTACCTGAACAAGAGAACCACTCGAGCCACCAGGGTGAAAGAATTAGTTAAGAAAGATGATGCCTCGGGGAAAGCCTCACAGAGAATAGATGTTGCAACTCTAAAGGACTATAAGTAACAGGCATCCACCCTTGCAGAACAAAGAGTAGATAGATACAGGAAAGATACGAGGAAAACAGACAAACCTGGAGCCGCTAAAGTCAGTGGAGAAAGTAAAAACAGCTTAATTTTCAACAAGATGAATAAGATTGTAGGCCAGTAAACAAGTCTGTTTACCAGCCGTTAAAACTTGGGCTACTTAACCTCTGTGCCCCTCCATTTATTCATTTGTTAACCAGGCATCACACAGTGCCCACCTGCCAGAGGCGAGAGGAATCGAGTGAACAGAAAGCATTTAGTCCACAGTAAGAAAGCCAAGAAGATTAGGTTTTACTATTTTATTAATTTTGAGGTGTTTTTTTGCTTCATTGTTGTTTTATCTTTAATATCTTTAAATTAGAGGATATGAAATTAGCCAATAACTTCTTTTTTTTTAGCGAATAACTTCTTTTTTTTTAATGTTTATTTATTTTGAGAGAGAGAGAGAGAGAAAGCGAGCAGGGGAGAAGCAGAGAGAGAGGGAGACAGAGAATCCCAAGCAGGTGCTGCACTGTCAGCAGAGCGCCCGATGAGGGGCTCAAACTCATGAAACTGTGAGACCATGACCTGAGCCGAAACGAAGAGTCAGACACTTAACCAACTGAGCCACACAGGTGCCCTATGGCAGATGACCTCTTAAATGTTAATACACAGAGCCAGCGGAATGTCTGGTGAAAAGGACACCAGCATTGTTGGTGGGCATGTAACTCTTTAGGGAAAAAAAATAAAAAGTACAAATCACAAGCCTTAAAAATGAATGTTTTCCTACTTTAACTCAGTAACTCTGCTTCTGGACATCCACCCTAAGTAAATATTCTGGAATAATGTAGAAAAACATTTATGCACAAAAATGTTCATTACAATAGCATTTATGATATTCTCCCCCCCCCCAAAAAAAACCACTGTGAACAAAGTGATTTTCATCAGGCAACTCTGAAAAATGCTGCTTACCAAGCATTAACAATTCCATAGAAAATGCCTCTGAAGAAATGAAGAGAGGAGTACATAAAAACTGTGTATGTAACATACACAGAGTAACTGCACGAACAAAAAAATAAGACTGCATAAAAGTGTTAATGGCTACTTTGAGTGGTAAGATTACACGTAAATTTCCTCTTTTACCTTGTTATATTTTCAAATTTTCCCAAACGAACATTTATTACCTGCATTCTAATGACACTCTTTATCCTAGCAGAGATTGGGTGATCCTGAGCCTGAGGTGGGTAAAGGACTATGTCGGTAGAGTTGTGTGCTGGAAAAGACTCGCAATTCCCCCCATCTCTGGACCTTTCAGATGAATTTCCTCATGAATGTTTCTTCTCTACAGCAAGAGTGTAAACCGACATCTGTGCGCATGCACTCGTGACCCTCAGCTGTTTACGTGGAAGGTGGCAATGGCAACTGTGACCTGGAATGTATCCCAAGCGGTCCTGGAAGCCAGCAGTGATATTTTATAGGGTAGAGCAGCCTTGTGGAAGGCAAACACTCCCTGCTTCTTGGGAACTTCCTAAATGTGGTGATGCAAGCCACCTGCCGGGCCTCCCCTTTCCACCCCTACTATCTTCTTTACCTGTCACATGTCATCCTTTTCATTTCGGCTCCACAGCACGCTCGGCTAGCCGCACCCCTGCCCTTGACGGTGATGTTCCCGCCCCACTGGTGTGCTTGTCAGTGCCTTGCTCCCCTCCAGGATTCAGATGTCAAAAAAATCCAAGCTCGTGCAGGCCCCCTTCAGGGACAAATGAGCTTTCCCATATTTGTTGGCACAAGAGTCACTTGGTTGTCTTTTAAAAATAATTGTTATTTATCATAGAACTGTTGTTCAATTGCAATAAATTGCAAAACATTTTTTTTTTCTTTAGGAAAATAACTCCTCCTATTGATGCTGTAAATACAGATACTATTATTTAATTATTGACACCATATCATCTATGATACAATGAAGACTAATCCTTCCAATAAAAAGTAGCGTTTAATCAGGGAAATGATGAACTGAATATATTTTTTGTTTCCAAGACAACATAGCCAATGGTGCTATGTTATAACCTTATATGGTTACATTTATAAGGATTATTTATTTGTAAGTATACAATTTTGAAAATAATGACAGAAGAATTTCAAGAGTAATGTTTCAAATTTTTTTCCAGGAAATCTGTAATTGTCTGAAAGCAAAAGTGTAAATTGTAAGCTTCAATATTTTCCAGTTGGTTATTTACCAAGGCCTGGAGAATTTAGGACCTAGTACCGTATCACAGTTGAAATTATGGCAATTGTATGTTCATATTCTTAAGATGCAAGGCCTAGAAAGAAGCCTCCCTCGCATCTGTTGGATATTGTCATATTCTGTTGAAAACTTGTCGTGTCCCTTACGATAGTACCGATATCAGTTATTTTGCTATTTATTGAACTACTTTTTGCTTTATTTATATATTTTCAACTCTTCTGGGCAATATACATGGCAATATAAAAAAGTAAGCCACCAATCTTCCACAGTTGCGGTATTTTTCTGACATTCTAGAAATTTTCTGGAATATTCTGTACTTCCACCCATGAAAATCAGACTAGCTACTGAGTATATTTCTGTTGTTGGTCCCAGGGAGGGCTAAATTCCTCCAGGGGACCTTTTTTGCATGATCAGTGTTATATTGTGGTCCAGAAGGGGAGAAGTCCCATCTGGTTTGATCTATCTTGCAGTCTAGACCCCACAATGATGAGCTTTGAGCCCAGGAGTAAAGACAAAAGCCAAGGCCATTATAACAGCTTCCAGAACAAAAACAACAGACTTTTCAAAGTAGAGCAATCTCCCTGGGCTAGCCCAAATTGATAGGCTACAAACTTTTCATCCCAGGCGATGTGACTAATCAGTTTTTCCCATTAACATCCTAGAAGGACATACCAGGGCTCAGAACCACTTGTCTCTTTTTCATCTTCTTTCTCTTTTTCTTTTTTCCAAGTTCACATTACCTTTTATTTGGGGGGGGGGTATAATATTAACACCATATAATCCACGCATTGTAATTTCACAATTCAATAATTTTTCGTGAAGTTACGGAGTTATATAGTCATCACCACGACCCAAGTTTAGAACATTTCCATTACCCCCCAAAGTTCCCTGGAGCATATGGGTAGTCAGTCTCTGTTCCCACTCCCAACCCTGGGCAACCACTGATCCACCTGCTATCTTTATAAATTTGCCTTTTCTGAATATTTCTTTTTGTTTTCGTTTTTATTGTTTTTTAGAGAGAGCACATGTGCACACGCACCTCTGCTTGAGCGAGTGGGGGAGGAGAGGAGAGGGAGAGACAGAGAATCTTAAGCAGCCTCCAAACTCAGTGTGGGGCCTGAGCAAGGGGGGGGATCTATTCCAAGATCCTGGGATCATGACCTGATGTTCAATCAACTGAGCCACCCAGGTGCCCCCTTTTCTGAATATTTCTTTAAATAGAAGCATGGGATATATATTATGCCTATCACAATGGTTTTGAGTTTCATCCATGTTGTAGTATATTTCAGTATTTAAGTCCATTTAATAACCAAAGAAAATTCTGTTGTAAGGGTACACCCTTTCATTTACCAGCTCACTAATTTATGGACATTTGGATTGCTTTCGGTTTTTACGCTTCTGAATAACCCTGCTGTGAACAGTCATGCATAAGTCTGCGTGTGGACACCTGTCTTCATGATCTTTATCTATATTCTTAATAACAGAATTGCTGGATCATATGGTAAGTTTATGTGTAAACTTCTCAAGAAATTGCCAAACTTTTCCAAAGTGGGAATTTTACATTCATACCAGTTTTTTTACATCTTTGCCAACACTTGCTTTTGGCTGTCTTTTTGATTAGCGTCATTTTTGTATATGTAAACTGGTATTTCATTGTGGTTTTAAAATGCATTTCCCTACTAACAAATGATGTTGAGCACCTTTTCATAAGTTTATTAGTAATTTGTACGTCTTCTTTGATGGAATGTCTGTTCAAGTCTTTTGCTCACTTTTTATTGGGTGGCCTTTCTATTATTAGCTTAGACTTGACCAAATGGATTCTACAGAAACTTTGTTCCCCTCTCTTCCTTATTCCTTCATTCTCCCTTTATTTATTTATTTTTTCTTTCACCAAAATATTTATTGAAACTTGGGTAATGTAGGTACAACAGTAAAAAAAAAAGAGAAAGGACTATAATCCCTGCATTTGACACATATATTCTTTGTAACTGTGCTCCATGAATTAACATATGTATGAAGTCATGTGAGCTTTCATTCCCTCTCTTCTGGATACTTCACTCTCCCTTCAAAATACCCAGTCACCTGTGTACAAATTGAAATTCAGTTCAATTCATGCTGGACCCTTCCCTATTAAAATAGTGTATTACTGAGTAAAATCTATCCTTGCTGCTTCAACCAGAATGACCCGTGGTTTAGACATTTTCTAGCTAGGAAGAGGGATTAGCAGTAATTTGCCACTTCCCCAGGATTCCATCAGGTGGTTGGGCTTTTATAGGAACAATAACAGACTTTCAGAGGAATTTGTATAATTCTTCCCAAAAAAGTATGGTTGAGTTTTGAAGAAATTTTTGAATTTTTTCAAAAAAAATTTTCTGCAGTTAAAAATTTTCTGCATATGCCAACTAAAGAAAGGATAATAGCGCTAACAGTATCATCACCTTGAGCAAACCACTATTTTCATTTTAGAATATTTTTCTGGATTTTTTTCTATATGTGTTTTACATAATTGTAATAATACTGTTTATACAATTTGCCTGAGTTTTTCACATAATATTTTGGCAGAAGAATCTTTCCCTGTTACTACAAAAAAATTGCATGGCTGTGTATTGCTTGTTTGCATAATTTCCTACATTAGTATATTTAGATTTTTTTATAATATACAATGCTATGGTGAATATTCTTTGGCATATTTTTGGGTTTTTGTTATATTTAGAATTATTTTGTTAGGATAGAGTCCTAAATATGGGTCAAAATAGGGGTGCCCAGGTGGCTCAGTCAGTTAAGCATCCAACTTCAGCTCAGGTAATAATCTCACGGTTCATGAGTTCGAGCCTTACATCGGGCTCAGCACAGAGCCTGCTTTGGATCCCCCACTCTTTACCCCTCCCCCATTTGCACTCAATCTCTTAAAAATAAATAAACACAATTTTTTTTTAAATATGGGTCAACATATATGAATCATTGGTTAGGTTGAAATACATATTTATCGGGTCTAGTGTGCACAAAGCAGGGTGGTATGAGCTGAGATAAATGGCATTTCATTGAGGATAAATTATTCATAATACTAGAGACATAATCTCTCAATCACTAGGAAAGATGAGTGGTCGTTTAGGGGACCAGGTGGGTGGGAAGTAAATCACACTAATAGCCATGGCTTAGTCTTCATTTGCTGTCACCAGAGATGGTTACATTAACTTGGTATTGGAAAAAGGAGTAAGGACTTTCAATTCTAAAACTTAGGGAGTAACGTAGATTTATTAGTTAATTCATAATCTAAACAAGTGGTGCATGACATAAAACAATCAAACCCAGAAATATCTCCAAAGCGTATAATCATTTTTATATCATTCAGTCCACACCACAGGGCACATTAATGCTAAAAAGACCAGGAGCGGGAAATGGTATCATTAGTATGTAGCAGCAATTGCCTTGTTAATGATTCAAAGCTCATTTTTCTCAGGCAAGTGAGATTTATGCTGAAGTTTTACTGTGATAATCCCTTTCCTAGACTGCAGGTACCGGAAAGGAAATATGATGTTGTGGTCCTGCTCTAGGGATGGGAAGCCATCTCACTGTGAAAACTGGGACCTGCACGCTGTCCGTCTGTGTTCCTCCCTACTGTCATGTCACCCCGTGATATCTCCTAAATGCCTTGGCTCCCATCCTGCTTTCTTCACCATAAGCACTCTGCTTTGCGTGACTTTCCATTTTCAACCTTTTGGTCTACCTTCTCCCACCTGCAATAAAAATGAGCCTGTCTGTTTCCTGAGGTACAATTCTAACAAGACAGAGACAGTATCTGTCTTTTTCATGATGCATATCAAGTGCCCAGGCAATGCCTGGCACATAGTGGGGCTCCAGAGAAGATGCTCCATAAGAGAGATGCAGGGACGGATAAGAGGACTGATCTGCCACTTGCTGCAGCTTCTCAAACTTCATGGTGTTCTGTGGCCTTTGAGAGTCTGTCCATCTGCTGAGACAGGTCTTTAAGGCTGCTGCCTCTGAGGTGGTGCAAAGATCGAGAAGGCTCTGTGGGGGCAGGATAGCACTGGCTTCAAATCGCAACCTCCCTTATAGTACTGCCGCTTTGATCAACTCACGGAAGCTTAGGGAGCTTCAGGGTTCTCATCTATGAATGGGAAACAATAATATGCCTTGCAGGACACCATAAGGGTAATGGGACGCTGCACCTGTAGAAGCTCAGACAGGGACTGTCACACAGTGAAGTGCAGCACCTGCTAGAGCTGTTTCTAGCTCCCATCACTGCCCTTCAGCCCCTGGTAGCTCCGCCTTGCTGAATTACCCGCTCTCGTTCACGTCGTGCTGAGCGGTGCCTTTCTCATTTATCTGTTCGTGTTGCTTCTTTGGCTTGGGAGCCCGCCCTTGGGTGCATTCCTTCATCGACTGCTTATCTATCAACTGCCTGCCGTGTGCAGGTCTCTGTGGTACACCATTAGCCACACGGCGATGAACGAGAAAAGACCAGAAGTCTCTGCACCGTTGGATCTTAGGTCCCAACAGAGGAGATACCATTACAAAATGGGAGAGAAAAAGAAGTAGTCTTGCCCCGGTTCTACTCAAGCCTCAAACCAGTCTCAACGTGTTCGGACAGGCCTGGGTGTTTCAATGAAAATGACTACTTTTACAAGTTTAAGAGTGTCTATTCATTATGGAAAATTTGAAACATACACAAAAGCATAAGGAAGAAAATAAATATCATCTATAATTCTGCTATCCAGGAATACCTGTTATGCTTGCTCTCAAGTATTATTACCATATTTTTCTATGCATATAGAAAAAAACACATATAAGATTGGGAAGTATATCATATAGACATTTTTGGATATTAAAGCATCTGATATTAAAATCTTAATATATTTTGAACATTAAACTTCTTGGGGTGCCAGGGTGGCTCAGTCGGTTGAGCATCTGACTCTTGATTTCAGCTCAGGTCATGATCCCAGGGTCATGGGATCAAACACTGTATCAGTCTCCACACTGAGCATGGAGCCTACTTGGGATTCTCTCTCTATGTTGCTCTCTCTCTCCCTCTCCCTCTACCCCCTCGCCCACTCTCTCTCTCTCTCAAATAATAAATAAATAAATAAATATGCTCCCAATCTTTAAAAAAATTGTTAAAAAATAATAATAAATAAAATACAATTACTCTTGTAAAAATATTTCCTATATGTTAGGCAACTGAAGAATGATACTAAGAAATGTCATAAAGTCATAAACCTACACATCTGCCAAGAAAATTGTATTAATTAATTTTTTTAAATTAAAAAAATTTAGATCTATTTTTTATTTTTTAAATTTTTATTTATTAAAGCTTGCCATTTGCAACAATGTGGATGGAACTAGAGTGCATGATGCTAAGCAAAATTAGTCAGAGAAAGAGAAATATCATGACTTCACTCAGATGAGGACTTTAAGATACAAAACAGATGAACAGAAGGGAAGGGAAGCAAAAAGAATATAAAAACAGGGAGGGAGAGAAACCATAAGAGACTCTTAAATATAGAGAACAAACCGGGGGTTGCTGGAGGGGTTGTAGGTAGGGGGATGGGCTAAATGACCATGGGCATTAAGGAGGACACTTGTTGGGATGAGCACTGGGTATTGTATGGAGGGGATGAATCACTGGATTCTACTCCTGAAATCATTATTGCACAATATGCTACCTAACTTGGAAATAAATAAATAAATAAATAAATAAATTTTTAAAAAATTTTTTGATCCCATGACCCTGGGATCATGACCTGAACCGAAATCAAGAATCCGAAGCTCAAACAACACAGCCACCCAGGTGTCCCAAAAGTAACTGTATTTTAACTGAACTGAATCTTTTTTCAGTTCATCACCTGATAGGCAGTTAGGCTTTCAAAATTAAACTAAGCATCCTTAGGTTCCCTGCCTATATTTTCCCATATGTATGATGAACCCGTAAATTTTTCAAGCAGGACTTGTCTCTTCATTGATTTGTAGTCAAAGATGAATCAGAAAACACACTCAGGGAGGTGGTAACAATTCACTAGATTGAATAAAACAAGAAAATCTGCATTTGCTTTTCAGAAAACAGTTAAGAGCATTTAGAATTATTGGTAGAAATAATTTTTTGGCCTGGAGATTCTCTCAATATTTCTCTTACTTTAACCAGATATAAAAATACTTCTAGAGAACTTATATTTCGACAAAGGGTTCTAGTGTTAAAACTACTTTCCTGGATTTCCCTGCTAACAGTAATATATTTCTTTTTTTTTTTTTTAATTTTTTTTTTCAACGTTTATTTATTTTTGGGACAGAGAGAGACAGAGCATGAACGGGGGAGGGGCAGAGAGAGAGGGAGACACAGAATGGGAAACAGGCTCCAGGCTCCGAGCCATCAGCCCAGAGCCTGACGCGGGGCTCGAACTCACGGACCGCGAGATCGTGACCTGGCTGAAGTCGGACGCTTAACCGACTGCGCCACCCAGGCGCCCCAACAGTAATATATTTCTAATCATTATTCCTTGAATTTACGTGTACCCACAAAAAGAGCTTTGTGAATCTCAATATTATTTAATCCTAATACAAAGATAAATCATCATTAAAGGGCCTTTTTTAAACTTTTATTAGCATTCCATCATTTATAAAGGACTTTTCTACACATTATCTTATTCTAATGATGACTGTCTAGGGCAGGTAGAGAAGTAGAAAAATCTGCATTTTTTTTAGATACAGGAAGTGCAGCACAGAGAGATCACATGCTTCCCCCCAAATAACAGAGTAACACCTAGAATCTGCTAAATCTTAGACTTCACATCTTTAATGGATTTTTATATTTTCTGGCTTTGTAATTCTAGAATATAATAGATTATGTCATTTTAGTTCAGTCTCTTTCCTCTGAAATCACATGTTGCATAATCTATGCTTTTAGAAATTGAAACGGTAGACATCCTCATGTTACAGAAAGGCCAAGCTTACATGGCAGAGCCAGGTTCATTGTGGGCCATTTGATATTTCTCTTGAACAGAGTCTCCATGGAAACTTTGAAGAGCCACCCTTTTATGTGGCCCAGCACTGTCCATGAGATACCAATACAGGGAGAGCAGTGAACAGGTAATGTTTTTTTGCCTTTTTTCAATATCTCCAGGTCATTTACCATTCGTTATAGTTATGCTCTCCCAGAAGCATACATTGAGCCAAAGATTTAGGTTCAGAAATTTATTAAGGAAGAGCTCCCAGAAGAAATCAGTAAGGAGGCAAGACAAGTAGTATAAGAAAAGAAGAAACCAGCAAGGTCTGATCTTGATGAAGTTCCAGCCTCAACCTGCTCTCACAGAGAATGCTGGGATAGGTAGGGCGTTGGAGACTGCTGTTCCACCATGAGGTGGAGAAACTGGGATCTCACACTCCCATGTCCCTCAGTCATTGGCTATGGACCAACACAAGGTGGGGATCAGGGCTGGATGTAAACTCTCAGGCACAGAATGGTTCTCTGGAGGTTGCCAGTAGGAGACCATTGGCCACCAGCCATTACCAGCAGAGGTTGGGACATGAGAGCACAGAGCTGGACAAAGAGTTGGGAGGGAATTTGGACAAAAATCAAGGGTGTCTATTACACATTCCAAATCAGAAACTGCTGCTGTCTGCTGTCCTGTTCTCTGCTGGTAGAGGAAGTTCACTCCTAATCAGGCTGTGCTTCCTCCACGAGGATGCTCCTTCTACAGGACCAGATACCTACCTAACTGATGGGAACCCCAACCCTCTTCTAATTTCCTGGAGATTTCTCTCATTATCTGGTGACTCAGAGTTGATATATGCCTATGATTCATGTGCTGGATTGCAGGACATCTTTCTAAAAGCTGTCCCACTAACGACCTTAAAATATCTCAGCAGAAGACTTCTCCAACCTCAGGGAGATTAAGCACGTCCTGAGAAGAGAGCCCGAGGTTTCATTAATGAGTAACACAACTGTTTCCTAGCATTTGGGCCTAACAACTGGGGTCAGGGGGTCACTGCCACAGAGTCCCATACGGGGGTTACTTTTACTTTAATGCGGCAATGGTGTCCTTTCAACATTTCTTAAAGTTGGGATGTACCTTACCAAAGAATCACACGCTTTTACAGTTTCCAAGTACAAACCGCATAAACTTGAGCCACCCCTCAGTACCATCACAGTTGTGTTCAAAGAAGCACCATTTTGGGACTAGAAAGTAATAGAAAAGTAAATTACATCTTTTTTTTTTAGTTATGCCGAAGAACAATTCTAGCTAATAATGCATGCACACAAAAATCTTGCGTTCTCTCTCTTTTTTTTTCCATTTTGCTCTCTCCTTCTTTGTACCTATGGCTGGGACCCCAAATTCTCTTTCATCCCCGACTCCAAACAGACCTTGTTTTACAAACTCAGACCTGGAAGGCTCTCCTGTCTCTCACCCTTTTCCTCTCTTCATGCCTTTTCTCTTCCTACGGTCGGTCGCTGTTTGCCTTCTGCTGGCCTCTCTGTTTCCTCAGATCCTGAGGTTCGGGAGCTGATGAGGCAAAACACTTCATGTCCCAGGAGAGAAGGAAGGCCCATGAGAGGATTCTCCTGTGGGCAAGAAAGATACGGTGAAGACTCCTCTCACCTAGTCACTCCAGCTCTCCAGATTGCCCTTAATGCACTCCCATGAGCCACCGGGGCACGATGCAATGGACACACTCAAAGGCCTAGGAGTCACTGTGGGTTACACTGTGGTCACGGCTAAATGAGTCCTGAGAAGTCCTCCTCTGAAGCAATCCTTGTGACAGTACTATTGAATTCCTCTGCTAACACGAAGACATCTGGGTCAGATTTACTTTTCTCCTGCCTTTCTTTAAAGGTAAATAAGGTGAACAACTACAATATGAAGTGACCAAAGGGGCTGTCTGTAGGGCTCTCTTGTAGGACCCACAAATTTTCTTTTCATTTGAATTTGCTGCTAAATTATTTTGATAGATACAAAAAAAGAGGGGGGGGGGAGACAAGGAAACACACACAACTAACCCTGTAAGTAAACTTGTTAAAGGCTTTCTGGAGCAGAGCCTCAAGAGGCATGGAGTCATAAGGGACAGGAGCCCTCAGGGAGAGGGACACATCATGGTTGGGAAAAGGTAGCAGAAAAGGGATGGTGAGGTCTTGAAGTTAAATTTTCATATGCCAAAGCTTTGCCTGGGAGTGGATATTCTTTCCTTTCCCCTTACCTCCACTTGGTATCACAGGGAAAATGCTAGGTAAGTCACATACGTATTATGAACATATTTTGTAAGCAAAAGGTGGAAGCCATGGTCTGATGGTCCATTTTTCTTTTTTCTTTCTTCAGCTTTATTGAGATATAATTGACATAAAACATAGTATAAGTGTCAAGTGTACAACATGATTTTCTACGTATAAAAATATATATAAAATATGTATCTAGATATCTCTATCTATCTATCTAGATATATCTCAAAGTGATTACACCACTGTAAGGTTAGTTCACACCTCCATCGCCACACAGCATCTTTTGTGCATGATAAGAACACTTAAGGTCCACTCTCTTAGCAGCTTTCAAGTATACAATAGCGCATGAACTATAATCACTGTGCTGTATATTAAATCCCCAGAATGCATTCATCTTATAATTAGAACAGGTTTTCTTCTAAAAAAACAAAATAAATGTCTCTCATTATATAAATTTTGAGAAGTATAAAAATAGACTAAATTAATTGTAAATATTATTTTTACTATGGGCCTTATGTAAAAGGATAGACATTACTTTTTTACTTAACACATACATTTCCTTTTGGATCCATGGTGGGGCTGGAGATGGAAATGGGCCGCGTCCTTGTCCTCACCTCTGCAAGCATCTATTTTCACCCTGTAATTTGTGTAGGGGATTGAGGATTTCCCTGGGGAAACATGGATGAGCATAGTGATCCCATTAAAAAATTAAAGGGTCAGGGTGCCTGGGTGGTTCAGTCAGTTGAGCATCTAACTCTTGATTTCTGCTCAGGTCATGATCTCACGGTTCATGGGTTAGAGTCCCACACTCACAGTGCTAAGTCTGCTTGGGATTCTCTCTCTCCCTCTCTCTCCCCCCCCCCCCTTCCCTACTCATCTCTCTCTCTCTCAAAATAAATAAACTTAAAAAGAAATTAAAGGTCTATTAGTTGCAACCATTTCCCATCAGCCCTCTGCTGAGTGCCACTTTGTCACCGCTGCTATAGAGCAGTAGCAGACATATTCCCATGAGTTTTATGCTGATATTATCACATCGTACAGGTACTGATTCTGAATGCTTCACTGGACTTCAAAGTCTTCTCCCTGGTTCTGTCGCTTCTTTGCCATGTATTGTAACGAACGCTTTGGTGACATATCCATACTCGTATTTAGGTTTTAGTCTATCAGATGGATCCTGAAGCACTGTATTGTGCTCCCGTATTTTAAAAGGATATTAATAAGGAAGTTTATTTTTCTCTACTTTGTACATTTAGACTCCCCAGTCTAGGTGGCACTTAGACATACATTCAACTTATCCAGCTGGGAGATGGATCTAGATGACAGATACCACACTGTACTCAGGCTTCCTTGCTCCTCCGTTGGGTAAGTCAGTCTCCAGGGGTCAGACTTGTTGCCAGGCAACTTCTTCCTTCAGAATGAGAACTCTCCCAAGAGGACCCTCAATCCATAAGCAAACAGGCCTCTGGCAGCTGCTCCCACCAATTCAATAGACAGGCCCAGGCATGTTGGGCTGTTCGAGCTAAATTGAGATCTCCATTACATTAATTGAAAAGATCACAGATTCCTCTTTCTACTCTTTCTTCTTCTGAATTTTTTTCCTTTATGAAATATTAGATACATAAGAAACGACCATCGCTATAATATTATTGATCTGTCTTCATTTATAAAACCATCCACACTTTCACCCTCCCCCAATCAAAATACTCCTTTGCTTGGGTAAGACCGGTAGGGAGAAGAATCTTGAGTGAACTAAATTACTTGCTTCTGTAGGGCTTTATGATTGTCCTTGTTGACAGTTGTGCCTCAAGCAGTAGCTCTGAACAGTATTTATTAAGGACTTTCTATGTTTCAGGTGCTGTGCTAAACGCTAGGGCTGAAAGTGAGTCTAGCACAATCCCTAACACCTAGGAGCTCACAACTAATTGGTTTGTCAGCCACAAACCTTATGTCCAAAATGATGTGGTACATGCTGCTGTTGATAACCTGAAAACCAGTGATTCAGTCTTTCTAGAAGTTGCATCGATTTATAGAGACTCAAAAATCAAGCTCTCCCTCTTATCTTCAACCTTGAGGCTTGGAATTCTCCTTCATGGTGGCCAGGCTTACCCTATTGTCTGTAGTACTGACAATATTTTGATAACCATACAAACTGCTTTCCGTTGCTCTGTTCACATTGAGACCAGATCCCTTAATTTTTAAAATAAACATGAATACCTGGGTGACCAGAATCATCCAACAGCACTAATTTTGCAAGCCCCAATTTTCCACAGATGAAACTCACATTTGAGGCATTTCAACCCACTGGTCGGCCAGCCTAGTTCTCCCTGACGTAGAAAGTTTACTACTATTTGTGAAGACTGCGTTAAGTTAGATAATTAAAATAGTTTATTTCCTGGAAGACCAATGGGGCAGATCCCAACCTAGTTCCTTAAATATCAGGTTAAAAATGATCTGTAGTGTTTTTAGCAATTCCAGGAGTGAGACAGACACGTTTATTCCTCTATGAACTGTCCGAATGCCAAAGGGGTGCTGCTTTTCCATGGAGGATGGTAAGAGGAAGAAGAACAACAGGAGAGGTTTCCAAAAGCATCCTAGACATCTTCAAACAAGTGACGCGGTGTTGGGCACAGCATAGGATGGTAGAAAACAGCGGAAGAATGTTACCAATAGGTGGCGGGGGGATGAACCGTAAGTGAGTGAGTGAATGGATACAGATATAGGGGATGGCGTGAGTCCCACGTCTGGCTTAGTGAAATGTTGCTTTTATAATAAATAGGTTGAAAATGGAGACAGGCTGGCTTCAGTTGGAATCTCCTCTCACATGATAAGCCCAGAAAATAATCTACTGCTGTGGAGAGACACCCTCTTCCTTTAAAGGGGGTTATCTTCTTAAGTGGTTTTCCAGTATAATCCTATGAGGTAGGCATCTCTATAGGGGGAGCAGATAGAGAGAATTGGGTAAGAACTGGAGCTTTGGCATCAGGCAAATCTTGGTTGATTTCCAGCTCCAATATATTCTCTGGCTATCTGACATTAGGCAAGATTCTTCACAGAGCGGCACCTTGGTTTTCCCATCTGTAGCATGAGAATGACAACACCTGCCTCATAGCATTGCTGGGAGGATGAAACGAGGATAGCCATGCAGACGGCAGCACAACACAGCACATGGAGCCCCCAGCTCCAGTCACGGTCTGACCACGCTGAGGAAAGGTGCTGGCCGTATCTCAGCCTTTGCCTCTTGGGCTTCTGTGAGTGAAGAGTGTTTCACCAAACTTCTTAGAACAGATGTTAGCAACTGTGCCAAAGCCCAAGCTCAATGACATCCTTGGATTCTTTCCCACTTCACGTCCCACATTCATTTAGCCATTAAGTCCATTTTCCTCCACCTCGGAAATTCCCTCTGAATCCATCTCCTAGCCACCATCTTCCCAGTCACTAATCCAGATTGGGTCCTGATCGTCTTCACTCAACTACCACATTACCGTCCCCTCCTAAATTCTCTTTCTCTACTCCCTTGCCCTGGTCTCCAGGATTAAGTTATAAACCCCATTTCTGAACTCGTCAACCTCCTTCTTAATTGCCTCCAGTGCTTATGCAGTTGTTTGATCCCAAAATGTTGTGTCCATTAGCCACACCAGCCTTACATTGGAATCCACTTCCATTCACCTCCACCTAACATTTGCATCCTCCATACGAACTTGAAAAGACCCTGCGTTTGTTTGTTTGTTTGTTTTTGTTTTTTTGTTTTTTACTTCTCTGGGCCTTTTCTCATGAGAATTAAATTGTAATGATCTTTACCTAATTCTCTGCTGGGTGAGCTACACCTCTTCTAAAACACATAAATTATAACCCCCAGAGAGTAGTTCTCTTTTCTGTGATATCATAGTACTTGGTGATATCATTATTACAGCACCTTTAAATTCCCATTAAAACTATTACTGAGCAGTTTCTCTGTGCTAGATAATAATTTGGAGATACAGATAGATGATAGATAGATAGATAGATAGATAGATAGATGATAGATATATATAGATGATATAGATATAGATATAATCTCCCTAATGATATTCTAATATCCTTTTGAGATTATTCAACTCTCCTTGGTAAATAAGCTAAGCTCTAAGAGGTTATACCAAAATTCACACAGCCCCTAACGGGCAGAGTTGGCAAGAAACTTATAATGCAAGATCCCAAGTCCTACGTTCCTGTCACTAAAACACAACCTCCTCATCCCATCACATTGCAGCTGCCTACGTGTCAGTCTCCAGAACTGCGATGTGCTTTCTTAGATTAGATGTGTTCAAATGAGATGTGGAATTGCTAAGATTAGATGTGTTCAAATGAGATGTATTTTATATTTTGCATCACCAGCTCTTAGCCTGGCATCATTCATATTGCATATACTCATTTGTTGAATGAAAGACTGAGCTCTGTGTACATGGATGAGATTTGAATCCATCTTCCTTGAGGATGGGCTCTGAAAGGGTTGCAGGACCGTATTGGAGACGGATTCTCAAACATCTAATGGGTAGGCAGTGTGGCCATGGCTGGGATGAGGAACAGAGAGTGACTCCCTTTCCAACCCTGTAAGGGGGAAGTGGGTACACCAATTGACCACATCAGTAAGCCTTGTATTCTGGGCCACCTCTGGCACTGTGTCTTAGGCTGCAGCCCTGTTCATAGTTGGATGACTAGTTGCAGGTAGTCTCTGGGGAAGTCATTTGTCACTTGTCTAAAGCTTTCCACGTCTCCACCTTAACAGGAAGATCCCTATCGTATGTCTCCTACCCAAGTTATCTCTCCATCTTCACCTTCTGAAGATAGCAAGTGAAATGGAACCAGAGAAAAGCTATGCCCCCAGAGGGATGCCTTTCTATCCAGCCTGAATGAACATAGCTGCCAAGACATCCCGCGACTTCAGGGCCTCGGTTTGTTTCATGTTCGAAAAACAAACTCGGTGAAACTCAGTGTCCCCAACAAAGGTAATCAATATCAGAAATTGTGCACATCTGAAATCTTGCAAAAACCTGAGGTAATTTGGCATCTGTAGGGGTAAGAAGCCTCTTGGTCTCCTCACTTCTCTGCTTAGCCCTCATGCCTTAGAGAAACTTTCTGCTAACTGAGGTCCTGGCTGCTCTGTGGGGGACATAGTTGATCAAAGTCCCAGATGACTGGATTTAGCTGCCTTCATCAGTGTCTTCAAGGTCTAATGGCCACAGAATAATTTCAAGGTCAGACAGTGGTTTTGCTGATGACTTCACTGCAAGCATATTTTAAAATGAACTTGGAGACGCAGAATTACCAGGTGTGTATTCCCAGGGAAGCTTTCTCAGTCACCTTGCCTGATCCTGTTGAAAGAGAAAAAGTTTCACTGCATTTTCCATCAGCTGATGAATCATCCAGCATATTTCATATTTGCTGTGCTCTTGAGGTTGCCCGTGGGCAAACTGGAGCCCATTCTGCAGCACGGTCTTGCTGCTGAGCTATTACAGGATGTCTAATTAAATTAAGCCATAAGGCAGGAGAAAACTCTGCCATAACCTTCATAATCTGTGAAACCTTTAATCTTTTGCCAAGCATCAATTTCCTAAAAATGAGAACTGCAGCACATCACCAAGAGACGAAATCCTAAAATGGAAACTGCAGCTTTTTACAACATGTGCAGGGATGCTGAGCCACAAAACCAGGGAGAGAGAGAGAGAGAGAGAGAGGCGCCAAAGCACTAGGCATGTGAAGGAGTACACCATACACAATGACCTTGAAATCTCAATTATTTCTTGCTAATTGGATGGAGCGAACTATCATTTCCATTTCTGAATTTGTAAAGTTGTTTTCTTCTCAGGGAAAAGGAGATATCTGCTCTTCAGGCCGGACTCAGTTCTGAGCAAGTCTGTCTTCCTGTGGTTTATTGTACCTGGGTGAGCAAAAGGGGACTCCATCCTGGGGGTAGGGCCTGGAATCCAGCTTTCTGATGACACACATCCTCAGCTAGCTTCCCCCGGGCCAATTGTTCACAGGCAGGGCAGGACAACCAGAGCTGGCTAGTTTGCTAAGCCTGGGAACACTGTCCGCTTCTCACTGTCAGACAAACTTGCTTTCCTGCACAAGAAATCTGCAACCAAAGATATGATATTTACTGAGCACCTACTTCATGGTGAAGCAGCTTGTTTAAGCTTGTGCGTAATAATTATTTCATGTAATCCACATAATCAATCTGAAGCTCAGGGATGTTAACTTGCTCAGATTGCCCAAGAGAGGAAGAACTCAGACCCTGATCTCATTGGTTCTGAGTTCATGTTCTTTACACTGTGTTATTCTTGTACCATAATGTAGGCAGATTCTAGAAAATGCTACCTAGTATTTCTCAGTTTCTAAAGTGGAATATGCATAAATGAATATGGGTGAGAGAGAGCAGAAGCTTTCTAAACTTCAAATTTTCTTCAAAGGCTTCAAAGTCGGAGTAGCAGCATGGCCTAATGACAGCTTGGAGATTGATCGGTTCTTCTTTTCAGGCTTTAATCTTACTGGCTGGGTGATTGCGGACAAGCTCCCTCAGTACTCAAGTTGTGAATTCCAAGGGAGGAGTTATAGTCATCGAAGAGGCTTACTGGCAATCTCTTGGACCTTGCTTTTATATGGAAAAAAAACACCACCAACAACAAAAACACTAACCTTGTCTTGGAGCAAAGATATTTTGGCCTCACAGATTCAATCAGGTACAAGCTCCTGAGTTATTCATATTTAAATATTTGCTTGTCAAGCTGATACATTGTAGGTGGACAATTACAGTATCGGGGGCGATGTGGTAGGTGCTAGCCTGTGGGCGGCACACAGGGCTGGTGCCCTCGGGATCACTGAACGGGCAGCAGAGGAAGCTAGTTCTGGGTCTGACAAGCGTGGGGTTTGGCAGGGGCGGCGGTTACGATCAGCCCAATGGCAGTGTCACCGCATTGCGCTGAAATTTCCAGAACTCTTGGTGGGCATTTCCAATTCATTTGTTTTTCCTCCGAAGTTTAACATCGCATACAATTCCATGGACCAGCAGGTAGACATTATTGGGCTAGTATACCAGCCATGAGGTTCAAATAACTACACGATTATATTCTTTTAATCTCTGAATAACGAAATGTGGAGTCGGCTTTACACTCACCAGACTAAACAGCACACAAAAAAGCTTTACTTTTAAACAGACAATTTGAGGAGCTGGGCGACTCAGTCGGTTAAGCTCTCCCCCTACTCACACACACTCTCTCTCTGTGTCTCAAAACAAATATGTAGACTTTAAATAGACAATTTGAGAGATCTTTTCTTTGAGGGGGGAGGGGCAGAGAGAGAGAGAGAGAGAGAGGCAAAAAGAATCTTAAGCATGCTCCACATTCAGTGTGGAGTCTGACACAGGGCTCGATCTTACAACCCTGAGATCATGATCTGAGCCAAAATCAAGGGTTGGTCACTTAACCAACTGAGCCACCCAGGCACCCCAACAGATCTTTCTTTTAATCAGTAAAGAAAACTGTACTTCTAGACTAGATAAACTCTTGGGGAAGGAAGTCTTGAGTGGTAAAAGTATGTCCTTCCTCTCCCTCACAATTGTTGTACTATACATAACTACGACATATAAATATCTAGAAAATATCACTGAATGCTCAGCCTTGCAAATCATCGTTCTATCCAGAATGGAAAATTATGTATTCCATTGACTTCTATAGCATGCTGATTTTATGTTTTACTCCACTTGTGCATTAAAACAAAAAACAAAAAACAAAAAAACCCAAAAATAACCTTTGGAAATCTTGTTAGGTGCAAGGCTCCCTTTGTACCTTTTCAAAGGATTGGAGACTTATGTTGGTTTTACATGCAATGGTCAGTATGGAAGTCTTCTTTCTAAGAATGATCTCATTGAACAATATTCAATTAAAAGGCTTTATTTTCAGGACCTTGCTAAGCAGCGGGAGTGATGAAGGGAGAAGAGACATGAAAAGTTCATTTTAAGCCAGAGGTCTTGAGTGGACAAGGAGCTAAAACCAAACGCAAAGGTAGTCAAATCTCGTCTGAGCCGTGGATCTTCTGTCCCTTAGACTCTGACCTCTGGTTGTTTTTTGTTTTGGTTTTGGTTTTTTTAAATCATAATTCAGCAAATTTGGTTCCACCCCCCCGTATGTTTCTGATTTTGTCCTAGCTACTTACAGATCACTCTTTACTTTTTCTTTTTTCTTAACTTTTTTTTTTTGTTATTATACGGAAGCAACCCAGATGTCTCTCCATAGAAAAATGGATAAAGAAGATGCGAGGTCTATTTATCTATCTATCTATAGATTTATACGTAAATATATTCTATATAATGGGATATATTTGGATATTGTATATGTAGATGTGATATATATGTGTATATATATGTATATGTATATAATGTATGAAATGGAATATTAAAAGAATGAAAACTTGCCATTTGCAACAACACAGATGCTAACTGAAATAAGTCAGTCGGGTTACTCTTTTCTTGATCTTGACTTTTCAAAATGCCTATGATCACCTAGATTCCTCACCTGCTTTGCCAACCCATGTAAATATCCTGTCTCCAGTTGCCAGTGATTTATTCTCTAGGCATCGATCATGTTCCAAGCACCATGCAAGGACCTGGATAACCACATAGAGGACAGCATCTCTGCCCTCAGAGAGGAATTTCAGTTCAGCAGAAGTTGTGAGCTGGACAGAAAATGCTACATAAACGGTTGCATGGCATAGATACCATGAGGAAGCAAAGGAGAGAAGCACTTCTCATCTGCCAAAGGCAGATACTTGGCACGGAAGGATTCCTAAGCAAAGACACTCTCCCCATCCAGAGAAAGCGTAAAAGAAGTTTGTTAGAAGGATAAATGGAGACGTCGTTCCTGCAAAAGGAAACAGGCTGCACAAGGGCAGGGGGATATAACAAGCCCAGTGCTGTGTGGCTATGTAAGATCTGTGGGTGACTGAATGGCGCATCCAAAATGATACCAGGATCTAGAATTAAATAACATTGAACGAAACAGTAGAAGTAGCTTCCTGTCAACTCCCTCTCAATCCTGGTTAAGTCAAGGAATGAATCCTTCTATGTTTCTGAATACATTTCCAATTTCTCGAACACTTGCTGATCTCCCCTTTTGTCAGAGAACAGGATTCAGCTCAGATACTTTAGCAGGCAACACTGTCGTGTTAGGATGTAGTTACATTGTTTCCTTTTTTGTTATATTTACTTATAAGGTTCATTTTCATTATGACAACTGGTTGCAGGCTTCCACTCACAGCATTGATACAAGTTTCATTTGAAAGGACTTTATTTCAGTTAAAAATGCAATCAATTGAAAAAAAAAACAATACGCAAAAAATAACAGGTGGTACGTGAATATGGTAAGAGTCGTGAAGTTGGAACGCCGATGGGGAGACTTTGACAAACACTGGTATGGCATACTTGGAAAATAGAAAATCATAAGATGGAGTGGAGGGTGAAGTGGGAGACGCTTCAAGAGTTTGGCTGCTGAGGAGCTTAGCTTCATGAGGAGTCACAGAAGGGTTAAAACAAGGAGCATGCACAGCAAGGTGTTTGAGTTAGAGAAACTTTCAGCAAAATGCAAAGGATGTCCCAGAGGAGCTGAAGGAAGCAGATCAGTAAGGAGGCTAATGGAGTCTAGTGGGAGAGGAAGAGGGCACCAATGGTAGAAGCGATGGGGCTGGGAAAGAGCGGACGGATTTGTTTGGCAGATCAGTGGTACGAACACCACTGTCAGTTCGATATGGAGAAGGAAATGTAGACTATTGCTCAGGTTCTGGCTTGCTTAGTGGGTGCCATGTGACTCTTCTAATCAGGTGAGGGGATGTTTCCCCTTAGTTCTCCCTTTGCTTCATAATCGATATGAGTTTGACCCCGAGAGGAACCCTAAATCCCATTAACTCTGCATCAACCCCAGCTTAAAAGGAAGGGCCCACGGTCCTTCCCCTCACACTCATGGCTAGAGATCTAACTCCTCAGGTAAATAGGGCAGAACTCGGAATGTGTGGGGAATGGAATTAGCATCTTTTCATGTTGTGAAAGAGCTTTTGGTCAAGCAAATACTGGAAAAGATATAATGCTCTCCGACTCCACCCTAAAATTTTCTAAAAGGGTCTACTACAAATCAAGAAAGAATTCTTAGTTTTTTTTTTTTTTAAAAAAAAACACTCTAAATTCTAAACCCCATAATTTCTGACTAATTTCTGTATCAAATGTGAAGTTCTATTGTCCTATGATTTCAGATCTTTCAAAATCACAGGTATCAGCACAGGGAAGGGAAGGGCTCTAAACTAAGAAGTTGCTAAGGGAGGTCTCTATTTTGCAAAAATAAGGCTATTCTGAAGGAAGGATGGGATTTTCACAGAGACATTTTTGCATGAGGGCAGAATGATCTCATAATTGGAAGGAAGCTGAGTACCAGGAATCAAGGAGCTCGGAATGAAGGGGTCTTACACACGGCATTTTCTGTCCCCCCTTTTCATGCTGGAGAGGGTCTCAAATGTAAGGAGAAATTGTTTTGCTATCTTATTACCTGCTAAAGGGCACACCAATGAAGACCCTTCATCTAAAGAAGAAGGAACGTGTACTTTAGCCTCACTGTGAGAAATCAGAAGGGTTCTAGAAAACCTGCCCAGCCTGAGGCCCCCAACCCTCTTCAAGAGAAAGGTTCAAGGGCAGCAAGAAGGAACCACTGGGTGAAAGTCACAGAATGGAAGACAGGTGTTTGCTTAACTATGATGATAAATAACAATTAATATGATACAATGTTTACATCTAGCTTATTTAAAAAAACAAGAACAGTTCCTTATTTATTATTTTTATAGGGAGCTAGAGTTAGGATTATTTCCAATAAAATAACACTTTTGTTTAAATGAGGGTAATGCATGGGCAATTATATTAGACTCTCTTGCCATTAACAGTAGAACTATATTAACTACACCTCAAGCCCGAAAATGAATATCATGAGACTAAGTCACCCACCATCCTAAATGTAGGATGAAATTTTAAAGTATTGAATCCAAAAAGCTGAAATCTAAAAATTATTCATAAAATAATCCTATTTTATGCATAAAGAGTGAGTAGAACTGGAAAAATTACTTATTGGATAGATAATGGGAGGGAGTGAGAAACATCCATAAGCAATGTGGTTTCTAACATTTAAGAGTCAATCTGAGACCTGATTCTTCTACCTTTGTCAGGCTGCAGAACTTTACCTAGATTATATATATATATATATAAAATACATATATATGTGTGTATATATATATATATATATAATATGTATATATATAAAATATGTATATATATACACACACATATATTTTAATGAAACATGTCAGGACATCCTGGATACCAACAAAAGAAAATGGGTGTGTACAGATATCTTATCAATTTAGGAGCATGTTTTGTTTGTTGTGGTACATGTTTGCAAGGAAGTTTGAAAATGGTATTGTGAAAACTCTACAAAGAGTTATGTCTCAGTAAATTTCTGTGAAGTTGTAATGAAACACTAATGTAATAATCCCTTAAAAATTACAGGCTTTATGTGAAACAGTGTGGCTACATAAGAAGCAAACATAAAATAAAGAACTTATTCAGTGATTATGCTGCTTAAAGTACAGTTGTTATTAAAAAAGAATTTTCTCGGGGCACCTGAGTGGCTCAGTCAGTTAAGCGTCCGACTTCGGCTCAGATCTTGATCTCACGGTTTGGGAGTTTGAGCCCCACATCAGGCTCTGTGCTGACAGCTCAGAGCCTG
This sequence comes from Herpailurus yagouaroundi, assembly GCF_014898765.1. Taxonomy (NCBI): domain Eukaryota; kingdom Metazoa; phylum Chordata; class Mammalia; order Carnivora; family Felidae; genus Herpailurus; species Herpailurus yagouaroundi. The sequence goes on along the minus strand of NW_024412412.1, from coordinate 30,223,049 downwards.
GACCCTGCTTCAGATTCTGGGTCTCATTCTCTCTCTGCCCCTCCCCAACTTGTGCTCTGTCTCTCTCTGTCTCTCAAAAATAAAAATGTAAAAAAAAAATTAAAAAGGAATTTTCTCATTGGCATGAGATTGCAGAAATGATGAAATGTGATGAGTTTGTGCAACGTGGAGTGTGTCATTTGGAACTGAGGAACGGGGGCTCCAAGAGGAAGGACCAAAAAGAAGGTAGTGCTTGGATATTCACTATGTACTAGATGTTTATGGTTTCCTTACATATGTTCAAGTGTAATGCTCATTACCACCAGAGCCTTCTAAAGTCACTTGGATTCCCATATTAGTGATCAGGAAATAAGCTTGGAGGAGGAAATTGACCAAATTGGCCAAGCTACTAAGTGGTGGGGCCAGTGTTCTGACTGCAAAGCCCCCTCCTCTTTTCACTGCAGGATGCTACCTGCACCTTGAAATTGTGACTTCATTCCTGTGGTTACAGTTCATTTAGAAAGGTATGTTGAGAAAAAAGTGCATAGAGTCACTAAGTCAAGCAAGTTGGGTTCTACAGTAACTCTAAACCAAAGCCAGAGGAGCTTATATTCTTTCAAATAGAAAGAATTGGTTTTGGATATAACTTGCACTGATGTAATGACAGGCTGAAAATGGCAAGGTTATTTGAGTCTGGAACAGGGAGGGGAGGAGTGAAATGGGTAGAAATAGGAGTTGTAGTCTTATCTCTGCAACTTGCTAGATGTGTAACATTTTTAACTTTCCTGAACCTAAAATTTGTTCATTTATCACATCAACATCTCATGAGTTTAAGAGGATTAAAAATGATAAGGGATGTTTTAAGCCATAAAATGTTATTTCTGTTTAATAGTTTTTGCATATGAGCAAACCTGTACATAAGCTATTAAAGATTTTTGTGTCTATGAAGGTAAGCCTCTGGCCTCTTTGGAAAGTCATGGGGTGGGAAGAGAGTCACTTCCTCCATCAAATTCTGTCCCTGTAAGTACATTTGAAGTGGGGTGGGGGATGGATAGAACTGCTACCCCATTCTCTGCCTCCTCTTATGAATTACTGGTCTCCCTCTCCTCGTCTGCTTTTAAATAGATCAGGTAGATTATGATGAGTTTCCTCCAGGTAACAAAATCCACCCTGCTGAGTGATTTCTTGAAGCTTATTGAGCATCCAACACAATGGCCCACCAGAGTGGTCCAACAATGACAGTCTCAGGATGTCAACAGGAACCAACAGGAACTTGCAGGACTGGGCCTGACTTCTCTGTCCAGCAACAGTCTCAAAGGTGAGTAATATTGCAGCAGGATAGTCCTGTCTTACATAAACTGAAAGCATTTCTATTGCCTACCAGGCCAATCTTTTGAAGTAATAGTTTCCATAAATTTATTTTATTCTGTTTCAGAAAGGGCAAGCCCAAGATAGAGAAGAAAGCAATTCATATGAGGTCATCAAAATTGTCCACTCCTTCCAGCATCCCAAATCTCTTGATTTCAGAACTGCCTCACTGAACCCCAAATCCCTAACATCAGGTGCTTTTTTCATTCATCGTCAGGGCAGAGAGCAGGGAAATCTAATGATGTCTTCCCCAGACAGTAGTTGGAAAGACATTGTTAACCTGGGTTTGACATTCCAGAGTCTACACTGTTGAAGTGAATGGAGAATTGTAATAACCGTCTAGATAGTCAGATACTCTACATTCTCTCTGGACCATGCTCTACCATATAGGCTTCTGCTCCCATAATCCGTGTATGTCAGGTATCTGATTGTAACCTAAATTACTAAGACAACTGCTTGTAGTTTTCAGTTTGTCGGGTGGACAAAGCCTCAGCTGAAACCTGAAGACACAGGGAAGTGTCTCCGTCTGTAATTTTTAAAATATTCCATGCACTTCTTGATTTGCTGAATGGCTGGTTGGCTGCAATGGACAAGTAAGCCAATGCGGTGGCTTCAGGATCGTGTGTGTTAGGAGTGTGTGTGTGTGTGGGAACATAAATCACAAATATGAGGAATCTGAATTGTTTTAAAAAGTTCACGATATAAATAATAAAGACTGGTACAGTCAAAGGCCACTATTTGAATCTCTTAGACATCCAGACTGTTTTGGAAATGATGCCAGAGGAGCTACGACTAACGACAAGGTGTCACGTACGTATATGGAGGTGGACGTTGATGGCAGGCATCGAGGTACCCACAAACTCCAACAGAGGCCCCTGTGTACCCTCAAAGGATTGCTGAACTCTATCTCATATACTTCAGAAGCCCTAATCTTATCTAGAATAATGAGTAAAATGCTTGAATTATATAAAAAGTATCACCCATGCAAATACCTATTTGTTAAAATATGGCTTTTGTTTAGGCTAATCTCAATAAGAAAAGTAATAGCCTCATTTCTATGACTCTTTTAGAATGTGGGAAATTTCTCATGCATCGGCCCTTCCCTGAGCAGTAAGATGGGCATCTAGTTTGATTTATTGATAGAATGAGGGGAAAGAATCCAACTTAGCCTTATCTTCTCTTAAAACTGAATCAATAAATCATGGGCCTGATGGAAAATAAATTTACTGAAGCTATAAGAAAGCTTAGCATGGTCAGGTTCTGACTGGCTGCCTTTTGGGCCCTGCTGGCCATCAGATTACCTGAACCCCGATAACAGGTTTTCCTTTCACAACTGCAGGTATCGTCACATTGACATTTCCATTAGCCCGGAGAAGTTTCTTGCAGCCACTACAGAACATGTTAACAACCAGCACCCAGGCAATCATGCCCTAAGACGTCCTCTCTGCTATGTTACTGTGTATGGGGCCGGGGTGGGGGGGGGGGGGTGGACGGGGGGAGGCAGGGGGTTGTGCGAGAAGGGGAAGAAGACATTGTATTGCTTGCTTATGGCTCTTTTGACAAGGAATACAGTCGTAAGCAAAACCAACAGGCAGAAGGTGATGAAAGAACAGGCAAAAGCAACAGACAGACGAGATGATCATGGGGTCCATCAGACACATTCCTAAATTAATACAACTGTCGCAGTCAGATGGAAGGTGCTGGTCTAACAGACTCAAACATTAGTCTGCTGAGCAACACTCCCACGCCTCCACAGAGTAGCATTTTTATTGCAGTATGTCCTTCATGGAAAATGAACAAAATTTTAAATAAATCACAATTACTTATTGCTTAGTATTTTGGATAATAAATTCTTTAGTTTATCAGTACCTCAGGGCCTTCAAATGTGCATTCTTCAAATAGTTTCAATTACATATACATTCTTTCTCCTGAACAATAAATTATTCTTTAAAAAAAAAAGTAAAAGGAAAAGATACATAATTTTAAAGCAAAGAAAAACAAAAAAACATATATTTTTGACATTTGTCTTAAACTTATATGAAAACAACTCTATGTTAGATGCTTAAATATAAATAATAAAGGACATTATGTTATTTACAATGTTACACAGTAAGTTGAGAGAGTAAAAAAAACTGACATTAACTCATAAAGACAGTAAATGATTTAGGAAAACATCCAAGTAACGTACAATGTGTATTTACAAAAGAATATATAATAGAACTCGTGATATGTGGCCATTTCCCTTTGCCTGCATTTCTCTGCAGTGTTTCATGGGTCCTTGCAGATAGAAATCTCTGTGGGTGGTGAAATGGAGCCAGTGCTAAAAGATAAAACAAGGCCTTCCTTATTTCCACTAATGTGAGCCATGCACCTTTTTTACCCAGGCCAAAAAAAAAAAAAAAAAAATAGTTATGAGCTAGTTACCCTGGATAAACTCCATCTACATCACGACAGTCGCACCAAAACACGGAAGATATGGTATGTCGGTGTCTGGGACACATTCACATATACTCAGGCAGAGTGCCATTTTGTAGACAGCATGAGGCCGTCCAGGCAATCTTGGGGGGAAAATAAAAAGGTCATACCAGCCAAGAAGGGAGAGTAGGCCGGGAAAGGAATCTTGAGTGACGGAAAGAAGTTTTGCGTCCGCTGCGCTACCCCTCATGGGATATGACGTCAGACCCGGGGAGACAAAGCTGCTGTCAAACTCCCAGGTGGCCTCCCCCACCTGAAAAGCCACGAAAACTTGCCACATGCTGGGAATATCGGTTCACGCTCCTTCTTTGCATTGCCACTGCACTGTCTGAGTTTATGGACAGAGCTGGTTGAGAGCGATGTGGTAACTACCACAGAGGAGTCCTTGCGAACACAAAGCTCATGGTTGCAACGCACAGCCCTGAGGAACCAGCCATCCTTTCTTCTCAGGGGGAGCTCTGGTCCTATAGATGGAAAGGCTGTCCCAGCTAACATGCCACCTCTCTGAGTGACCAGAATCAAGTCGGAAATAAAATTTCCTCTTGTCCTAACTGTTCGTATGTATTTGTGACCTGAAACATTTAGAGCTATCTTCACACTGGGGAATATGTTCATTGCTCTCAATAGGAGATTTGATTTATTCCTGGAATTCTCCACCGTGGGGCCTTTGGGTACTCCAATGCCTGAAGATTTCTGAAACAGAGATTTTGGACTTTGAATTCACGGTAGAAATTTCTTTATTGACATAGCCTCTGGATGAGCCAAGGCCTTCAAAGGCAATATTGGCATAAGTTAGAGAAGCTCTTTGGGTCGACTGTCTTCTTCCCCTGCCATGAGCTTACTCGTTTCTACAGAACTGGGCAATCAGAGCGACTTGTGCAGCCTGACAGGAGCAGTGAGAACACTGCTGAGCACAGAGAAAGCGGCTTGTGAATAAGGAAGGACAGGTTAGGATGCCAAATACTAAAAGTAACTGCCAGGACCTGCAGACAGACACCTCTGTGGGTTGCAGAAACATGTAAGGAGCTTAATGACATGACTCATGCCCAGCCCACGTTTCCCCAAGACCTCCTTGCCTGTCACGTCTCCTCGTTAATGTTCATATAGAAATTTGATGAGGAACTAAATTCAGTTCACCTGCAAACAAGGAGCCGTTGCTTTCGCTGACTTCACACCTGGTATTCTGAACCCCCTGCCAACCTGCTTCCCATTTTGTCACATGGATCCTAGGAGGTCACTGGGAATCTAAGTAGAGCTCTAGCCAGCTTTGACAGATATCTGGCAGGGCATGAAATGGGGTCTGCGTTGTTTTTGTTTTTTAATTGCCTTGTTTTCCTGAATCAGCAGTTGTCTCAAATGGTAACACCTCTAGGCCTTCTTTGGACTTACAATCACAGAGAACATGCAAAGTTCAGACCCGTCTTCATCCTGTTTTGTGACAGTAAAGCAGAAAGTAAGAAGTGGGGCAGGGGTGGATGATAAGGGCTGCAGATGGAGAGGTCAGTACACAGGTGGGGGTCACTTCTGCAAGGAAAGGTGCAATCTTTTCAACACTACCAACATTTCCTGATGAATCATCGCTCGTGGAAGGTTCTCGCTAATCACAAATCACATGCACATTGGCCATTCCTGACAAAAATGTTCATGCATAGTTGTGACCTAATCAAGGCAACATCGAAAAACAAGAGAAAAATCATGAGGAGAAGGGAGCGGTCAACAAAACTGTTTAAAACGGCAGTCATGTCACACAGCTGTTCTCCACCTGCGCCTTCTATACATTCACTGTTTCTAGACACACTACAACAGAAATATTGCCTATGGTGACTAATCACCACCACATACAGCAGGCACATTTCACTGCAGAAGCATTGCAGACCAACTGCTGAGTGTGCTGTTTCAGCTGGTTGGCTTGTGCCATGACACGTCTATTCTCCAGCTGTTAGGACACAACCAATCCCTGGCTCCAAAATCAGTGGACAACCCAAGTCAGGAACGATTGCACCTTCTTCAGCCACAATTTGATCTTCAGCTAGATGACCTGTTGTGTCATTCCCCCAGAAGGTGAGGCGAGTCCTCTTATAAAGTGATGGATGTACCCTGATAGCAAGCCAGAGCCCGAGTCCTATGCTCTCCCCCAAACTGTTGCTCTTTGTCAAGAAAAAGAAACCCAAAGAAAGCAAATGGCTGCTCTTTTCTAGTGAGAGCCAGCTGTCTTCTGATGAAGAATATAGTTTTAAAAAAAATCACAAGATTACTTTCTTCCTAATATTTAACATTACTTAATGCAGTTTCCTGCTGTAATTAATAGTAGCATGCTGTTGGATCTACTATTATCTCAGAGCCCAGTGAAGCGAACCTTTGGCTGGCGGAGTAGACACAACTCATTTCGTATACCGAAAGCAAAAGAAACCTTCGTACAAAAGAGAAGAGTATTTGGACGGATGTGCCATTACAAGACGTACTGATCGGGCGCTACTAGAAGCAAACGGAGGGGAAGTTGCAAGTCTCACAAATCATACATCCTGTCAACATCATAACGCAATGCACAAGAAGCCAGCGAGAACTGAATATATGGGAGGTTTTGCTGAAATACTGTGGAAAAGCAATCACAGTAACTGTACAAAACTTGCTCTCAACGTAACAGAACATAAAGGCACCATTGATATCTTTCTCGTTTTGAAATACTGTAAAAAATTGCTACATATGGCACATAACACATTTTTACATACATATATTTAATTTATAAAAGTTTTTTTCCTGTTTTCTATTCGCAGAACTGCTAAAATAAAATAAATTGTTTAATTTAAGGTGGAATACTTTATTATATAAAATAAAGTTTTACAGGTGAATCTATGTGTTTATTTAGGTTTTATACAGCGATAGGGTCTTGGTTAGCGATTACACTCGTCAGCCTGGCCTGCAATTCTTCCTGCGGAGAGAAGCGGCCTGCTGGGTTAGTCCTGCTGTCCGCCAGGCGGAAGGCAGGTGCTGCCTCAAGACTGGCGGCCAGGGGGTTCTGAATGCCCAGGAAGGGGGTATCTTCCCCTACTCTCTCATCTTCTGTCTCACTCTCTGAGTGAGTGCCTTCCGCACTTGCGTTGCTGTCCATTTCCAACCTGTTGGCAATGTGGCCATTGGGCTTGGTTCTTTTGGGCCGCCGGCTACTGGTGAGTTTCTTAACAGGCTCTTGAGCTGGCTCGTACTCCTGGGTGGTTTCATACTCCTCGTCCTCCACTATCCTCAAGGGGCTAGGGGGCAGGCTGTTGCTCTCATGCGCAGGGTTATGGTGGTAGGAGGTGAACTGCGGGGGGTGGCGGTCATACTTCTCCCGCAGCCTCGGTGGTGTCACGAGAAGCAGAGGTCTTTCTTCTTCCACGAAGGGGCTGACTGCCATGGAGGGCATGGATACCGTCGTGCCGGACACAGGTGGAGACATTTCCGAAGGGGGCGATTTGGGGGAGCTTGGCGTGTGGAAATCTACAGGTGACATACGAGCCGGGGTGGTCATTGCTGACACATACCTGTGTGAGCACAGAATACCCCGCGTGAGTGTGGTGGAATAAGAGGCATCCAAGCAGGGAGGGGACAGGGACAGAATTCGCGATATTATAGAATCAGAAAACAAAGACGGTCGATTCGTTGGATACATCTGGATTTTTAACACTAAGGACATTCAGCACCCTTGGAGTCTAACATTATGTAGCCAAGAGTTTCCTCACAGGAGTGCATGCAAAGATCAGCTAAGTGGCCTAACTCATGGAAACTTTGGGGATTTTCAACCCCATCATCATGGGGTTTTAAATAAAAGCCTGTGAGTCAGGATAAGAGGGCACTAGGTCCCAGAAGCCTTTCAGTTTACGAGGACCAAGGCGCGGGGATTTGGAAGGGAAACAAGTATTACTTAAATACTATACCTTCCTAAAGGCCAAGGGGTCTTAGAGAATGAAGCCCAAATGGGGAATGGAAGAAGATCTAAGATGAGTTGCTGATAGCTGGATCTGAATGCATTTGGATCTGTGTGCCTTGTTTCTCCTTAGCTCAGCTATAAGGTTATGTCTTATGAAAAAAAAAGAGCATAGTAACTTAGATTTATTCCTGATAACAGTGTAACACATTTGTGTGCTTTTAGTTTTTCCGTGAAATGCTACCTCTTCACATTCAATTTGCAACTATCCATCTCAGTGACCAAGACGTTCAGAAATAAGCCTGGGAGAACCTTATGTTGGCTCCCTGGCTATGTCCAATCTCCAGTCCACCTCTCTTCAAAAACCCAAGGCTGTATCAATCTTTGGCTTATATTTGGTGACTGCTCAAGGGGTGGCTGTACCATGTTACCTTAGGTCCTGTTATGTCCAATGGTGCTCGGTAAATCTCACTGTGACTACACTGAGTGCATTCTTTATTGTTTTCTTTCTTTCTTTCTTTCTTTCTTTCTTTCTTTCTTTCTTTCTGGTTTTTTTTTTTTTTCCATATCATGTTTTTCTCCACCAGAACAAGAGACCTGACTTACTACTGAGGAAGAAGGGGCTTATTCAGAGTCACATTTCTCAACTTCTATAAAAATGTTGCCAATGCACAGCACCAAGGACTCTTTTCTTCACATTGGCATTCACAGAGTCTAATTTGACATTAACTTGTGATGACACAGGACACCATTATCTGAACTCTAGCTAACAGGAACAGGAAGCCTGTTAACTTTCCTGCTTTTCAGCCATGAGTCACATGGATGTGAGGTCTAGCTGTGTCTCAACTGGGAAGGCGTCTTAGAGATTGAAATACTTGGGGCTTGAGGCTTCAACTTTCGTTCTGGGGATACTTAAATTAATCTCTCTGAGAAACGCTAATCCAAATTCAACCAATGCGTACAGGCAATGGATCTTTTCTCTCCATGCTCTGTAGGTCCCGGTATATTTTGCAGTCCTAGATAATATCTGTGGTATGCGTGGAAGCCCACCACAGCAGGGAAATGTCAGCCTTTAAAGAGAAATATCACACGTAGTGATGAAGAAAGAATTTGTCCCTGAGGTCTTTTTCAGGTCTCAAAAAATAATGAATTAAGGCAGATAGAATGTCTTAATACATAAAGATGTAATTATATGAATTTAAGACTCATGTTTTAAACCAGTTTGGGACCATGCCTACTTTTTCACAGATGAATGACAGAGCAGCCTTTAATTCCATAGAATTCTGAAATACCATTTTGGGGCAAAGACCCTTGAGGAGTGGTCAGCAAGCTCTACATGACCTGCTGGCCCCAAACTAGTCATCTTTTGTTTTAAGGACTGCCCAGTCAGTCCATGAGTGGACAGAGTCTATCAGAGTTATCTCCGCCCATGTAACTATCAAATAGGTATGGACACGTACCGAGGCAGCATCACGTAAACCTTTCAGCAAGTGGTCAAAGATCACACTGAGATGGTGATATATAAACAAACAAATGACACCATTTTGGGTTTGCAAACAAACAAGCAATAGCATCCTGACATGCTGCCAATGCTGGTTGGATATAACTCTCCCAATTTAAGTGAAAATGAATAAAGAGAACCTATGAATTCAGTATCCCTAGTAAGCATCTCTTAGTTTGCTTTCTTCTACTCTTTATTTTACCTTGTCTGTAACTCCCCCAGCCCAATCCGAGATTCCCCAGAAGAAAGCCAAAACATTCTGGGATAAAGGACCATGTCAAAAGCAATATTGGTTTGGAAACCAGCTGTGAAGACTGCCAGACACAGCAGGCAAAACATTTATTTATTCATCCCTTCTTCGAATTTCATAAAAGGGATACTATGTGGTGGAACACAAGCGGTCATTCCCCATGACAGTCAGCAGTGACACAGCCCTTGATTTGATTTAACCGAGGCTGGAAGGTAAGAAAGAGTTAGCACACGAGAACACGAGAGCAGCTCGACCAGAGTTTGGGTAACTGGCAAATTAGAATTACAGAAAGGGTCCTTATCAACCATTGGTGCCATCTCTCTAAAGTTACAGCCGAGAAAACTGAGATCCCAGGTGGGTCTGAGCCTAAGGCCAGAGCTAGGAACTCCAGGTTTGCCGCACCTTCCACATCAAATCGTTCCCGCCCTTTAAGGGTCTGCTGCCTGTCAGCCGCTGGGATGACGCGAGAAGCTCAGGAGAAGTGAGCTCAGACAAAAAGATGACTTCCTCAGCTAGGAAACTCCTAGCACAGGCAACTGCTGCCCCTTATTCTCATTAGAGTAGATTTCCGTAGGTGAGACCGCAGGTGCTCACGGGGATTCCCCTACTGCGTCTCTTTCTCCTCTGCGGTAGCTGTGCCCTTGGGGTTTACCTTTCACTATGAGGAGAGTCTCGGTAGGAGTCAGGGGTTTCTCTGGCATGCCTGAGGAAGCTGTTACACTCGCGAGGGCCTCCCACGCCATTAAGTCGTCCTCTTGGGCCCCCAGAGGGGCTGCTGTGCCTACTGTTCTCTACTGATGACATCATGATTACAGAGTGGCTTTCCGAAATGATGCTTTCAGTGTGCCCATTACTCCAGCTAGAGGGGAAACGTGAGAGGCGAAGAGATATACTTATGCATTTCTTAATTACATGCCAAAATGGAAATGAAAGGACGTGATCTGGTAACTATTTCAAATTATTGGTGTATCGGCAGTTCACTACAACATTACTTGTCTCAGAATAGAATTGTCAGAAAGATACTCGCTCTAGAAAGGATTTACAATGGCTTTGTAAGGATACAGCTTATGTATTTGCTCACCCATTTGACGCATTATTTTCCAAATGTCGCTATGTACTATGTATTCGTACAATCTCTCTGCTCTTGAGCGGCTTACGTTAAGGAAATACTTGGCCTGTGAGCTGCATTTTGCAGTCCAGTGTTGCCCTTGGTAGCATGAACTGGATCAGCAAGACATCTGAGAATTTAGAGTTCAGTTATTAAACCAGTTCGCACGTGCATTTCCAAAGGCAGCCCAATCATTGGAAGAAGCCAACTTTTAAGCATTATAGAGCATCTAAGCCAGACTTTTTCCACTGTAGCAATTCAGTGAGGGGTCGGGCCTGAGTAAAGACAATCTCTAAAATGGGGAACGAAGATCCTGTGGGTAGGCATTCTTTTCATTTTCAGTAATGAAAAACTTGAGGCTCAAATTTAAACAGCAATTAAATGGCAGAGCCAGTTGATGTCCAAAGTCTGTTTTTGTCCTAAACCATACATTTAACCGTGTGTCCCTGCCTCATAAGTGAGTATCTCCTGTTCCTTTATTAGGCAGTGACAGCAAAAGGCAATATATACAAATTTACTCTTGGAGGAGTGCCTTATAATTTTATTTTTCCTTCTCATACCTGTGACTAGGAGTCTGAGTGACAGTGGTGGAGTGGTGAGCTGTAGAGGTATAGTGACTGGTCGAGAAAGATGTCTCCGCTTCTCTCTCAACAATATGCTCACTAGAGATGACGTTTTTAGAGACGTATTGCTGGATAAACAAAGAGACACAACTTGAAGATTCATATTAATCAAAACAGTAACATCAGCATCACACACACAAATCTATTCTAAGTACATATGCTTCCTAATAAATTCCATTTCTCCAATGGTCAGATGGCGAGTCATACCCTGGCTACATGGCCTTTAAATTCAATAAATGAAATTAATAAATTATCCTTTGGATGTGCACGCGGCATAGATTCTATAGTCTTAACTGCGTATTATCAGAAACAGACCTATTCCTTCTATCTTATTTCCAACTGAAAATGTGACTGGAATTCAATACAAATCTCTGCCCGATATCCATTTTTGTCATCGTTGTTATAAGTGAAAGAAGATTAACAGATAGTTGACTGAAACAAAAACGTAGAGATGGTTTGTCTTATTTCAAATTTCAAGTCAGTGGAGGAAGTTTTTTGGTTTTTTTTTGTTTTTTTTTTTTTACAATATCTGCATTTGGGATCTACCTTTCTTTTTCAGTTTCCCAGCACCCATGTTGCCCTAATGATATCACTGAAATTTTTAACTTATCGGTGGTAAGACTAACACGGCCACCAAGCGATCTGAAGGACGTACAGAAGCTGTCGAGATCATACATCTTGACAAAGCACATAACGTATAGGGGGCGTATCCATGGTGCAAATAGATTCTACTTTATTTTCATCACCAAATCACACTAGCTATTACTTCAGTAGATTCAATATCCACTGCAGTCAATGAAAGAAGCACACTTTGAAGTTGTCTTTTAAAGACACCACATTGAGTAAAATAACAGAAAAAGGCATGTAAAGGAATATTCTCAGTTGAAATGGGCACTTTATAAGCAATGGGCTGTGGGCTTTAAAAGAACCTGATGTGTTTACGGAAACCCCCAAAATATACAGCTCGAGTGATGTTTGAAACTCTGGCTGGTTCTTTTAGCGGAAAGGCTGTTATTCCATGTGGCTCTTTCTGGGACGTAAAGTTAGCTTGTTTTAAGGCAAAGATGGTGATGTCATAAATAATGAGCTCTTCCTAGTCTGTGTACCATTTCACCCTTGGTCCTTGAAAGGCAATGTAACCTTAGTGAATCTAATGAAAATGATACTTAACAATTATTGAACACTCACTGAATGTCACTGGGCTAAGTGTTTTATATGGATTGTCTTATTTAATGCTCACAGAACTTTCTGAAGTAGGTATTATTTTTAGGCCTGTTGTCATCATGAGGAAACAGGGTTTAGACAGATTAAAGCCTAAAGCAACACAGCCCAAGACATAATTGGAATCACGCAGCCACTTAGACACAGTGACAGATTGGAGGTGTGCCTGTATGTAGTGAATGCATTTATCAACTGTGTAGAACATTCCAGTGAACACTGGTGGGGGGAGGAAAGCAGCAAAATATACTAATATATCAGCCTTTCCTCTGTCCCTGGAAGGTCTTCGCTACAGGTCTTGCTGGTAGTAACCACCAAGGCTGAACAGGATTCTAGGATAGATTTGCTCCAAACAAAAGACACATTTTCCTATAGGATAGAGAGTGGTACTGAATGTAGTCTTCAAGCTTTGCCTACAAAAGGCCACGCGTCAGAGGGAAATGAAGTGAACAGGAAAAAATTATGGTGCAAAAAATATAGAGAAACACTCCAAAAGGCAGGAAAGCTGAGTCCGGCTCTAGGAGGCTGGAAAGATTGTATCTAAAGATTCTTCAGAATGTATGACCTATTTCTATCTAAAAGCCTAGTGCTTGGTAAATTTTAAACAGAATGCTTGAGTGGTTGAGGATCTATTTCCTCTGGAGGGTTTGACATCCTATAGAAAGAGTCAGGGAAGAGGAGGCATCGTTCTTTCAGTTTTGCCACTGAGAAGCGAGTTTGATAAGTCACTTGGCCCTTCCACGCCCTAATTTTTCCCTTGGTAAGTCAGAATCAGTAAATCATCGGGCGCTGGGAAATGCCTCTAATAAAAATGAGTCTAAAGCCCTTAGCTCAGTTATTAGCACTAATCAGTTATAGACTGGAATAGCCTTCATTTCCAAATCACAAAAATAAAATAAAATAAAATATTTCCCCCTGATTCTTGTATCATTCATTTCATTAGTTTTCTTTCTGTTTTTCTTTCCTTTCTTCCGGTCCTCGTCTCCCTGCAGAACAAACCCAATATTATTATGCCAACCCCTTAATGAACACTTTGTAAGAGGAAATGTGCTGGTGTTACAGGAACCAAATTCACTTTAAAAAATGTTCCCATTCTTTTCTCCTGGAGAAACCCTGGATTCCTGGAAGCTGTGGTGATTAATGGCAGCAGCGAAGAGCCTAAGAGCTTTAGAAAATAAACTTCAAGGTGCCTGAACAGAGGAGAGACGCTCAGCTTTTCCACTGGCCAGAGTCAACATACATTCACCAGCTGGACGTTCTCGGGGGGTGGGTTGGGGTGGTGAGGCCCGTTTGCTATGTTCACCATGTTGTTTCGCTCAGACCGAAGACTCTGCCGAAGCCGGTCATGCAGCTTTTTCCGTTGTTTCCTGGATATGAAAAAGAGGGAGCATTTATTATTTTTTTTTCTGTTATTTGGTACAGTCAATTTTTTTATCCTACCACCATGTAACTCAGGTAGGAGATTAGTGGTGGTGACAGGAGAGGGTGTACCACTCCATCTCAGAGTCTGCCTATGGACAGAAGTGGAATCCCACATTCTTAGTGAATAGATTTAAGAAGTTGGGTGGGATTCTTACAGGAACTGAACCGGACTGCTGAGAGATCAGAAAAAAAAAAAAAAAAAAAAAGGAGAAGATACATCAAGTTGATATTTGGCTCAAACCCCAACTTTGGTCATCAATCCATCTTTGCCTAAGTCTTACACATGGTCATTTGTCTTAGGTAACAATCTGTGCCGTGCAATGGACGAGGCTGATTCTGATTTCATGTATGATTTTGTCTGTGGGTCTCTTAAGGAAATGCAGTTAATTTTGAATCTGTGCCTCATACACAGTGTGTGAGCATGTATAGCATCGTACATGAGCGCACACAGGTACATATTTTGCAAGTAGATTTAGCGCAGTTATAACATGATCTCACTCCGGTTAACGCTTTTTTTGTGTAACTAGGCAATGAGTATTGAAATATTGAAGTTGAATCTAGTAGGACTCATAAGGTAGATTCTAGTAAGGCTTATCTCTATCACTCAATTCTGTCAACACATTAAATCCTGGGGTACTGGGGCGCCTGGGTGGCTCTCATAGTTCGTGAGTTTGAGCCCCACGTTGGTCTCTGTTCTAATAGCTCAGCGCCTGGAGCCTGCTTCGGATTCTGTCTCTCTCTCTCTCTGTCCCTCCCCTGCTCGTGCTCTGTCTCTGTCTGTCTCTCTTTCAAAAATAAATAAACATTACAAAACTTTTAAACAAAACCCTGGGGTATTAAGAAAATGCCATTCATGCCCTTAATTTTATGGTATAAAAGCATATTGTCTTTGTTCTTCAATGCAACGTTCAGGCCATGATAATATCCCCATGACTAGTTTTGGCAAGAGAGTTTATGTGATGAAGCACCAAAACAAAACAAAACTGTTAACGTTATTTCCTACTTTAAGTGGATCTTCTACGTAAGAGAGAAAAGTGAAGGGACTTCATGCCACACGGTAATTGTGTTTGTTCATAGGGACCCAGCTTCAAGGGCCAGACACAGTGAACACACATCTGCTTTAGTGTTTTCTCTAATTCTTTCAAAGCAAGATTTGCTTGATTTTCCTCCCATGAGATTCCTTTTGTACATCTCACGCTTTGAGAGCATTTGAACCAGTAAGCTCATTAGATGGAACAGAAAATCAATCCCAATGATGTTTTTAAAAACCTGCATTCCCAACACCACCAAGTGTTTCCTTTATCTCCTAAGTCTGAGTGCAAAGCAGAACACGTCCTCGGCAGGGATAGGACAAGTGCGCCTTGGTCACCGACTGCTGTCCTCTCAGGATGTGGTGCACGTCCACACGCACACGCATGTGCCCCACAGGCCCGTCCCTCCACCCCTTTTGATCACGGGCCGTGGTCAATGACCAGAAATCTTCTGAACATTTTCGCACAAACAGGCAGAGCTTTCTAGTTATGTGATTAGAAAAGGTCCTCCAGAGAGATTATTCTGGGGAGAAACATGAGAAGAAACATCCCCCTGCCTCCCCACTCCCCCTTCTCAAGACCAGGCCGTTGAATCTGTTTTGTGCAAAGCCCCGCCGGCGAGGCCGTCTCTGCGTGAAGGGGAGAGAGGCAGGGAGGAGGAAGCTTTACTTGGTTTTGCAGTATGCCACCACACACATGATGCCGACCACAAGCAGGGCGATGCAGATGCCGGTGATGGTCAGCACTCTCTTCTGGTAGAGCTCCTCCGCTTCTGGAAAGGGATGAGAGCAGACGTCACCAAGGCCCCCTTACACGTGCCGGGACTTAACAACTGAACAGTTGGCATGCTGCGTTGGCATTGTCCATGTTCACAAGAAAGTAAATACGAGGCAATTCATTACTTTTGCAGACATACTTAAGGTACAGCATACTCTGCATTGTACTTTGAGCATAAACAGCAAAGCCAGCTGGGGCCATGTGCGATTAAAAAAAAAATTACACTATTAAGTTACTTTACGTATAAGCTGCAGGTATATATGTATTAAACTGGCAAATCATCAACATTAATTATAAAATAATTATTTAGTCAAAACTGTAGTTTTTAATTAAATAAAAAAAAAACCATATCTTGCAAAGACAACAGGAATCAATGCCAATAAAACGAGTTGGGGTTGGAATCACTGGGGCCATCCTCCCCTCCTCCCTCTTCTCCATCCCCCCCGCCCTCCCAAGCCTCTTTTTATTTCCCATCTATGTTATATTCCGGCGGTCTTTACAAGGAGCCATTTCTAAATTAAAAAAAATAAACTCAAAGACATTTGCAAACATGAGCTTGACTTGTAGTTAGCAACAAAACTGAGGCAGGATCCCTATGATTAAACTGTAAAATGTAAACATAAGCCACACGGTGGGGGTAGCAGTGTACTGTATCAGAGAAAACCCAATATGGTGGGTAAGAGAGTCCTGGGCCAAGATGGAGATTTGTCCTTTGAAAGACAATTATTATTACCCCACCAGTTGTACTTAGACACCTAATGTATCTGTGTAAAGAAACCACTAGCATCCATGATATGCGACTTGGAATAGATTGTAATGCATTGCTGTGGTGACCAGCTTGGCAAATTAGCTAAGGTAGGTTACACTAAGGGAGTCCGATGCTTAGAACTTTGGGTTAAGAGCAGCACTGTACCCCCAATGTGACCAGTATCTTATTCATGGAAGTCTTTCTATTTGCAAATCGGTTTTTGGGAGGGATCATTTGATTATACGTTGGTGGGTCAGGCTTTTAATGAGATTGGCAGATTTCGTGGTGAACCTGATCCCTTAGGAACTGAGTTTCCAACTAGTCTAATTATATTTATTGGAAGATATTCACTGAGAAAGAGAACTCAACCAGTGTAGAATAAGCAATGTAAGTGGAACTTGCCAAATTGATTAATAAGCTGGTCAAAAACTGGAGGATGTTGTGCAAATGACGGTCTCTTATCTGGACGTCGACATGGGGCCTTAGGGAACATTTTTGGTTTACATTCTCAGTCTTAGCCACCACACCTTCTTCTCTGCTGAGAGAGGGCAAGTCGCAGAAAGGTCTTCTCGAAATGAAAAAGTGCGTTTTATTTTCTGTGATACAGTAGACCTTACCATTAAACAAAAAAACATTTCCTACAAGCCAAGCCCATGGTAATCAAATTCCAGTTAACAGATCAGGAACATTGTCAAATCAAATTAATAGAGCACTGATTATTAACAGGAGGAGAAGGAGAATAGAAGTCAGTGGGTAAAAGACTAGAATGCTACAGAAATTCTACAAAAACAAACCAAAAGGGTGGGAAGTGGGAAGGAAAAAACAAACCAAGAGGACAGACAGACTGACAGAATGACGGAGAGAGGGAGGAAGTCGGGTACGAAGGAAAACAAGGTTGAAAGTGAAGGAGCCATCTGAAGTCCCTGGCACAGCATGCCCGATACTAAGGGAAGAAAAATAAATAAACAAAAGAAAACCAGAGGGAGGAAATGCTGGGCGGGAAGAGAAGGTGGATGTAAAGTTGGAAGGGTGAACCCATACAGCATAACTCCTACCCTAGGCTGGCGGTCACATGGCAGCCACAATTAGAAAGCAAAGCAGCTGGTGCATTGCAAGGAAACAATGAACCAGGAGACAGAGTGGTGGCACATACTTTGGCCGCAAAAGTCAGATGATGAGGTGGAAGGTGAATGCTTCTTTGTTAATTGCTGTGTCTGCTGCCTCCCCTCCCCCACAGCCACAGGACAGGGAATTAAATTTTATGAGGTGTTAATCTGTGAGCTGGTGCCACGGGAGCTTCCTCCTTGACCTGGCATCTGGATCAGTTTTTAGCACTATGTCTAAGAAGGAGAGGTGGGGCCCGGGACAGGAGGCAGGGTTCCTGCCGGTGTGGTAAGTTGGTTCGGAAACAGGAGTGTAGACGTGTCCTTGACCCTGCTTTACCCTGCCCTCTTTCGCTCACTCTCTTTTTTTCTTCTTTTGAAAGGAGGAGGGCTTGGTGGCACTGGCATCTTAACGTTCTATTTTTAGAAAAAGCTGGGAGATTACATCTGCAAACCGTGAAAATGGGATGTATACAGGGACCCAAGGGGGGAAAGGCATCCCACCCACTACTCCCAGGGATTCCGTTGAGAAGTTTTTCGGCGGTTGTTCGTTAGGAAAGAATAGACTGACCTCAGTTTGTCAGCAAATGTGGTATGATGATTCACCACACTGCCCTACGTGATACGGGAAGACACGCATTTTCCAGCGAAATTGGTCATGGAAATGAAAAGGCAGCTCAGTAAAGGCCAAAGGGTAAAGAAAGCAAAGTGCTAAGATGAACCAACTAAAGACAAGGCCCATGGAATACAGAAGGAGGATTAAGATTCTGTATTCACAACGGCATTTCCCGAATACATTAAATGTTTCCCAGTTCAGTTTCTATTCCATTTTCCAATGATTTACTAGAGCAAGGAACCCCCACATTATGAATGTGTTAAAAGGGAAATACTTGATGAACAATAATGAAAACAATGGGTTCTTTTGACCCCCCTTTTTCCTTATTATTATTTTTTTTCCTAGCGTGACAGGGTCAATAGGGCAAAAGCAAATTAGAGGCAGCGCTGAAAAAGAGAATCCGTCAGTCCAGTTGGCGGATGTGCCTTAATGAATGGAAACGCTTCCCAGTCCTTACTCTACGGTTTGGCTGAATGCTTTGCAGTGAATCAGATCGAGCATGTTTTTCTGTCTGCTCTGGCCAGGCTAAGAGACAGAAGCCTTGTCTTTCTCAATTGCAATTGATCTTTAAGGTCTGATTTCCCTTAAGGATGGAACATTCTGGCTCAGTACACTGGCTGTCCTGAGACTTTGGAGTTTTAGACCGTTTGCCTGTAAGAGGTGTGCAGATACCAGCATATGGTGTCTCTACTGCTCCTTCAGGTCTTACTGAGGGAGAAGTCGTATATCTGAACTATCCATTGCCCTACCTCATTGGGAATAGAAGTATTAAATTCTAGTTAGACCCTGAAGTGATAAAGTGGGAGAAAGATGCCGTTAGGGAAAAGGAGCAGGCGATAATGGCTTTGTTTTCTCCCTGTAGGAAAGGCCTGTAAGCCTTTTTAGTAGTGGAACTATTTTTATCCAGAGGGAGGTTACTTGAATAGATCCCTCTCTCTCTACGTAGATAATCTGCCACCCAATGCTGATCACGGGACCTCTTGAGATTCTCACGCTTGGGAGAGGTTCTCTGATCTGCAAAGGGCCACTCCCATATAAGTGGGGGTTTTCTCATCCCAGGAACCGTTTGCTCTTGGGAGTTTTTACAGGAGGAATGGTCAACCAATTGAGTTTCTAAACCTATAACTGGCAGAACTTGCAAAAGTCTTATTCTCCACGAATTATGGAAAGTATATTAGGTATAGATGGTGACGTTCTCATCCAAACGAGAGCAGCAGGTATGCTACAGGGTGCCCTCACTGCATGATGTCACTGACACCAGCTGCATGGAGATCAGATATTCTGTTAATCAGGACATTGCTTTGTTGACCCATGGCCACATTCCAGGGCTGCTGGTGCTGTCCAGAAAGCCCGGGTACCTGCGCTGTGGAGCCTCTGGGATGACAGAATGGTTTCCCTCTCTTCCCAGGACTGGCCCTTGCTTCCAATAATTTAGGACAAAGGATTTCAAAGGGACTATGCCCCAAATTCATATGCTGCTAAGAGATATTTTGTGTTTACAGTGTGAACATGTCTATTTGATTACTTGTCTGGATGATCTTAGTGACTCAAGGTTAATTCCATTAGTGCTAGAATTTCCACTGAAAATAGCACAAGGCTTTTTTCTTTCTGTTTTCTATTTCCTTGCTCATAAGATAATGAAGTTGACTACAGCAGCGCTTGAACATTCCCAGAAAATCAGTCTGTGCCTACAATATTGTGTTGCAATGTCAGGGCTTTCTATGTTACTATATTAAATGGGTGATTTTTACACTGTATGTCAAGTTCCCATCAGCCTAAGACGTGGCGTGCTTTTAAGTCGATGCATTTAGAGCTTCTTTTGTTCTCAGGCCTGGTTTGGTTCTTCCCATAGCCTTCCACACCTCTCCAACTTACCCCAGCTCTGAAATAACAGCATGGTCAGATCCAGAGGGTCAAGGTACGTGGGACATGTGTGAATTTGCAGCAGGTGAGGTGATTTTAAACTCTAAGTGAAGTTTGGAAATCTAGAAACTGCTGCACTCAGTGACATTTTGGTAAACTAATCATAGATGGGACGCGGAAAAATCATTGTTATAGCTGTATGATCCCTTCTGAAGGAAAAGGAAATTAGTTAGGAATTGAAAGGTAAGAGCAGAAAAGGAAAAGATTTCAGCTCAGAGGTTCTAAATTCTGCAGGCTAAAAGGAATGATGATTGGTCCATACCCATAAATTCAATCCCAAGATGCTCTGCCAATGCAGAAAGTTGACAAAAAAAAGAAAGAAAGGAAACAAGTTTCAGAAAAGAGCAATACACTGCGCTCCAAAACACATTACACATGACTATTACGGCTCTCTGTGCGTGCACACGGAACAGGACGAATGGTGGGTGGTTAACACAAGCAGTGCTCAGGTACGCCTCCGTGAGTCCGCATAGGGGACTCGTCTTGTTAAAGAGGTGTGCAAATACCAGCACACCGTGTCTTTATTAACCCTTAAAAGACCTTACTGAGGGAGAAGTTGTCCTCATTTGGGAATAGAAATATTGTATTTATGATAATAAAGAAAGGCATTCAGTATTATTTCATTCCTCTCTTTAAAAGGCAGAAGTGCAGTTCCAGGGAGGTGATTTTTTTTTTGCCCAAAGGCACATGGTTGGCAGAGCCAGGGGTGGAAGCCAAGAGGACAGCACTCAGGTCTGAAAATTTTGTCACGCTGGATTTACAGTTTTTGTAGTTTGTGGCTAGTTATGCTCTAATATTTCTCGTTGTTTTGGTTATTAAAATATATATACATATCTCCTCTGTTCCTAACCTTCTCCGCTCTCCACCACTTACATGTTTCATTCACAGAAAGCAACAAATGCTTCTGCCCAAAAAGCCAGAGAGGGAATTGGGGAACAGAGCCTGCATCTAGTTTTTTTCGAAGAACTCCTGCATGGCATAGGATAACTCTCGATGCCTTGCTTTTTCAAATTGTAAAAAGAAAAGGGGGTTGTGTGGGAGAAGGATCCAATTCCTGGGGTCCTTAGTTCAATGGATTACTTCCTCAAATAACAGAGAGCCAATCAGATGATCACTCCACGGTGCTGAGCTCCGACGGCCAGATGAGAGCCCAGGGCTCCGGGAGGGAACCCCAAGGTGTGAGCTCACAGTCCACAGTCCTGGCAGATGTGAGTGCAGAGACTCAAGACTAAAGGACTAGCAGAAACTGCACAGGTTCAAGCAAGGAAATGGGGGACATGGGCAAATTAAAAATAGAAACAAAAACCTTCCAGAAAAGATGCTTTCCAGGCGGAAGCAAAAATTGTTAATCAAATTTTATCGGGGGTGGTGGTGGTGGTGGCGGGGGACCCCTTAGGATTGCTTATTTGTGCGTGGATGGTGGAGAGGCACATGGGAAGGAAGGGCAGAAGGCACATGGAGATTCAGAGGTCTCCATTTCTTCCCTTCATCACTGACTCGAGAGATACCACGGTGGTCCAGGAAACATGACAAGGCATCGATCTCTTAACTTTGAAAACATGTGGTTGAGGGGTACTCCTCTCACAAAAACATCAGTCTGGGCATGGACAAAGCATCCTCAAGTAGAGAGGAGAAAATAAGGAGGGTCGTGTGCTTAAGTCCTCCTGTTTTCAGGTCCTGCCTCTGCCATTTGCCTGTTCAGTGACTTTGGACGTTAATTTCTCATTGACAAAATGCTTATGATACTAACACATGCGCCACAGGGAGACCCTGTGGAATAAAGGAGTCAGGAAATATGTCGGCCAACAGCAGAAGGGTTTAAGAGCTTGGAGAGTGGACTTATCTGGAGATCTACCTTGGGCCCCTTATTACATGTAGGTTTCCTTTTACCTAATTCATGGCCAGGAAAACTCTGAAAGCTGCTGGGATATACCCAAGAAGTGAGGCTTTAAAAACTTTCTACCTCTTGAGGAAACGGAGCTTCCAGATTAAAAAATAAATCAGAGAGGACATTGAGTAACAGTAATAACGAGAGGTAGTGTGGACAATAGATCAGTCTGCCTTGGTTGGCCCGGGGTACTCAGGTGAATAGCCTAAACTTTTCATAAATTAAAAGCCACAGGATTCAGGATTAATTTGGTTGCACAATGTCCACAGCAAAAGTTAACAATTTATTCAAATCCAAATGAACTTCTCTTGTCTCTGTGCAACACTCAATTTGACAAAATATTTCCCCCTCATTTGCTTCCTTTATATAAACTTTGGAACATCAAGGATAAGAATTCATTTTCCAAGGAAGTGATAATAAATTTCCTTACACATTTCCTTGAAGATGCGACTCAGTTTTTCTCCCTAGAACCCCTTCCATCATATGCCTTTTCCTCCTACCAGTCAGTAATAATTTAAGGGTTAAAGCCGAGATATCTACAGAAACTCTTTTCAGAGAATCATTATTCCATGCCTACATGAACACTGCTAATGATCTATATTAGTTGCGTAGAAAGCTTGGTTAAGTCTTCAATAAAATTAGTAGCATGCCCATGCATACATATTACTGCATTTACAGTTTTATAGGTAAGTCTGTGAGCCTAACTATAATTTCATTTCATGGGAAGTCATTCATATCAGGCAGCTCCAATTTCAAATAATTCAAAGGGAAATTGGTACTTAAAATTGGAATCTCTTCTGGCCATAAGCCCTAACAAGGAAACAAGCAGAGGAAACATGCATCATTCTCGACCTGGAGCAAATACTGCTCTCATTTATTTTTACTATTGGTGGCTACATTTCTTTCATTGTGAGTCAAGAAAAGCAGAATACGCAAACACTTTTCATTTGATGAAGAAGTTACTACTTTCTATCTGTTCTATTTAACCTAATGTTGGCTTAGGCTCATTATGTATCATACGCTTCCTATTGAACTTCTGTCTCGCCACTACATTTTTCAAATTAAATTAATAATTCAAAAACACAAAGGTTGCTGTAAACAATTTAGTTTCCTTTTCTACATGTGATTTCCTGCTGTGCAGTAAGCAATATAAAAAATTAATTTAAATCTAAGAGTCTTCAGAAACTATAAAATATTGACTCACTATTCCTTTGCTTGAGGATTTTATAATTGTTTGAAGAGAACTGATTAACCTGTA
This sequence comes from Herpailurus yagouaroundi, assembly GCF_014898765.1. Taxonomy (NCBI): domain Eukaryota; kingdom Metazoa; phylum Chordata; class Mammalia; order Carnivora; family Felidae; genus Herpailurus; species Herpailurus yagouaroundi. The sequence continues at coordinate 30,199,857 of NW_024412412.1, read as the reverse complement.
GGTTAATTTAAATTTTTCAATTGCATCAGAGAAAAGAACAATTAAACAACTTTCTTTTGCCAAAATTATCCATCCATGCATTTACGGCTTCTGATAAAATCTGAAGACATTCAAGATTTTACTCTTTAATACTTTGGGCCTCCTTATGCAAACAATATCAAAGACATATGTATAGTCCTTTCTGCACCTCTGAGATTTCTAAAGGAGCTCTGTCAATGCCAGTGCTAAGTGGGACGTATTTAGTGTCTGACTTTTCATTTTTGACTTACCTTTACAAATGCAGATACTTTTTTTATTTTCACATATACAAATCCATATTGCCATTGAGCCTTTTGGAATGTAATAGGAGGCTTTCTCCACACTCCCAAGTTTCCATGTGCACAGAAGCACATTCACCAACACACACACAAGAAAGTCTAACACTCAGTTAGAATTTGTGATAATTTATGTCATAGATTGTGTCTTTATTCTACTGTCATCCAGATACACGTTGGATAAATTAGTAATTGCAATGGTTTTTAAAGCATTTAGAATCAACACAAGTAATTTATGCACTAGTAACCTCTGATTCAAAATTACATTTAAGGAGATCTATTGGGATTACTCATGCTGACAATATGCCTAAAAGTTCTAAAATTGTACTCTGTAAAAATATTCTATGATTTGGGCTATTCTATAATAACTTATTATTATATATTAGTTTATATATGATATACTTGCTGTATACTGCCTCTAACTATTGAAGCTGTGTTTTTTTTTTTTTTTCTGCCCAGGAAGTCTATATATCAATTATGAATTGCCTATATATGCACATTCTCCCCCCCCCCCCCCCAACAATGATCAATACAATCCTTGAAAGTAGGAACTCTGTCAAGGTAGGTCAAATTTGAAGCTGACTAACCTTGACAATATTTTCCTAGAAAGTATTATAAATATGTTTTATTTCAAGGCAAATGGCTGCCTTCAAGAAAGCCATATAAAATATACATTTATTCTTTTCTTTCATACTTTAAATCCATTTTTATAAATCAATAAATGTCCCCATAGAATACTCTGACCAGAAAAACTGCATCAAATCCTAATAATGTAAGTTATGTGTTAATAAGCATTTTAAAAGCTGTACATTCTTTTATAATGTCATTCTTCTATTCAAAATGTGGTTTAGTAAGTCGAAAAAATGTTTCTCTTTGAACCTGGGGAATATCTTTTCCTTCAAAATTTATGTTATGTGTTTCAGACTTTATGAACACAAACAATTAAAGTTTAATCATTACCACTGTGGCAACATTTTTTATCCTTTGTGCAGACTACACTGATACTTGAACATAAAGTTCTTAAAACAGCAAAGTGTATTTTCCTGCCTTCTCTATGAGAGTCTGCAGAAATGAAAATTGAAAATTTAAGCTATAGAGGTCAGAAAATTAACGCTGGGCAAGACAACTTTGGAAAGCAGTTTCTGAAGGGAAGCTCTTGCTTTTCCAGATCCGAGGGAGCCCTGACGCACAGACATCACAGACTGCTCATAAATTCACTTCCTATCAATCTTTGTTACATCAGGGTAAATATGAAGGCTGCTTTCTTGAATGTCTTCCAAAAGTGCGATCGAAAGCTTACTAAAGATTTTATTTAAGGAATCACACTCTGATTAAATACATAGTGGCTATTTTGAAAGAATATCTTCTGAAAAAGAAAATGGTCTAAAATAGAAGTTGAAAACATCTTCTTTGCCTACTGCTGTCAGATCTAACTGCATCATTATTTGGGGAAATAGCTTCATTTTAAAAATGCGATTCTCTATATAGTGCCCTAACATTGCCTTCAGTGCACAATGAAACTCGGTATAACACCAAACATTTAAGTGTGATACAAATGTTCAGAATTTTCACTCAATTCTACGATATGTTATCATATTTATACAGTCACATGATTTGCTAAATCTATGTTATTTGAATACAAACTGATTTCTGAAAGGAACGGCTTTAAAATATTCAGTAAAATTCTACTATTCCTCTTCTATTTTTTATTCTCCATCTTATCTACATTTAAAAAGATTAATAACATAATCTTTGATATGTAGCCTGTGTAAATATGCCATAAGCACCACCTCACTAAATAAATGATTGAATATTATGGAAATGGCCTCCCCTTAATGCATATAAAATTAACTTTTCCATGAAATTTATTCTTCCACGACTGTTAACAGGAGGAACAGGATCTTATTCTTTGCATGCATACAAGTAAGGGTAAATCTCTGATTCTTTTAGGGCCCCCAAATGACCGGCTCGTGTCACTATTCATTGTGTTACGTGAATTTACACTGATCGGCTATGTCCAGTATTTTTCAGGGTGAGCAACTGACAATCCGAATCAGGGATTGATAAATCCAGCCCACTGCCTGCTTTTGTGAATAAAGTTTTAGTAGCACACGGCCATGCCTATCAGTTTATGCATTGGCTATGGCTGCTTTGTGCAGAGTTCGTGGTTGTGCAGGTGACGGTTATCACCTGCAAACCCTGAAGTATTTACTATCTGATCTTTCACAGGGGAAAAAAAATTGTCACCCTTTCATCTCAATGAATAACTATATGGAATCCCTTTTAAACACAATGCTTTGAAAGCTCCAGAATTAGAAGCGATAGCCCAGTTCACAGCAGAAGGACAAATTACATGATCTAGTTACCCGTGCAAATTATATACATGTGGATTGGGTCTTTTAAGGATGATGTTCAACCCTTCACGAAGCCATAGAAATCCAACAAAATTTCCCAGTTCTGCATTAAAAATATATATCTGGATGTAAACTATTATATTTCAAAGTAAGTAACGAATATCAAAAAACCCCTACTTGTCCCTAAAATTGTCATTGAAACTAGCATAAAGAAATGCAAATATAAAGAAATGATTGTTTAAACTAATCCTGAATCACCTGTTTCCTAAGCAACATAAAGAGAAGCCAAGATATCTCATTTGCTGTGAAATGTTTGTCATTTTCCTACTCAGTGCTCTTTTTACACCTAAATGCAAACTGTTAATGAAGAGAAACATCTGAACTCTTTTTAGCATGTTTATTTGTTATAAATAACACATTCTGAGCCGAAATTAACTTACCATCATTTCAAGTGCATACTGATTACAATTTAGCAACATCCTTTGCAGGACGCTGCCATTTTATAAAGAAGATGGACTGTTTAGCAGAATGATTTTATTTTATCAATAACAGTGAGACTTTTAAATGCTTTTATTATAATTGCACTGTGTGATATTGGCTATCATTTTGTATCACATTATTCAGTATCCATTTCAGAAGCATCCGGAGCCTCACACACCTATTAGTATCTCAGAGCCCACTAGTCACGAACAGAGGAAGTAATACAATCGCTTGTGTTAATGTTCTCATGCGACAGGCAGAGGCAGTCAATGTTAGACCTGGTAAAACACATCTATGTCTAGGTGAAATCTGAGGGGAGATGCAACAAGAAAGCGGCAGCGACTGAGCATGCTCCTACTCAGGCAGAGACAGAAAGGGAGTGGACGTACTGTAGAAGCTGGCCATTACGTAGTTTTGGCAGCGATCACCAGTAAACTCATTTGGGCACCTGAGAGAAGAAACAAAAAACAATGGTAGAAAAAACAGAGAAAAAGAGAAGAGGTGAATATATGCTAGAAAGAAGCTCCTTCAGTGTCATTTGACTGAACTTGGCGAGTTCACCCTCAGGAACTGAGTCTTTGTCCTAACCATGGTTTTCAGACTCTGGCATTTCCCTCAAAGGATTAAAAATCTGCACAAAATGGGGTCCTAGGGTTTGTATGACAGAAAGGAAGATGGAAGCACTTGAAGTGACTGCTTTCTTTCAGAGGGACTCGCTGAAAATCGCATCTGATGGTTTCTTTATCTCCGTTTTCCACGGGACATCTTTGGTCAAAAGTGCCGGAAAGAAATGGTTTTTGGTTGGCCTGCCTGCCATGGTCACCAGAATCCCTGGCCATCCGGACTGGTCATTCTAATTCACCCCTATGATCTTTGGGGCCCAAGCTGAGAGACAGTGAAACAAACTCACACTGAATGAGTTGATGCCCCGAGTGGCTAAACCATCGTTAGGACAAAAGGAATCAGTTACAACTGAACTGTAAAAGCACCAAGTGGTAGTAATTGTTGCTGTAGTTTGGGGGAGAAAGCAAATTTCAGATTATTTTAACATACTTTCTTGGTTTTGGACTTTCATGGGCACATTCTCAGTACATCTTGCTCCAGTGAATCCAGGTTGGCACCTAGAGGGCAAAAATGTGATAAGCAATAGAACGCTAAAGACACTGAATTTTCAGATTGGCAATTTTCCTCCTATGGAATATGGAGATTCCTACAATGACCTGGTGGCTGAACAACATAAAGAAAAGGAAAAGAACACATTTAGAAAACCATGTTCCATGGAAACTGCGGGGTACATATTTTTGTTGTTGTTTGCTTCAGTCTTCATAAGGCATTTAATGATAAATGAAATTTAACTCCCAGGGAGGTTGGCAAGTTACATAGGGCTGGCAAGGCCTGTGTAGCTAAGTCACTTTCCCTCTGGCATTTCCTTATCTGCCACTGAGCAAGGACTCCTATCTTGTTAAAACACTGGTTTTGATAAGGTCTTGCATGGTTCCATCCATAATCTTTTATTCATTTAAAGGATCCTGAGCTTTTCCCTTCATAGACACTCAATTTTGTGCTTTCATAGGTACTTTTATGTTGTAAGTTCAATCATCAAACTACAATAGAAGTCAAGCGCTTACACACTCCAGTGATTACTGACCAGAAAAACTATATGCCCTATTTTTTTTAAAGGTATGACAAATTAGGTCTCCTTTTTAATACTGAAAGACAGAAAGAAGCAGACATTTATTAGCACAAACTTCACTTCATCCAGTGATCCCCAAAGACAAATACATTTTTAAAATTCAAAGGGTGGTTCTACTGTAGTACTTAATAGGTGTCATTTCGCATTTAAGGTGAAACTATTTTTAAACTGCATCAAATTTTCGTTTTACTCACATACATTCACCTATCCAAATTCTAGAATCTTGATATAATAAATATCGTTTGTAAGGTCATGCAGTGGGGATGTGCCTAAATATGGAAGTCCTTTCTAGGTGCTGTTTTTGTTGCTATTATACCAGTAATGAAAGCATTGCATATTGGATCCATTTTACCCAGTAACATGCTCTAGTCAAGAGGGCCATCAAAAGGTTCTAGGAAGCAAATTAGCTTATAGATGCTCAACACCCACAGTCATGGTTACTATCCATAGTTCATCTATACCATAACCATCATGCAAAGCCCCTAATAAAATGTAGTTGTGACAGCACACACCTCATGATTTACACATGACCGGCCCTTTCTTCTCCATAGTAAATAAGAATAAATATTATCTTTTTGGCATCAAAGCAATGTGAATAAAACCAAGGATATTTTTCTCATTCCCCTTAAAACCAAATTCCATGCCAAAAAAGTGTTATCAAGTGATTTGGTATATCTAATTCTATTTCATGAAGAATGGCCTGCAAGATAAAATACTAAAGTTCTGGATTTTTATTACTATGAGTTCTTGTGTAACTTAAATATAATTATGATCATTGGTATTATCAATAAACTTAACAATGAATATCTTATATTGATACAGCCCTTTTAACTCTTCAAAACACTTTACACACACACACACACACACACACACACACACATATATATAAAATTTGAACAAATTCTATCTATATAATTGAATTGGTTTCTTTGGTTAGAATATTTTTGCAGCAGTGAATAGAGGACGATCTACCTAGAGAAATACAGAAATAAGAATGATAGCCTGTGAAGCTGGGTCATTTTTTCATAAAGATGTCACATGCTTCAATAAGAATGTCTTCACAGATATATAAGGAAAATACATGGAAACCTATTTTTCATATAATGTATTTAACATAATGACTTCTGAAATATACAGGATTTTTGTTTGTGTATTTGTTTCTGAACAAGGACTAAAATTCACATGGACATAGCCTACGATTAAGCAGGTACTCCAGAATTAAGGGCATATTCTACAATGACCATTTTCTCTTACCTGTTTGCATTATTGATAACAATTATAATTCTCTTATTGATCACACAGTAATCCACTTGTTTCATACAATGAACATGGTATAAGACATGTGAACACTGTATGCATGTGTGTGTGTGTGTGTGTGTGTGTATTGGGGGGTAGAAGTGCAGAAGGGGGAGAACCATTTGAGGTAAGCAGTGCATTGATTTAAGTAAGGATCATAAAATGAACATACAGTTGAAGAATCATGAGTCACTTAAGAAAAGGAATGCATTTATAGAAAATTGTCACTTATGCATCCTGGATGCCAGTTAGGGGATGAGAAGGCACAGGACAAGGAGGCGATGCAGATCAAAAATCTTATCCAATCAATTTTCTAATTAGTACGAACTTCTAAGGTGATGTTTCCTAGGGAATTGGCCTATGGCATGGTGGTTTATCTCTATCATAAAATGACATGGATACTTGGTACACTAACACTAGATATGCTTAAAATATGCCAATCTTTTTTGGAACAGTCAGCTGTATCTGCACCATGACTATTCTTGTGGTAATGTTTATCCTCAGATACATTTTCTTAGGGTGAAACATTATTATTCAAAGTGTGGCTCATGGACAAATGGCACCAGCATCTCCTGGGATCTCGTTAGTAGAAATGCAGAATTCCAGGCCCCCAGTTTATAACTGCTAACTAAGAATCTGCGTTTTTAACAAGATCCCCAAGAGATCTGCATGTACACTAACGTTCAAGATGTCAGAGACCCTGACCTTGGAAAACGGAGACTAAGCCCGTCTATCCTGGCACCACAGTATCTTGCTGCCTCGATGTGGGCAGCTCATTTGACTTCATGGGGCCACAGGGATAAGATGAAGGGATTTGACTAAGCGGTGCTCAACGGTTCCTTTCACCACAAAGGTTCTGGAAATCAGTGCTCATCCTGACACATGGAACCACTGTGTGGAAACTGACAGCATTTCTTCTGAATGTGTTACCAGTCATGGAGGAGGACTCAAGGACTTTTAAAAAACATTTTTGATACAATGGATTTTTAAGACAATCATGGAGGTAAAACAAACTGCAAATACCTATTCCTAAGCAATTTAAGTGTTCAGCAACAACTGTTATTATGGAACTTTTGGGGACCTCTAGAGTTGTTGCCAAATCAAATTGAAAGAAGCAGAAACAGATTTTGCCTGTGCAACACTGCAGACCGCATTGACTGTGGAGAGAAGGCATATGCAAATGGAAGCTCATCTGATCGATAAGCTCTGATTAAATTCTATGGAATTACTTCTAAAAGAATAGGGAGACTGTCTGGCTTCTGACATGTTTCTAAATTAGCACTGTACATTAAGCATCCAATCTATCACTTTCTTTGGAGATAAGAGTATGGTAAATTTAATCTCATTTTGAACAATATGCTTTGGCACGAGTCTGGGCAAATTCCAAGAATTTTGTCTCTTAGGACAATCTGTTTGAATAATAATCAAGCCTCTATTGTAGCTTCTATATATATTGTTTTAGTATGTGCTCTTAACATGAGCAATGATCTTTGTTTTACATTTGTTCTTAATGCGATGAAAATTCGCAGATCGTTTTGTCCGAACTTAGGTATCCCCTCTCCCAACTGACCCTTCCCTGACCTCCACCTCTCCATCTCCCACTTCCCTGCCCTGGCTGAGGAGTCTGTCTTTGCCTCTCACACTGCACCCTGTCCTGATCTCTTTCACAGCCCTCACCTGTCTGGGTTGGAATTCTCTGTGGTGAGGATAGTGACCATATTTTGATCGTTCTCAATCTCTAATTAAAAAAAATTTTTTTTAAAAACATTTATTCATTTTTGAGAGATAGACAGAGAGACAGAGCATGAGCAGGGGATGGGCAGAGAGAGAGGGAGACACAGAATCCGAAGCAGGCTCCAGGCTCTGAGCTGTCAGCACAGAGTCTGAAGTGGGGCTTGAACTCATGGACTGCGAGATCATGACCTGAGCTGAAGTCGGACGCTCAACCGACTGAGCCACCCAGGCGCCCCACTGTATCTCTAATTTTAACACAGTGTCTGCCTTGTAAAAAGCTCTCATAAAATGTTTGTTAAACTGAGCCCAAGATAGTATTGGACGGCAGCGTCCAATAATGAACTGTATTAAAGAGACTTTCATATAGTCAATTGATTTGTCAGGTATAGGTCAATATTGAATTTCTGGCTTTTATTTGTATAGTTTATGACAGACTCTCCTCTGTAAACTCCTACATAATTTCTTCTTAATAGGAGCTCCCAGTGCTGCCCTCACGGGCTCGCTTCCCTAAATAGAAACCTTTAACATTGTGTTTGGAATTGGAAAGGGCTCTGTAACTCTTTAATAATGAGTTATTATGTCAAATTTAAATACTGTTGCTGAAATACCAGTTTACTTGGATTGAATAAAGTAGTACAATCTAGTGACCAAGACTTGCAGATAGCATTGGTAATAACCTTAGTTCTTTTCTACTAATAACCTTAGTACTTGGTGACTATCCTGATATGCTTACTATGTAATCAATAATACATTAATGTATTTTGAGAATCAATTTAGTGTTTGGTGTAGTTTTTATATTCTAATTGGATATTTCCTTTTTTTTTTTTTTTTTTTTTTTGGTGGAGGCACTAGGCATATTCAAAGATATTACATACCCCCAAGAAACTTCTGGTTATTTAGCATTTGCTAATTTAATAAACCATTATAAATGGTTTTATGGTTTTATCGATTGATGGTCAAATTTTAAACCATCCTTAGACATCATTTATTCCTTGGTTTCATTAATTTTCATCAGGTCCTCCTTAATCTGGCAGCAAAAGGGAAACAAGGTCTACACCTGATATTTCTTCATTCCTAGTCATCACAATGATATATTTGGACAATTTTAAAATACCTTGCCTCAAAAAGAGGAGTCCCTACTGTCTTTTTCCTCTACCTCAATACCAGTTGTGGTATTTCCTTCATATTGTATAACCTCTGGAATAATTTCTTTGGTGTTTAATGTTTACAAATATCAAGTAGTGGAAATGCCCACAAATAACGTCTTAAGGAATATCAGTGAGTTTAAGTGTTAGATATTAAGGCCTTTTGCTCTCATTCCATGTAAGCTAGAGTTAGTGGTGTATACGCTAGCTCAAACAGTGCTTGTCTGTTTTTCTAGAGTGTCACGTTGCAAGTGCTGACTTTTCCAACCCTTCCCCTGCTCGGCATTCTGGCTAGAACTCGCCCACTCACTGCTGGAGTATCTGTGTTGTGGATCATTCTTTCCCAAATGTGTTGTTACTGTTGGTGTGTATTTTCCCGAGATGAACCTCATTCTGTTATCTACCTTTGAGAGAGATTTCTTGAGATTTGTATATGCTTTTCTCATTTGTGTTTCACCCTTTTTACAGCATCATCTGCAAAAGATGTGTATTTTCTCAAGGGAATGCCTTCTTCAACGTCATTAAAGAAAACATTAAATTGGGGCGCCTGGGTGGCGCAGTCGGTTAAGCATCCGACTTCAGCCAGGTCACGATCTCGCGGTCCGGGAGTTCGAGCCCCGCGTCAGGCTCTGGGCTGATGGCTCAGAGCCTGGAGCCTGTTTCCGATTCTGTGTCTCCCTCTCTCTCTGCCCCTCCCCCGTTCATGCTCTGTCTCTCTCTGTCCCAAAAATAAATAAACGTTGAAAAAAAAATAAAAAAAAAATAAAAAAAAAAGAAAACATTAAATATAAAAGGTTCCCACAACATTTCCTTCAGATCCAACCCTATATACCTCCCCAATACTGTGCAGCTAGTCTGAATCACCCCTTTTCCTTTTTTTATTTTTTTTATTTTTTATTATGATCTGTGGACTTGTTCTCAATCCAGGAGATAATTGGATACATATAGTGGCCACATTGGATTCATGGGTAAATACTGAGGAAACCAAAAATCGAAGTTGTCCTGGGTCTCCAGTGATGTTTTTCAATGTCTAAGACATACAATCCCAATAATGAGGGTGGCAGTGTTTATGAATTAACCTGTCCCTGTTTGAACCTTCGTGCCCTTCCCAAAGCTCTGTTTGCACAGCTTGTTCTGAAATGCTCATCTGTAGACTAAAATTCTCACCACTGTTTACTCTACATGATGTATCTTTGTAAGTTTGGGGTCAAACAATTTAATCGGATATGGGATCAATCTACATCCCATGCATCTCCATGTCCCTGTCACACGATGACATACTGAGTGCTACTTTGTGGTTTGGTCTTCCTCTCTGGAGGATGTCTTCCCTTGTCTTGTCAAAAAGCCTGGAGATTCAGAACTTTACAGTTCTATCTACACTGCGAGCCTCATTTTATAATGAAACAGCTAAATATCCACTTTTTACTTAAATAATTCAATAAAAATGTTTCAAAATTGTGTTTTGCTTTAAATAGACCGTTTGCTGCATATTTTTTTCCCAGACTCTCTGCCTTTGACAAGTTGGGGTCCCCCATTAGACATTTCATTAGCTCCCTGAATATCCATCACAGCACTTGGCACACCTACAATTTATAATTAAATTAATTACTTGAAATATGTTTGCTACTCTCGACAGCCTAATAGACTCCATGCAGAAACCAGCATGGTTTTGTTCGGTACTTTCTACTGAGAATGAGCACAGAGCCTGTCTCATAGAAGGAGGTCAATAAATCTTTTGGGCTGCCTACCTGATTTCAGGAGAAAAAAGCACGCAAACTATTAAGAAGACGTTGTCATGGCCCCTGATTTTAGGTAAAACTATACCTCAATTGTTGTCTATGAGGACAAAAGGACTTCCTTCCATCTACCTTAGAGAGTGAAAGCCAAAAATGAGTTAATAAACCCCTAGTTAAGCCGGATTCTCAATGCATGGCAAACATAGAAGAAATAGAAGACATGGTCATCTGAAGAGCTGATCACGGATCTGAGCCACAAGAGTTGCACTCACTGTCTCATAAATGCTTTTCCATCTGTTAAGCCTGTCATCTCTTAAGAACAGATGTGCTATAGGCAAGGGTCACACCCACTCTGAAGAATGAACTCTTCCAGGGCTAGAAAAAGAGTGCAGTTAGTCTATTCTGATGGACTGGAGGCTCTAACCCAATACATATTCCTTTTTTTCTATTCCAAATTTCTCCTTCTACAGCCATGATAATGAAGCCACAGGACACAACCATGAATCTGAGCCATCATTCCCTTATTTAATTATGTTAACCCAGCTACCAGAAAGTGTCAGACGCATAATCATCATCATTTTATGCCAGGATTTTATAAAACTTTAACCTCAGCTAGTGTCTCTGGCTTTCTCTCCCAATCTAACCTAGTCCCCAAATTTCTCTAGCCTGTGTCTAAGTCTGTCTTCCCTAAATATCTGCTATGTTTACTGTATCACTCTCCTGCTCCAGACGTTACTAATACTCCCTATTAGGTGTCACAATGTCCAAGGTCACCTACCTGGCCTTCAGAGCTCTTGAACTGGCCCTCACGTCTAAGTTTTGTTTGGTCTGTTTTGCTTCCCACAATGGGGCTGCTGGTCTAGATATTCACGTCACTGTGTCTCACAGAAACTATTACTGCAGCCTCAATGCCTGGTATATGGAAAAGACTCCATAAATGATGGCAATTTTTATAAAGCCTTCTCCAAGTCATTCCGGTCTTTTCTTTTTCTTTCTTTCGATTTTCATTACATGATAATCAGCATTGCACCACTTGGGATATACTGACTCTAATTGATTTACTATTTTAGCTACTTCATTTTCCTAAACAGACTAAGTTTCCAGGGACCAGAGACCGTGCCTTCCATTTTCTCTGTGTTTTCAAAAACGCCTGGTATAGATAAATACAAAGCTGTTCTACAAACAAATGTTTAATATTTCATTTTTGAGTGTAATTTATTATAACATATTTGCTGTGTCTTTATCTCCTACAGTTACATATTTTTATAGGCCCTTATATATACTGCACAGTTTCATAAAAATGACACAAAATCGTAAGTTCATGTTTGAAGGCAACTCGCATCTTCCTTGTTTTGTTTTGTTTCCTTGTTTTTGTTTTTTGTTTTTGTGGATAAGGAAGATAATGGTCAGCGATATTAATTGATCTGTCAAATACAAAGTTATAAAGCTAGCCGGGAGCCCCACCAAACCAAGTAAAACGGCTAATGTTAAATAAAATGAAGAAATGGGGTTTTTCAAACATCCTAGCATGTAGTCTATTAAGACAGGTGTATATATTTTTCTAATGTCTACAGAGAAAATGTAATACTACCATTTACTTTGTATTATAAGGGGAAAAAATCTTGCTTCCCCAGAGTTAGAAATACTTTAGCAGAAATGAATTCATTTAATTTCATGGACTCCCTGGAAAGAAATTTGGAGAACATATTAACTCCATATTACACATAAAGATATCGTCCAGAGAGTTGAAGGGAAAGGGATCAAGACTGTTCACTAAAATTGGTGGTTAAGACTCTAATCCCCTCGTGAGAAAGCCACATCTGTCCGTGGGACAACATAATGGGTTTATAAATACGATCTGGTATAAAATCATTTTTAGATTAAAAAAAAAAATCACATCAACATCTTCCAAAATTGTTCTTTACTAAAACTGTTCAGAAGAACTGATATATAAGAGCAAGGAGACAAACAAAGAGGCAAATCTGGATGTCATTTCAAATTGTCCTATTTCTTTGAACCATGTGATTACATAGGGCATCAGATGGTGAAAGATGGAATGATTCGTTTCTTTCTTGTCTTTATGAGGTCTGGAATAGTAACTATTTTTTCCCTGGGATAAATTTTTAAATTACTATGGAGAGAAGGGCAATATAAAAGATGAGAGCCACTGCAGAAATTCCCATGTGGTCCTTAGGGGGATGTCCAAGTAACCAGCAAACCTCTCCTCAGAGAAGTGTTTAACTGTTACACGGTTAATCCCTTTGGAACACCTTATTCAAAATGGAGACACAAAAGAGATCCGCTGTCCAGTTTTCTACTTCAACTCCCAAGAAGACAACCATGGATTAGGTGACCAGAGAGACTACTTGGAAACTTCCATGCCTGTGGTTGTTTCTGAATCATGAGATAAAGCTGATTTTGAATGATGTGGCTCATGCTTCAGCAATGTTTTGCTTTAAACAGATGGACCATATGGAAACTATGAACTAGCTTCATACACAGGACCATGATGAGCCAATGAAGCATTTTTATGTTTTCTGTCTCTATTCAAGTGGCCTAGTGAACACTATACTATCGAAAGACACGGTATATTATGTGTCTTCGTTTCAGTTCTGAGTAGTGCTTACTTTTTATGTTAAAGACGTTTTCAATACAAGGATCAAAAAAAAAAAAAAGAAAAAGAAAAAACAACAACAAACCTTTCATTTAATGAAAAAGGCCTGAAATATTTTGGATGTTAAATATACTCCAATTCTTCCCTCAAGGTACCAGCTTGCTTTTGATGCATCAGTAAAGACACGGTCCAAAAAGGGGTAAACAGTTAAGAAAATCATCGATGTCAAAGATCTTCTTTCCAACAAGATCCAGTGATAAGCTTTTTAAGACTTTTTTGAAAGATTATAATTACTCCCCCTCACCAAAAAAAAAAAAAAAAAAAAAAAAAAACACCCAATAAAATTATGATACCAATTTGCTGAGAAGTGGAAGACACGCATAACTCACTAGACAATTAGCCTGGAGGATAGAGAGTTTTCATTCATGGCTTGCTGCTTTAATAATTATTAGAGGAATAACACACATTTCACTTCAAGATTTAAAAAATATACAGTAATTTTTTTCTTTTTTCCTGGATTGGGCTTAACATTTAATGAAAAACTGGTGGGTGAAAAAAATTACAGTTGTTGGCACAATACCAAAATGGAACAAATGAACAGCACTTATGTGATTGCATGTTTTGTGTAGGACGTGGGAGGGCTGCAGAATAGCTGAAATTAATATGTGGAAAAGAACTGCACCGGTTCCTTGGAGGTATTCAGAAACTATCATATGCACTCACTCAGCTTGTAAATCTTTGCTAAGGCTATGATGAAAAGTGATCATGTTTCATTATCATAATTAAAACACAGTGGTCTCAGATGCTTTTCGTAAGAAGTAATTGTCTGAGACATAGATAATATGAGTATAGTTGTTTAAAAAGGAGGAGAATTTAAGGAGCTATAATTTTATGCTATTTTTCAAGGAGATTTATTAAAACATAATTAGGTTGTTTGCACTTAGGATGGAATAACAAAGTTTCCCCGTATAATAAATGAACCTCTTATTTTACAGATTATAATTCTCAGCATCAGTTTGGGGTTTTTTTCGATCACAGAAAACCTTGTAGGAAATTATAAGAATTATGCATCCCAATTCAGTACGGTAACTATGGGGGTGCCATATTTGTGCTGTTTCACAGCAGGTCAGCAAACCAAGGATCACAATTAACCAACTTTTATTCTTTGCTACAGGTATGTAGGTTTGAATATACTGGTGATCAAAAAGTGAATCTCTAAAATTATTTTTAAAACAACAAACATTGATAGTCATATGAAGCAATCTGGACCCGGACAAAATAGTTTTCTACATACTCTTTCATTCTTACCTGGCTTTAAAATTTTGAAAAGGTTTTTTTTACCTGTTAGTTGTGTCTTGGCTAATGGCTATTACCTATCTCTATGAAAGAGATGTTTAGCAATTGAGATCAGAATCCCATTTTTGTGATTCTTAGTCTTTTATTCACTCTAAAAGGCTATATTTAATTTTATAAGTTGTCTGTCCTCACTGGTAAAATCAGCTATACAACTACCCAAACTTGTTTTCTCTTGGAACCACTTCTTCTCTTTTACAAGAACTTAAAAACCAAAAAACAAAAAACACAAGAGCTTTGAGGGCAGGAACACAGTTCTAGGAGGTATTTGTCTACTTGAACTTAGTACTTCAGGTCCCATGAGACACCCTACATGTACAGCCCATGTCTAGAACAGCACAGGGAGCAGCAAAACATTTCCCACAAAATGGCATCTTTGTTTGATGTTATGATTTTAAAAGGTGTGTCTTTTTTTTAATGTTTTATTTATTTTTGAGAGAGAGAGAGAGAGAGCAGGGGAGAGGCAGAGAGACAAGGAGACACAGACTCTGAAGCAGGCTCCAGGCTCTGAGCTGTCAGCACAGAGCCCGACGTGGGGCTCGAACCCAAAAACTGTGAGATCGTGACCTGAGCCGAAGTTGGTCACTCAACCGACTGAGCCACCCAGGCACCCCTCTAAGGTGTGTCTTTTAAGATGTGCTTTGTTACTTATAAAAATTAAAGGTTTTCTTAGAACCATCATCACATAAATATTTGTATGCTATTTATATGACATAAAGGGGACATGGCCTTCTTAATTATTTCTTGTGCCTCTTTTTTAATTTTGCTAATTGCTCCTTCTATTAGCTCAGCTGTCTCTCTGACAAACTTGTTCTTCTTCGTCAACATTCAAGTCACAAGCTCATATGCTGGAGCACGAGATCATTTTTATGCAAAATAAATATGCATCTCTCATCATTTCAATGGGACATGACACATTATTTCCCACATCAAACTATATGAGTCCACGTCCCACATACAGCCTAAATATCAAGAGTAGACTTGGGGTGCCTGCGTGACTCAGTCGGTTAAGCGTCTGACTTAGGCTCAGGTCATGATCTTACCATCAGTGAGTTTGAGCCCTGTGTCAGGCTCTGTGCCGACAGCTCAGAGCCTGGAGCCTGTTTCCGATTCTGTCTCCCTCTCTCTGCCCCTCCTCAGCTCATGCTTTCTCTCTCTCTCTCTCTCTCTCTCTCTCTCTCTCAAAGAAAATAAAAACATTAAAAAAAAAAAGAGTAGACTTAAAATGTACTGCACAGTAAACATGGGTTTTAAGGAGACCTACTAATTTTAGCTATAGGGTTTAAATATTTAATGTACTGCTAATATCATTGTTTCATTCTGCCTGTTGAGAGAGAATAACTGTCATTCTTCTTAATGGTGCATCACATTCTTCAGGTCATTGGAAGGAGCACCAGTCTAAATTTATCTACACACAAGGGCAGCATGAAAGAACTCTGCCTTCTACACACAGTGATGCTACACACACTAAATGCATTTCCAAACACATGTAATTTTTTTTCCCATTAGTGAGATCCAGCTAAATTCCATTTTTAAAGTAGTTATAAAACAACAAGCTAATGCCAAGTGTAACAGATGTGTAAGTAGTGAATCTTTTGCCCTTCTTCTTTTAGCTGTCCTATTCATTTTGCAGGTGATCACTGGGGTCAAAAGGAACATGGTCTTACAGCTTAATTCATACACTGGATGGAGAAGGTGGTTTCAAAAGTTATTGGCCTCTATGATATTTGCACATCTCTTCTAGGTAACAGTGAGGAGAACCACAAGGAAAGCAACTTTATAAATATAAAGGCACAAAGAAAATTGAAAAAAAGCAAACAACAATTCTGGATGTAACACAGGAGATGACAAATGGTGTGAACTTTTCAAAAATGCTCTACAAATAAAACAGCATTATTCAACAAAACGCAACAAAATTGGGAAAAGAAACAACAAGACATGAGACATGGAGTTGTCTGAAAGCAGTCATTACGGACATAAGCCACACAGAGGATTTCTCGTTCTTACTTGCACAAGTATCTTGAGGGGTTTGAAAGGTCTTTCACCATGAAGCACTCGCCTCCATTCACACAGAAAGTTTTCTCCTTCTCTGCACACTTTACAAGATGGCTTGTTCCGGTTGTTGACGTAGATGTAGCTGGATAGAAGATAAAGAAGGGGAAAGTTTACATGTGTCTTTCCCTCTTCTAAACAGCCTTTACTCTTAAATTCTCTTAAAAGGAAGAGTTCGCAGAAAGTGTGACGGACGTCACTTTCAGGTTTAACAAACGACAGCAAAAAAGAAAGGTACTTTCTGGGTGTAATTAAATGGAATAGAATTATCAAAGGGTAACTACAGTTAATTAATTTAATTAGAATGAAATAGAAAAAATGCTTAACATTTTTTATAACCAATATTTTATCTTCTAAGGAAGTTGGAAGAGAAAAGACCTATCACAAATAAAATATATTTTCCAGGAAGGCTCAAAGGTAATGATATAAAGTCATGTCAGGGCAACTGATGTTCAATATCATTTTTGAATGGCATCTACTTATTTAATTTGGAAATTACATTTTATATGCATATTGACCTTATAGTTTTTAGATATATGTATCCAAGAAGAATACAAGGTGGCTTATTTGTTTCTAATAAAAAAAATTATATGTTATTAGTTGTATGTATATTAACATACAGATTAGGAGCCATTCTATTCAAAGTTTCCGTTCCACTCAGAAGAAGACTGTTGAATGTCTGCCGCCATACTTTTAAGGAAATGGAAAGACAGTCTAGTATTACTGCAAAGGACAATAATAGCACTACAAAATTTATCCATTTTGAATCAGGAGTAGACACCGTAGTCTTAATTTTGGTTTACAGCTGTGGTAAGCTTGATATCCACCTGTCAAACTTCAGTTATGTGAAAGCGATGTGAAAATGATGCCACCACCATTCAGCATATGGATTAAATGAAGCCCAAGCTCTTGGTCCTCAGATTCAAGAGCATTTAGTACCAGAACTTCTCCCCACTCACACCATCTGGAACACTACATGCAGTGCTCAGTCTCAACCCCAAACAGTCTAATTTACAGTAATGTTCATGACTGACATTATCAGGGTGACAAGCAGAAGCATTATGGTAAGCCAACAAAGATCCTATTGACTCTTTCAGGAAAAAGAAAAAATATATATGTATCTTTAGACAAAATGTTTTCCTTGTCTACTGACTCATTCTCAGTGATTCTTTGACTTCCTTATCACTTTCCATTTTATCATTTGCACGTGAAACTCAGATGCCCTTATTTGCTTTTATTTCACTTCTCATGTATTAGTTTTCCACTTTCTTTGATTTTTCTTCTTCATTTCCGTTGTAAGTCCCCATTTTGCTTCGTTTTGGTTTTGACTTCTCCAATTCTGATTTTTACTCTATCTGATAGAAATACTCAACGTCTGATTATTCAGTTTCCAAATCATGCAAGGCCTTTGTTCCCCTGCATCCTCCCATCTAGGGCACGTTTTTGGACCATTTCTCTACTGTCAGCATGGTTTTTAGGAGTAAACAGCAAAGAACAGTCAGATATGCCCTTTGGAGACAGATCTGGTTCAAATCCCATCTCGTACTAGTTTTGTGTCCTTGAGCAAGTCACTTAGCCACCCAGAATGCAATTTTCCCATTTTGAAAACAATGGTAATGGCACTCTTACAGGATTGTCATAGGGATCATAAATAACCTAGGTAGAGGAATTGGCATAGCACAGGCACACAATGAGTAACAGCAGGTATTATTACTGGGTAAGTAGGGAAGGTGTTTATCAATCAGATGAGCATCTCACCAGTGGAAATCTGGGGATTTCAAACATCCATGGTACTCTTGGATCATTATTACGAATAATTAAGAACTGCGTCAATTTTTTAATTACTCCAACAAAAAGGCCTTTCAAAATGCATTTCAAGGTATCCTTCACCAAACAAAAAGGAACCAAGGAGAATGATTTTACCCTGTATTATCAGCTATACTCTCACATCTTTGTCAGGTAGAGGGGGATGTAACTGGCATCATTTCGTCTAGTAAAGTCATAGAGTAGACAGCATTTCTATACATCACATAACATAATTTTAATCTAATACTATATCTTCAAGTGAACAACTGTTCGCTTGCATGTGATGTATTAATATTTCCATCCGTGGCAATTACTTTTAAAAGATACAAGGAGAAAATCTGCCTTAAATGCTAAAGGTTTTGTGCTTCAGACTTTCAACTGCTGACAGGATCCTGTGGGATGACAAATTGGGCCTGGTTTTCTTGCTGCCCCAGGTGACAGGACTCAATGGACCACCTGCAGTCTGCTGTCACCAGTCATTCCCACCGAGAAATCCTGAGCCTCCAGCTGATCCGCGTGGTCCCTGACAGGTTGCTAAGGATTACCCCTCACCCAAGCACCAGGCTCTTGAGGCTTTTATTAACAACAACTAACCCATCATAGCCCCCCAAGAGTAGACACTCCATATGAATTAGAAAACTAACAATAAAGATGAGCAGTGACATAAGCAAGAGACAGATACCTCGTACATATTCCTTGGACTTTAAGATAAATAAGATTAATAAATGTATGTTAAAATCAGAAATAACACCCCTTTTTGTTTTTTCAAAAATATTTCCCCCGTGAAACGATTATCCCGCAGCACCAAGTTATGACACATTCATTTGAAAAATTCTTAGGTCATTACTTGAAGCTGGGATATTTGATGGTTAAATAATTCTGGGAGAAAATGAAGTAGCAACTAGCTTATATGATCATGGATTATTATGTTTAGCACTTCTATCCTTCAGCCGAAGCAGGAACAAAAATGATCGTGGAATTGTAAAGCAGTAATTAACTCCTGGGTGATGCTAAGTGTCAGCTGACTGGGTACAGCTGTTCTGAACCAACAGCCAAACACAGGAATAAGATGTAATTGTCAGAAGAATCTGGGATGGAGATGGTGATATATGAACCCTTCACATTTTTGCCAGGTTTCCTTCCATTCTTCTTAGTTCAATACAGTGCACAGCCAGTCTTAAGCAGATCTATAAATTCTGCAGCGATATCCTTTCTCCTTGGCTCACATACGCTGTATTGCTAAGTCAGTTTCCATTTAGTAATTCTGCCAGAAATTAATGCAACAAAGGAGGTTCTTAAACCTAGCTATGGCAACGACCTTCTTTCTGGGGGAGCTGGGAGGACTGTATCAGAGGTTAAGCTAAAAGTTTTGCAGATAGAATGTGTTTTGGTATAAAAAAGAAGACCCTCATAGTTCCTCCTGGAAGTAAATGAAGGTACATCTCACCTATTCGGTACTTAATAAAGCCTGCCTCTACTTGTTACTATGAGCCCTGGGTGTTCTATGTGAGTGATGAGTCACTGAATTCTACTCCTGAAACCAATATTGCACTGTATGTTAACTAACAAGAATTTAAATTAAAAGTTGGAAAAGAAAGAAAAAAAAATCCTGCCTCTCACCACTTTGTGACTAGTTTGTTGTAACTGGGAGTTTATCACAATGAACCGCCATTAGGAACACTGCAAAATATGCATCTACTACTTTTATGCTTGCCGTTTATATGAACACTTTATCCCAAACACACTTTGCTTGGGATGTTAGCAACTGCAATACTATAAGGAAGAAAGTATAAATAAAGCAGTAACTTGTTACCAGAGAATGTACTTTGGAGTGTTTCACTCTTGACCTGGTCTCCCCTGGCCTATAGGTCAGGACTAATGACCATCCCCAGGGAGGCTGGACAGTTCTCAGACTTAGCCAAGGATTTGCGGACTAAGATCACCATTTACAGACTCCTCAAATCCTGCCCCTCATAATAGGGCTCCCTTTCTTCTAGCCTGCCTTCCTTCTTCCCTCCCTCCCTCCCTTCCTTCCTTTCTTCCTTCCTTCCTTCCTCTCTCCTTCCTACCTTTCTTCCTTCATCCCTTCTACAATTCTTTAATGATTGTCTATTATGCACAAGACATAGAGATAACAACTAGAGTTACTGGGGTTAAAAACTGTAAGATTGTGAACAATTCTCCCTAAAAGGATACCTTTATAGAGAAAATGAAACAAAACGAACACTGGCGTTAGCTGAGAAGAATCAGATCCCAGGCTCAATTTTACCAGTTACTAGCTGTGTGACTCTTGTCTAGCTAACCTGCCTCAGTAAACTCAGCTGTAAAATGTGCTATCACAGGACTGTTGGGAAGTGTGATAAAGTACTTTGTCAGCTGCAACGCTGCATGCAAATATATGATACTGTTAATATCTATGTGGAAAAACAAAAAGTCCAGACTCAGGATATATAATCAAGCCTCAAATGTTCTTAGTAAATTATTCTTGTACAAAATATGAAGAGAGTATCTAATTTGCAGAGGCAACCATTGCATAATTGTAAGGCATTAAGTAAATATCAATAATCTACTTTAACTGTATCATAACTGCTTATTAATAACTTATAACCACCAAATTTGCCCATAAATTAAGTTGAAGAACAATTTGAGCTAAAAGAAAACCATCTTAAATGTATGATTATTTTCAACTTTTAAGACTCTTAAAATTCTTTAATATTTCTGACCCAACTTCTAAGTTACTGAATTAAATGTACTTATGATATTGTTAATATAACAGTTTAAAGTTATAAAATATAAAAGAAATAGTGTGATGATCATAGTATATAGGACATGATATAAACTGTTTATAACTTCACATTTTGGAAATCACGCATTATTGCACATTTTTATAAATACACAATAAAAATCTGAGGACTAATTAAGTGTTCTCTGTTCATCACTAAATATTTTCCCACAGAATCACACAGTATTTCCTGTAGAACGTCAGGCTCTTTTTGCTCAAGGCAGGCTGAAAAGAAAATAATGCTGGAAAGGATGGCTTACTTTCTTGCTTGTTTTATGTGGTGTTTTCCTTATCAGTGAAGTAGACAGCACCAACAGACCAGGGCCATTACACAAATGCAAATTGCTGATAAGAAGCCACTCTATTCTTCTTTGACAATTAGCAGGGATTAGGGAGATGTAGGGTTTACCCCAAGGAGCAATCATTTAGACCCTGTCTTCCCTGAGTGAATGAATCCTTATTAGCAGATTTTAGGACAATTCTGAATTGTCCTAAAAACTTTACTTGCAGAAAATTAAACTAAATAATTCTATGCAGTTTCCTCAATGAAATAGACAAATTTTAACAATTTTTATATTCTAATATGAAACTGTCAATCACTATATTACAGGTTTGTTTTTCTTTTCTTCTTCTTCTTTTTTTTTTTTAAAGAAAACCTTACCTGTGATATCTTCAATGGCTCTGAATTTAGAAATCTGCATGCTTTTTGTGCTCTTTGAACTCCCAGTTTTTAAAAAAAAAAATCCTGAAAATTATTATTATTCTTGCTCGGAATACAGCTTCTTGCAATTAAGTGCTAGAAGCACTTCAAAGTCCCACTAGGGGAAAAAAGCTTATGTGGGGCTCCTGAAAATGAAGTTCTGGAACAGAAGTGGAGCAGGAAAAGCTGTGCTACCTAATACAGCTTCTGCAGATGACAAGGGAATGAAGGGAGAGTCACAGGTTTTCCAAAGGAAAAGAGGAGAGCCAGACTCAGAACTACTGAAGCACCGTCATTCTGGGTTGGCATGTTTTTCTGGGTAGTAATTCAATCCTTTGCTGAATGGCAAATAAATTCTTGAAAAGGAAAAAATGACAAGAGGAGATAAAAAAAAAAAAAAAAACCCAAAAAAACCAAAAAAACCCACCCTGTACTGGCTTGGAGGTTCCCAGAGCCAATACAGTGATTTAAAGTAGCGAACCACGTCCTTGGCCTCTCCTCTACCAAAATCTGCTAAAGAAACAAAAATGGCAGCCAGAGAAGGAGCATCATGAGACCATAAATGAACCCAGAACTTTCTACAGTAGAAGTAGGGCATCTCACTTTATGGACCTGGGAACTTAGCTGATAAGCTAGAAGTACTTAGAGGTTCACAGACTACCCATAAGGTTAAGAGTTTGTCCAAGGAACAAGCTGATGCCAAGGGACAATGGAGATTAATTGTTATAAATGATGAACTTGGGCTTTGGTATCATTTAAACACACACAGAATGGTGGACAGGAAAGAACTTTACCATATCTTATATAATTTATCCCATATTTAAAAAGAGGGTACAAATCAAATCAAAAGAATGGTTCTGTGGTCTTGAATAAAATACCTATAACAAAGAGTTCAGAGGTGGACAGGGGAAGGCTACCCAAGGTCACACAAGTGAATTAGGAAATGCTTCCTTTCTGTTTTGTTAAATGCATACTGAGGCCTAAGTAGGTTAATAAGATTGCCTTTAATTCCTCTCTGTCTTACAAGCTCTCTGAGCAGACCCTAATATTATTTCTTCCTTCTTCAGCAGAATGAAAAGTGACCTTTGGGTGTTTCTCTTCATAAAACAAAATTATAATTTTTGTTGTAACACTGATCTCATTTGTAGCTAAACAGAAAGCAGATTCTAAGTTCCCAGCAGTTGCTGAGCAAATGATTTGGTGTCATGAGATAGTGTTATCCTTAGAAAAATAAAATTGTCAAGAAAGGTTATTTTCAAACATACAAGTTGCTATCTTTTTTTCCTTTTTTCTGACAGTGCCTTTCACTCATGATACAATGTAATCACAGGCTACTACTTCTTAGAGCAACATCTCAATGACAAATACTTTATAGGATGTCATAGATTTTTCTAAAGAAGAGGGAGGGTGAGTCTCTTCCCACAGTGGATCATTGGCTGGTTGGAGTTACAAGGGAGCTACATTTTCTTCCTTACAAAGCCAACAATAATCTCTCCTTAGCTAACAAGTCAACTCCAGAAATATATTTTCTACTAATCACTCATGGTTTTATAGAAGATTTCCATAGCTGGGAGTTGACAAAGCTTTGAACTGTCCCTTGAACGTTTTTCCATCAATACCTATTCTAAAGGAGTAAAATCCATGTAGCCCGCAAAGCAAATATTAGCAGTCCATCTGACTGGCTTAATTTGATACATCTATAGATCTCCTCAGGCTAAATGCAGAAGGCACACATTCTTAACTGTACTCTGCATTTTCTACTAGTATCAACTTGGTTGGGAGAAGGTCATGTCAATATAGAAAATGTTAACCTGTCAATTTTAAAATTAATCAAAGTTTTGAGTGCCAACAAAACAAATCAGAACAAAGAGGACTGATCAAGGATTCGGTTATTCAGTAAGCTGCTGAAATTACCATGTGACATTTAATGACATAGGTTAATTTATTCATCAACTAAAATACATTTAGAAATGAAAGTAGATGAAAGGTCAGAAGATAGAAAGTAGGAGGCAAGTTCATTATCGTATTCAACAATTAAAAAAATCATGGCATATCAGAAAATAAAATCCATATGGTCACTGCAATAGATACTGAATCAACATTTGATGAGATTAACAATCAATTTCTATAGAACTATCAAATATTCTTATTCCCCAAATCAAACCTGAATTTAATCAGTCATCCACATACAGTTACTAATTTGCAGGAAGTACACAGGTCAGAGGAACACATTAAAAGATACCATGGCATGCAATTAGCAAAACCCAG
Organism: Herpailurus yagouaroundi; assembly: GCF_014898765.1. Classification (NCBI taxonomy): domain Eukaryota; kingdom Metazoa; phylum Chordata; class Mammalia; order Carnivora; family Felidae; genus Herpailurus; species Herpailurus yagouaroundi. The sequence goes on along the minus strand of NW_024412412.1, from coordinate 30,175,530 downwards.
ACCATGGAGAACTCCACAGGGCAAATAACCCAGTTTCTTCCAAGCTAAACTAAAGGAGCAAAAAGAGACAAAGACAGCTAGAATTAGAGGCAGACCAATAAGGTGAAAGAAAAGAAAAATCTAAAATACAGACACATTTAAAAGAGAGTTAAGAGACACATAAACCACTCACCATGCGTGACACTTAAGTGGATCCTGATTCAAACAGTTATAAATGTCTGATATCGAATCAGGAAATCTGATCACTGATTAGATAATTAATATTTCCACAGGGTTATCATTAATTGGTATGTGTCAAATATACTGTGGTTATGTTTAAAAACAGTCCTTCTCTCTTACAGATGCATACTGAAATATTTATATATTAAATGATAACGTCTGGAATTTGCTTTGAAATGATAACAGGAAGAAAAGTGACTGGGAGCAAAATGAAACAAACCTGATAACTGATGAAGCAGATGATGGCTACATGGAGATTCATTACACTATTCCTTGTATTTTCATGTTTAGCATATGTTTACATGTATATGTTTAAAGATACATATATATGTTTAAAATTAAAAATGCAAAAAAATATCAATTTCAGTCTTTTCGATATATGTCTTCATAAAGCAAAATTGGTATGGTACTCTATATCGTCTACAAATATCTACTTTTTTTAAAAAGTTTATTATATATTTTGAGAGAGAGTGTGTGCACATGAGCAGGGGAGGGGTAGAGAGAGATGGGGGAGAGAGAGAATCCCAAGCAGGCTCTGCACTGCCAGCTCAGAGCCTGAAGCTGGGCTCAAACTCATGAACTGTAAGATCATGACCTGAGCCGATATTAAGAGTTGGACACTTAATTGATCCAGGCACCCCGACAAGTGTCTACTTTTTGCAAACAACTTAAATCATACTAAATGCTGAGACTCTAGGAAAGCTTTCCATTAATGTAAAGTACAAGCTAAGTTTGTTGACTACCAATGCTGTAATTTAACATTGCTCTGAAAGTTCTAACCAATGCAATAAGCCAGGAATAAAAAAAAAATTGTAGTATAACTGGAGGACATGAGAAAGTGAAATAATCATTATTCGACAGTCATTGGTAAAGTAAAAAAAGTTGTAGCCAAGAATATAGGACTGATGCTTTTCTAATATGACCATACCATATGTCTGTTATATGAAAGAACCCATTAAGAATAGAGAGTATTACAGCTGGCCTAAAATTATGTTACACAGGGGCGCCTGGGTGGCTCAGTCGGTTAAGGTCTGACTTTGGCTCAGGTCGTGATCTCCTGGTTCATGAGTTCAAGCCCCGCATTGGGCTCTGCGCTGACAGCTCGGAGCCTGAAGCCTGCTTCGGAGTCTGTCTCCCTCTCTTTCTGCCTCTCCCCAGCTCTCTCTCTCTCTCTCTCTCAAAGTTAAATAAACATTAAAAAATTAAAAAAAAATTGTATGTTACACAGATGACAAGGCAGTAAGGTGCCTCAAAGTTATGGAAGCACCTTCACGATGGGAACGGATTCCTGACAAAAGTTTTAAGTAATCTAAACTTTCAGTTAAAGGAGCGTCCACAAGAGTATAAAAAGAAGATGGGGTCTGGGCCATGCAGACATAACCTTCTGAGTGTTTCAGGTTTGAGCCAGGCCCTTGCGATGAGTGGCTCTGGAACACAAGAAGCCTGGATAATCCCTTAGGTGGCACCTGTGCAGCCTTAAACCCCCGACTGCACATTGCTACATACCATTTAGCCAAATCACAGCCATTCTGCATTTGCGTCATGACTGTAAACACAAATTGCCAGATTCTGTTTCTATAAGCACCACAGTTTCCTCACCGGGGTTAAAAGGGTGCTGCACATAAAAGAATTAAGCAGTGAATGCATGTTTGAATATATGAATCCTGCTTTGTAACACCTGGCTAATTTCAGTGGATATATTCTCCCAGAATTCCCAGGGGCACCTTGTTCCCAGGTTGGTGATCAGATTAGCAAAACACCCCTCTCTGTAACATGATGTGTTCAACTGTGTAGCTGCAGTGTTTAGGTTCCCAGCACAAATTCTACATAACCAAATAACATACGGAAATCTTAACAATTTTCAATAGTGTTATTGTCATTCATACATGACCAATCTGAAGAGGAATAAAATGTTTCCAAAAACACATAACTTGAAATGCTTCACCTCAAGAAACCTTTCTGTCCTGAGTCCAAAAGGACTGGCTGGTCCCATAACAGTTCATAGCAGGTCTTGTTTTTCTAAAGAGCATATATTTTTTAGGTTACAGATGGGAGCAGTGAAAGAGCTAATATTACAGGCAAATTCTATGCCTTTATACTCCATTGTGAACTAAAGAGGCTTTCCTGAAAGCCTCGGAAGTTTTTTGTTTTGTTTTTAATTTCTGGGCCTCTACCCTCCAATGTAACAGGTACCTGTTTTTCTACTGCGGGCATTGATTGTTGTTGTTCAATGGAAAGGAAATAGGTGCACACATTGAACTCTTGTTTCCAAGGTACATGATATCTCTAAAAACCAGAGCAATGTGTTTAGTGTCTTACTATCATCATCTTGTCTACCTGTTGTATTCACATACACACACATACACACACACATATGACTTTAGATATACATACATATATATATGTACATATATATATGTATGTATGTATGTGTGTGTATACGTTATATGTGCGTATGTATACACCATTTGGAAAAACTCAGTGGAACTCATCCTGCCTATAGTGAAACCGACAAGGGAATTGTTGAAGCACATCATTAAAAAAAGGTAGAGTAAGAGGTCAGAGTCCTATCTAGACCTGCTTGGCTATTTCCCTGTACTGCCAGAAACAGAGAATTTTAAGAAGGTCCATCCATAGCATCTTAGTTATAATTTATTAGTTTTTTTTGGTGGTGATATCTGTATATATGGCCTAATAAAACACCTCCATATCCTGCAGCTATAATAATTCAGAATGGCTTAGGTCTTCCCCCTTTTAAATCATAAACCATTTTTGTAGATGCTGCAGGTATGTGACTAATATAGATCGTTGTTCTTTCCATCTGTTACTAAGGTGCTTCATACCCCAACACTGCTTAGGAAAACAGCTTAAAGCAGGGAATCATGGCTGTTCCGTGTACCAGCTGTAAGGGAACCACAGCTCTACAAAACCGCCTAAAACTCCACGCGGGCAAACCCAGATCCTAAAGCAGGTCCACTTTGCCAATTTAATCCCTCACATCCGCACACAATTCCTGGAAAGGAGTCAAATGTCTTCAGTGAGATTTGTCACTTACCCAAAAGCTTTCAAGAAGTCCAACACTTAGCCACACAATGCCAAACAATATGTCTAGCGGGAATCTGCATTGCTAGTTCTGCTCAAACAGGCATTGCTAATACCTAGCGAGTATCGAATTTTCCAGTTCAGTAATGACAGAATCCAGGGACTACCATAATGAGGAGACATGTGCAGGGTTAGTTATGCTTCCGAACCCCACCGAGGGAGAGCTAACAGATGACAGGCTTCTGGTTATATTTCTAAGCACAAAACGACGCCCTAACAGGCAAAAGAGATCTTGTAAATGAGAAGAAACCACACCTCTGACCTTGTTCTGTTATAAAGTTCTGTTTTACTCATGTCTTTCTCCTTAAGAAATCCTTACTTCTGAAGAATTTTGAAATGTAAAACACTTTCATTAATACAGTCAGGGATTTGTCTTCATTATACACCTTTTTGCTGTGCTGGGTGATCAATCCCTAGGATGTAATTATCTCTTAACAGAGATCAGTCACAGGTAGAGCACTTTTCTGTTGAAAGGCTCCCTTCTCTTCATATCTTTCAAAAAAGTTTTTTTTAATGTTTATTGTTTTTGAGAGAGAGAGAGAGAGAGAGAGAGAGAGAAAGACAGAGCATGAGTGGGGGAGGGGGAGAGAGAGGAGACACAGAACCTGAAACAGGTTCCAGGCTCTGAGCTATCAGCACAAGCCAGACGTGGGGGTCGAACTCTCGAGCCGTGAGATCATGACCTGACCTGAAGTTGGACGCTTAACCCACTGACGCACCCATGCACCCCATCTTTTCCTTGTATCTTAATGCCTAATGTTATATTAAAAATCTCTAATACTTAAATTTTTCTCAAAGTCTGAAGAACTCAGGGAAGTGAGTCATTGTTCTACAGAAATAGCACAAGTACCTACAATTAAATGTTGATAATATAAATGGATCTTAATCAGCAGACAGCTGTTGTATTTAGCGATCCTTCATTAAGGTATCTCATGATATTCCCCCATTTTTGTTTCCTAGGCCTTTGTTTTAAGTCTAATCAATTAATATTAGCAGTTAATTCATTACTTATAAAACTACTAGAATATATGATTATTCTTGAAACCTTTTTGAGCTTAATTTTATCCTTTGCCAAATTTAAGCCTCCAAATATCAGGTTGGTTGTTTTGTTTGCCTGCTTTCCTTGCCTTATCTGTATGTTTGTTTGTTTTCAGGATTCAAAGACCATTTTATCTGTGGATTATTTTAGTTGCAAATGATGAATTTTAGCTGTTCAAAGGTGAACAAGCAGCCCACATGGATGAACAGATGGAAATTATAAATGAAAACATAGCATCAAAATATTTCTTCTGAAGTCAGAACTAGGCATTGGCAAGCCCACGGTAAGATCCACAAAAAATGCTGTCCACACACATTTAAAAAAAAAAAAGCTTACCCACGTATGTCACAAAGTAAACAGAAAGTAGTCAACTGGTGGATGTATGGGGGTGAAGGAGAGAACAGGAAGGATGTTGGTCTGTAAAATCTTGGAACTTCTTGGGACTTAAATGGTCTATCAACTAGGAAGGTCTGAGATTCCAGTTTTGTGATGTAAATAAGACTGCAATATCCCTCAGAAACTAGCCTTAGGCGATCGCAGGAGGGTTTTTTGCAACTGGAGAACTTTTGATGCTCAAGGTAGTTACTTCCTCAGTTTCTTTTTCTTCCCGTTGAATGTACCAAATTCCTTGGGCTCACAGGGTGGCAAACTGCAATTTATGGTCAAGTCTAGCTTCAGATCCTGACATGAAACTGGAGTTTCCCATGTAGAACTATACTCCTATCAACATCGCAATAAGGAAACTTATAGAAATGGAAAACGTCCAATGACACGGGCAAGATGATCTGTTAAATGGAGAATCACACTCTGGAGACAGCCAAAGCAAGTATATAGGTGAAGGTAAAAAGAGAAAAGGTGAATGAGCTAGGAATTGAGTCATGTTTTCTGGGGCCAGTTCTCCATGCTCTAGATGACACTGATGCCCATTGCAGCAACACTGCGAAAGAAGACATGGAGGACGTAATTCTAGAGATAACAATTATATCTGATTTATTAAAATTATTGCGCTGTTTTAGAGGATACTGTGACTAGGCATAGCAAGAGGTCAGAACAAAGTTCCAACTGCTCTTAGATCAGAGAGCTGTAGGGGCAGAGGTCCAGACAGATGGAATCTATCACTATCATAAGAGATTACAAGAAAGACCAGGGGTGGCACTGAAGTCTTAGCCCTAACTATCCTAAAATGGTCAGGAGCCTTTTATAATCAAAATAACAACGAGAACGTACCCTCCAGGCTCGGCTAAATCTGATGACTTAATAAGGTAAAATGACATGTTCAAAGTTAGATGAGAAGTCATCATTTTAAGAGGTTGACATGGATCTGTACTGATCCCAAATATAGAACTTGCAATGCGTAGCACTTCCAATTCCCTAGGCATCCTTTAAAATGAGAGGCGAGTGCTTTAAAAAGTATTCGAAAGTTGAAGAATGTGCGCTGTCGCTGCTAACCAGGCAAAGAATGTTAAATTCCCTGTCATGCTTCTCTCATTCCCTACCTCCAATCCCTTTGTCAAAAAATAATAGCAATAATAACAAAAAGACCTGGTTCTCATCCGGTATGAGGCTACTAACTCTTTACAGGCAACTGCCACTAAAGATATCATCCAAAAAGGGGAATTAAATTGAAAAATGGAAAAGGTTGCAACAAATTAAATTGGATTGTCATCTTTCCCTGTGACAGACTGCACTGTTCTGTCCTAGGATCATGAGAGTTAGAAATACTGTCTTCAGTCTTTCCCATGCTGCAGCTGAGGTCTACGGAAATCCTGCATGGGATATGATTTCTACAAAATGCAGGAGACTTAGCCATCAGAATCCTGACTGGCTCATAAGGAAATAGACCATGTCTGGCTTACTTATGACTTAGGTGAATTCTCTTGTCCAATATCCAACTTAATGTGAAATCTTAAAAAGTAGCACCATCCTAGGAATTTAACAACGCTTCTGCTGTCTTTCTTAATACAGAAGATATGCGTCTCCCCATTCTTAACAGTCTACAATACGACACATCATATGTTATATCCCAATGAAGCTAAGAGCTAAACACCAAAAAAGTATATTAAGTAGGCTCACAGCTACCATTTCTACTGGGCATGCTGTTTACCCAATGTCTTGGACTTAAGGTAATCTTCAAGACAGGTAAAGGAAAAGCACAGAAGAAATGAGAAGCAGAGAAGACATTTTATGACTGTAGGCATGGAAGAATTCTAGGCATATTATATTTTTTGGTATTTGGCATTGATAATGTTTGCTGTAGGTTGTAAAGGTGTGTCTTTCACTTCTTTTCTTTCTTTTCCTTCCTTCCTTCCTTCCTTCCTTCCTTCCTTCCTTCCTTCCTTCCTCCCTCCCTCCCTCCCTCCCTCCCTCCCTCCCTCCCTTCCTTCCTTCCTTCTTTTGGAGGAGAAATAAATGCCGAAGAACCTCAACAGCTATCTGTATGGTAAACGCAATACAACTCCTAGCAAAGCACAAGAAGACTGAGAGTCATTAAATATCTACAGTGGGAGATATTCTAGCCTTGTAGTGGTGACAACAACCCTAAGAAATAGGTAACTTTTTACCCTTTCACAGGTGGAGAAACGGAGGCTCTAAGAGGGGGAGCTGCATGCCTGTGTGCTCAGTGTAACACATAATGTGAGAGAGATTCCAAGGCAGGCTGACTGCGAGGCCCCGTGAAGCATCCTATCTCGTGGGTCTTTCATTCGACGGCTGTGTATCTGACCTTGTAGTTAAAAGTAAACAGACAACAAAAACCAACATCTTTTCCACAGGCTTTTAGAGAAGGCCAGTTCTTCCACCTTTCGGAAAGCATTACTTTCTGAGTATTTCCCTGTGTTTGTAAACTGAATGTCAGGGAAAGAGATTTAAAATAATTACTTTTAGATCATGCACTCTTAGCAGAAGACTGGAGGCCAATGGCATTCAAATCAATGTGTCTTTAGTCTTAAACTCAGGGAAAAATGCTCAGTCCACATCATCTAGTATTTTGCTATCTGTTTCAGAATAAAATGGTTATCTTTTCAGCTAAGCTTTCCTAAGAACTAGAAAACTAAATCGATCTTAAACAGTTTAGGGTAGGGGTGCCTGGGTGGCTCAGTAGGTTAAGCGTCCGACTTCGGCTCAGGTCATGACCTCATGGTTCGTGGGTTTGAGTCCCATGTCAGGCTCTGTGCTGACAGCTCAGAGCCTGGAGCCTGTTTCAGATTCTGTGTCTCCCTCTCTCTGCCCTCCCCCGCTCATACTCTGTCTCTCAACAATAAATAAATGTTTAAAAAAATTTTTTTAAAACAGTTTAATGTAAATTTGGAAGGTTATCAGAAATTCAGTTTTGTGGGGTGTTTGGCTGCCTCAGTTAGTAGAACATACGACTCTTGATCTTGGGATTGATTGTAAGTTCGAGCCCCATGTTGGGTACAGAGATTACTTTAAAATAAAATCTTAAAAAAAAAAAAAAAGAAATTCAATTTTGTGCCACAATACTGCAGTGCTGTAATGGATTCTATTTAACCTCCATTCAATTTATCCTTGTCTTCCTTTTCAAAATTATTATTATTATTTTTAAAGTTTTATTTAAGTAATCTCTATACCCAACATGGGGCTCAAACTTATGACCCTGAGATCAAGAGTCAGATGCTCTCCCAACTGAGCCATCCAGGTGCCCCCTCAAAATTATTTTTAGGAAAATGATTTACCTTTCATTTAATAATAATTTCAAAGTTAGAAAAAACTACCTCATTTATTTCTTTATGAAGCTAAAGTAAGAGAAATTATGCACATACATATTAGAAATGCACACACAAATATAAATATGGGGAGTTATACACATCATTGGGGAGTTATGGCAGCAGGAACTATTCCAAATGAAATGCTAAATTTAGTTATGATGCCTGTACAATATTTAATATTTGCATAGGATCTGTGATTGATCTCGATGCAATATTAATACCACTAGATCATTTAAAAGCTGATTGTACTCAGCACATAGGGAGGAAAGAAAAAAAAGGTGTATCTAGAAGAGATGCAGATAAGTTATATATAATGAAAAATAATCTCCAGTGACATTTGAAATTAGGCTTATTTTGTTGACTGCTAATTTTTCTTTAACCTCATTTTCACATAACATATAAATCACCTACAAGAAGGTTTTAAAAATGGGTCCTGTGGTAGCACGCCCAGTCGAAAGTCGTGACAATCAAATATTTTAAATGAGCAGCTCATACAGAAATGGACTATTCTAATAAGCTAATGTAGGACAGCTTCCTTTGGGTTAGGTTACATATAAAGATCTACTCAGACTTGTTTAACATAACCGTCCCTAACAAAACTAATGCTACAAATTAGACAGTAGCAGACATAATTAAAGGTTAATCTAATTAATGGCATATGACTGCAAAATCGGAATCAGAATGTATAACATAGAGTTGAGATGCTTAATTTTCATTAGCCTCTTCTCTGTTTAGTATTTCAGTAGATTTTTTTTCTTTTTACTAGTTTTTATTCAGTTGACTGCCTTTACTTACTTATTTTTAACCTGAAATATTGGAGGGTAAGTCACAGATTTGTTCAAAATAAATTCAAGCTTTGGAAGACTTCTGAGAATCACAGAATTTTCTATTTCTCTCAGCAGTGCGGTAAGACAACTGAGGCACATAACAAAGCCGGTATACAGTTTTTCAAAAGCGTGTAAGAGACATGACTCAGATATTGAACTCTGTACTTTCAAATGCGCCATCAACATTTTTAGCTTAGCATCCTTTGTTTCCTAAAAATAAGCAGTCAATGTTGAGCAGAAATGTCAAGAAATCAATACAAAGTAATTAGGAAGAGTGTTTGGCGTCCTTGAAAAAAGCTCTTGAGGGCAGAAAGGGAAGCTTCGGCAGAGTGAACACTTAACATTCCTATGTTTTCCTCCACAACAAAAAGAAAAAGCAATTAAATTAAATTACTTTATTAAAAAAAAAAAACATGTAGGTGTCAAATGTCACCCTGGACCATACTGCAGTTAATGTGGTTGCTTTCCATTATAAAAATGCATAACTGAAAGCTGCTGTAAAGAAGTGACTCCTATATGCAAGGTTGGATATACCCATGTGTGATAACAGGCAACAGAGATTAAAGCTTCATGTTAACACTTAGTGGCTTCCGCTCACTATTTCTATCATCTCGGAGGACAGACATGGAGGGAAAGGAAATAACAATTACTGAGTGACTTTAACATGCCAGGGAAAAATTACACATGACCTCATAAAGCTCTCAGAAGAACCTGTAAATTCTGTATTCTCCTATTTAGAAAGTAAAGTCACAGGAGAGTATAAGGAGTTTGCCAAGTTCCCACAGATAAAAAACTGTAGTTAAGATTCAAACTCAGATCTCAAGTCCCTGTGTCTCCAACACACCATTCATGTACTTTGAGTATTTTATTTATTTATTTTAAAGTATTTTGAATATTTTAGATGGTGGTTCTTATTATTTTGAGGGCCATAGACTCCTTTCAGAATCTGGGGACTGCTATGGATTTTTGTTTATGTGTTGAAGATAAAAAAAATTGGCATACAATTCTGGGGTTTCATAGACCCCTCCTCTGAAGCCAATTCATAGTTATCCCATAGATCTCCATTTAAGAATCCTTGATATTGGGGCATGTGGGTGGCTCAGTTAGGCATCCTACTCTTGATTTTGGCTCAGGTCATGATCTGAGGGTTGTGAGATCGAGTCCCGCATCTGGCTCTGCACTGAGCGTGGAGCCTGCTTAAGATTCATTCTCTCTCTCTCTCTCTCTCTCTCTCTCTCTCTCTCCCTTCCCTCTGCCCCTCCCCCACTAGCATGTATGTGCGTGCTCTTTCTCCCTCTCAATATAAATAAATAAACATTACAAAAAAAATAATTTCTGATATGAGGTCTGACTCTACAAGATCTTTAACTTCTATAATTTACAATACTCAATATCATGATTCCATTAGAGATGGAATTTCCTTCTATTCATTATTTTTACTTACTTTGTTTCAAAGGCCTTTCTCAATAATCTGTGTTAACCATATTAGAAACAAATATGAGAACATTTAAAATACCTTCAAAATTATAGCAGATCACAATATGATAAAATAATATAAATTAAGAAATGAAATCTTATTTAGGAGGGGTTTTTTTCGGTATAACACAGGTGATTTAACCTTTTGGAGTTTATTACAAATAACGTCACTATGTTGTACAGATTACCTATGATAATGAAAGAATATTTAATTTAAAAGGTGTTCCCACAGAGAAGACATGAACAGACATTTCTCCAAAGGAGACATAGAGACAGCCAAGAGATGCACGAAAAGATGCTCAACATCATTTATATTCAGGGAAATGCAAATCAAAACCACAATGAAGTATCACCTCACACCTGTCAGAATGGCTAAAATCAAAAACATAAGAATCAACAAATGTTGGTTAGGATGTGGAGAAAAAGGAACCCTTGTGCACTGTTGGTGAGAATGCAAACTGGTGCAGCCACTGTGAAAAATGGTATGGAGGTTCCTCAAAAAATTAAAAATAGAACTACCCTATGACCCAGTAATTCCACTGCTGGGTATTAACCAAAAGGATAGAAACACACGAATTCGAAAAGATAAATGGATCCCTATCTTTATTGCAGGATTATTTACAATAGCCAAATTATGGAAGCAGCCCCAGTGTCCAATGATAGATAATGGATAAAGAAAATGTGGAATATACACAATGAAATATTACTTAGCCATACAAAAGAATGAAACCTTGCCATTTGCAACAGCATAAATGGATCTGGAGACTACAATGCTAAGGGAGAGAAGTCAGTCTGAAAAAGACAAATACCGTATGATTTCACTCATATGTGGAATTTAAGAAACAAAACAAACAAACAAAAAGAGACTAACCAAAAGAGAGACTCTTAATTGCAGAGAACAAACAAACTCCCCCTACCAGAGGGGAGAGGGATGGGAGGATGGATGAGACAGGTGAAGGGGATCCCTAAGAGTACACTTACCATGATGAGCACTGAGATATATACAAAACTGCTGAGTCACTATATTGTACGCTTGAAACTAACATAACACTGTATGTTAAGTACAACGAAATTTTTTAAAAAACTTAAAAAAACTTAAAAATGGTGCCCCCTCCAGCTTAAAAACATACTTTGTACCTGTAATTTTAGAAGTGGGAAGAGGGGCAGAGAGGAAGAGAATCTCCAGCATTTTCCTTTTTACTGAGAGAAAAAAATATTACTAGTCTTAGATACTCTTGCTGTTAAGCATTATTTAATATAGAATCCTCATTTTCTGAAAGGCAGCTGCAGCAACAACTTATTTTAACAAAAATCACATTCCTTCTAAAAGAAACACAACACAAATACCATGCACCTTGCAGACGTATTTTTAATTAATGTGTTTGTTTTGAAGTACATAGCTTCAAAATACCAGGGGGTTGTACTTAAATCGTTTTTATAATATAATTTTTAATGGAAAATTCAAAGCTGAATTATTTTAATATTTAGCACAGAAATCCAGTGACATCATTTTAAATACTGTTGGCCATGAAATATAAATGTGCATTATTGCCTGCACAAAGGTAACACTTTATTTCACAATAAATTTGATTGAAACGATCTCTGATTAATTTTTTTCATTCTCTTCTGAATTGCTGTGAAAACAATTTTGAGGAAGCACTTTGCTATATATAATGACTTTTGTTTCTCCCATCCTTCTCTTAAGAATATGAAAAAAGATTAGAAACAGACCCTGGTTCAGGGCGTCTGAGTAGCTCAGTCGGTTAGGGTCCAACTCTTGGTTTCGGCTCAGGTCATGATCTTGTGGTTCGTGGGTTCAAGCCCCACGTTGAGCTCCATGCTGGCAGTGTGGAGCCTGCTTGGGATTCTCTCTCTCCTTCTTTCTCTGCCCACCCCCCCGATTCTGTCTCTCTTTCAAAAATAAATACATAAACTTAAAAAATTAAAAAAAAAAACAAACAGAAAGAGGACATGGCTCTAAAGTTTCTACAATTTTCTTAGCCTAGGATGTTATTATTACTTATTTTAGGTAATATTTCATTACTACTACTACTTACCAATACAAAGATATCAATGCATATGTTTATTTTATAGAAATGGAATGACAAGTCTGCTGTATGTAATAACTGGTTATAAATTACTCTAATTAACTGAATTAAAAATACCATTTATCAAGTGATGAATAAGCATTGCATCCAATTATCAAAAAAAACCTTTTCCTTTAAATTGCATTGCTTTTTATTTTTTTTAGAATTTTCAAATATCGTTAGAATAAAAGAAAGAAACTGTTTTCACAATAGGACTTTGTAAACCTAGCAAATAATTGAAATTATGTTAATTTTGATAATAATTAAATAACATTTATCTGCAAAGAAACAAAAAAGATTCATTTCTAAAGCTTTCTTCTGTTGAAATTCTGTTCTACAGGATTAATTTTGACTATGAGTTTTAATGACCAACTAAATCAAATTATATAAGACTAACATTTGCTGAAACGTTATTTGAGAAAATTCTAAAAGAAAACCGCCAATCCTTCCTTACAATTTCAATCTCCAGGTTTCATGGACTACCCCAAAGGAATTTTTTGAATCTTTTTGAGGACCTCCAGTGTTTGTCATAACTGAAGGCTAACATTCCCAAGTGAAAATGTTGGTCAAATTTTCCATAAAATAAATTGTTACTCTGTAATTTTATAATCTTGGAAAATGACATACACAGCCACATGTATACATACTCACACACTTAAAGATAATTAATTTTCAAGTTTAACTAAAAAAAAAAAAAAAAGCAAATTGGCCATCGCAAAGAAGTCTCTTCCCAGATACTGTGCCAAAATGATTCCATTTGATTTGCTCAGTAGCATATCACCAGTGTCTCAGATAAAATAGGATGGTTCTATGTTTTTTTCCTGTTTGTCTACTCATATCCTTACCAATTCCATTTATCTAGTGGTGGAAAGATGAAATATTCAAATACATGTATGCCTACATATGGATCTATTTATAAACACAGTTCACATCTAAGAATCTTTGGCAAAGTTTTCACCTAAGATGAGCTTCTTCTTGACAGTCACAAACCTTTGGTCTTACTACCCTGGTATCAGTTTAGACTCATCAGAGACACAGATTTATTATTGGTGAAGCTGGTATAGGTTTCCAAGTCTTGGTCTGGATCACTTTTATCAGTACAATTTACCTCATTTTGCTAAATCATCTCTCTGCAAGAAAATTCCTCTTAACTTGATTTATATCCTTTACATCCATGGATGTCTACTCCACCCCTGTGCCTTAAAATCAGGCTGTTCTTCTGTCATACTTCCCATCCTGTACATGTTCAGGTTCCTTTTCTCTAATTTATAGCCTATGACTAAACCTTTGTCTTAAATGATAAATGTAATATTCCTGGCTTGGACCACACTCCTACTTATTTTCCTTGACCCTCAGGTTCCTTCCGCACTGACCACTTTGTAAAACCCTCTCTCTGACCTAGCCACAGCCCCCAGGCAAGGAGAATCTTAGATGCTGGCCTCTCTGTTTGCCCCAGGCTCCCATCAGGGTGGGTTAAACAAGAAGGGATGGGATTCCTGCCATTTAAGAATCAATAGCCCTCACTTCTTAAAAGTTAAAAGATAATCCTCAAAGGCAGGGATCAGTTTCCTTCTCTAGGAGGAGGAATACAGTTCAGTTACTAGATCAAGATTCACTAGCTGTCCTGCCTCACCTGAAAGAAGAGTGTTGGATTTAGTGAACAAAAATATAGGATACCCAAATAAATTTGTATTTCCTATAATGACTCATTTTTAGTGTAAGTATGCCTGATGCACTACTTGGGACCTACTTTATCAAATTATGCATTGTTTATCAGAAGTTAAAATTTAATTGGGCATCCTGTAATTTATCAGGCAACCCTAACAATATATGACATTTTAAGCTTTTTTTTTTTTTTTAACGGAGAGGATGTACAATCACACACACACACACACACACACACACACACACACACACAGACACACAGAGTCATAAAAACAAACCACAGGGCTGTAATGTTTTCATTCAGTCCTAAAACTGGTTTTATCCAATTGCCAAAAAGATGACAACTACACCACTATATTGTTGCTGTACCTTAGGGATTTCCACTCCATTTCTGCTGTGATAGAACCAAAGAGGGTCGAGGAAACTTTCAAATTAAAACTTCCTTCAAGCTAACAAAATCGACCCCCCACTCCTCTCCCACACTCCCTTGCTTCCTTCCTCTGCACCAATAGTCTCAAGATTCAAGTCCAAAGGCAATAATACCTTAGGAGTTAATAAAATTGCCAACAGAAAGGTTTGCTTCTGAGCTCATCGCAGCCCAGGGATAGGTACTGCACAAAACCATAGATTCAGGTTTTCAACGATATTCCGCGTGTACAGGTCTCACTACACTGTGGAGGTGAAAGCACATCCGGTGTCCCCAAAGTAAGCTGAATTTGCAACAGAACTGCTCTGTTCGCAGCGCGAACGCCACAGGTAGACGACAGTTCCTGAGTACTGCGGGTTAATTAAAGGGGAGAAGGTGAAGAGATGCATGGAAAACTTTCAAACTATATGCTACCAATACTCCTAGCAGGCTCCCTCAAGTGGAGGCCCAGAAGACGTAGAACATCCCTATTTCACTTAGCCACCATGCATGCCGCTGACTCAGTCATAGTAAGAAATCATCTTGCCGGAACAGAGTAGAAAGAACGTTGGAAAAATGGAACTTGCTCAGTGTCCAGAAATCTGCTTGGTGAAGAGACCCAAATTTTACCATATTGAAAAGGTAGATGACATTGGTGTTTGTTGCAGAAGGATCCAGAGAAAGGGTATATCTTCAAATATATCAAAGGTGCATGTATGGAATGTTTACATATTTAAGGGGGCAGAGACTGGCTGCAATAGGAACAGCAATTTTCAGCTGAATATATGAAAAAAATTGGTGGAGCTAAATAATGATAAAATGGGTAAGCTTTGGTAGGTTGGACATTTTCTCGGGTCTGAAGAAAGCACAGACCAGTTGACAGTTGGGACTCATTGCAAGGTGGGTAGGGCTGGCGTTGGAAGCATTCAAGATTTCTTCCAACTTGAGGTTCTATGATATGAAGGAGAGAATTAAACAATATATTGGTGATGCTGGTGGTTTGGGTTAAACTCAACAATTTGCACATTTGAGCAAGATCCGACAAGATTTTACAGCCTACAAAATGATACATATTAATCTTAATCTCAGACATCCTGGTTCTAATTCTTCAATTTGTAACAGGTGCACATTGAGACAGGCAATAAAGAGAGATCAAGAAGGAGATCCCATTACAAAGTGGAAAAATACCTAAAGTTCTTTGCATGTTTTCACTTCCATAAATCTCTAAAGCACAAAATTTGCTATCTTAGCAGTTTTTGGCAAGTGTAGCAGAAACTAGTTGAAATATGTGGTCACTTATCACACACTGATTGCTATTCCCAAAAGCTATACTTTATTAAATTAAAAAACTTCATTGGCTATCAAAGAGTATTTTTGTGTTCACATTTTAAGATATATTTAACAACAGAAACAACATTACATTTTATTAAGGCAAGCCAATATTTTCAATGGTCATAAAAAGCATATCCCAAAGATCACAAATCTAGAATGACAGGCATTAATGCATCTCTGTCCCCACAGATTACTAATTTCATCGATGAGACTTCCTATAGCTTTTATTGGCCATCAGTAGATGAACAGGGGTTGGAGTGACTAAATGCTCCAGGACCAATAAAACCTTGCCTTCTCATACAGATGTTGAACCACCCCTTTGTGGGGCTGCTCTGCGGCTGTCTCATCATAAAATATGAGACTACTTGTTTCTAATGTTGTAAATGTGACATATAGATGAATCTTCTAGTCCATTACACAAAAATTCTTTCATTGCATCTCCTGCAAAGCTACTTATACAACTTAGTAAACCTTTAGAAGGCAAGCCTGATAGTATCACTGCTCCTCAAACGAAGATACCGAGATTATAAATAGATCCTTGAAAAAAAGAAATGATCATTTTGAAGATTTACCTCTAAGTTGATTTAATCCAGCTTTAAAAAATCACTATAAACATTCACCAGCCACACTTTCTATTTACTATGCTCTCCACCCTCCACCTTTACTGTCTCCCCAGAGGGTAATGGGAGATGGAGAATGGGGAGAAAAAAAGATGAGGAAAACATTCTTTTTAGTGCACCTTGCATATATCATCCTTCTGCAAGGAGGGCTGGTGGGCAATTGGCAATTTGTTAAATTAACTCATTTCCTCTGAATCATTCTTTGTTACTGAAGGGCCAAAGCTCTGTTCTATAAAGAGCCATTAGTTTGTAAGTGCTTGTTCAGCATATTCCATTTTCGCTGATGGTATCTGAAATTAACCAGGGTACCACAATCAGCACGTGCAAAGGAGTCACAGGGGTGAGGACAATAAAACCATCCTTACCAGAAGTCACTACTGTGAGGGTCTAGCATGTCCTTAGAGAAGGCGTTACTTCTTGAAATGTGCTGAATGTGTTATAACACTACCTCAATGAAAATAATGGGTGTTGAGCCATTAAGGGTCTTTAAAGACCCTCAAATGAAAGAACAGAGCATAAACTAAATTGTGTAAATACCTTTATTCCAAATATTTAGCAAAATTTTCCTGTTTTGGTTCCAAATTTTTAAAACAGCTTGACTTATTACTATGTTTTCAAAAGCCATGTTTTATGTATAAGAACAGATTTTCATTTCTATATTTTCTTCCTGGTGAACACACTGACCAGAAGAAAATAAATTATATTTCTTTACCCATCAATTTACCAAAAGAAAAAAAAAATGCATTCAAAACTGGTTCCGACTTGAGTCCCTATCCGTCTCCAAAGTCCTGGAAGAAACTATTTTAGAAGAAAAATAGGTAGAAGAGAAAGTAGTACAATATAGTCATTTTTGTCTAAGTCATAAGATTTGCTTCTATGTGTTCATGTGGTAGGAAAAATTCTTTTTCTTATTCCAAGAAAATTATTGCTATTTTATAGATAAACAACTGATATTCAGCTGATGAAAAATTCAGAGTTTTCTTCCACTTCATGTCCCTTCCCATTTTTTTTTTTTTTGAGACTGGTATCAGACATACAATGAAGAATACTAAACCAAGAAGTTGACCTTGCATGTGCCTTTATAAGCAGAACTTTTTTTTTTTTTTTTTTTTTTTTATGACTTCTGGTTACTGGGGAGGAAACAGACTAATTTTATTTGATCCTGTTACTGATTTTCATTTTAAAAAAAAATTTTTTTTAACGTTTATTTGTTTTTGAGACAGAGAGAGACAGAGCATGAACGGGGGAGGGACAGAGAGAGAGGGAGACACAGAATGTGAAACAGGCTCCAGGCTCTGAGCCGTCAGCACAGAGCCCGATGCGGGGCTCGAACTCACGGACCGCAAGATCGTGACCTGAGCTGAAGTCGGATGCTCAACCGACTGAGCCACCCAGGCGCCCCTGTTACTGATTTTCAAACTTCCGATTTGATGTCTCAGATCCCACTAGAAAAATCTAGGAATCATAATAATTCTATATAACTTTGCACATAAGTTACAAATAAAGCATTACATCCCACACCAAATATTTGTGAAAATAATAAAAATTTTAAAAATCTGAAACGGGACAGTTCTACATATCATGAGACCAAAGAGATCAAAGTGCCAGATCACTTGAGAAGTCAAACAGATGAAAGGTTGTTTCAAAACTAATAGCATTTATTATAATGTTCAGCCCCGCTCTAAAACTGAGGAGATGAGAAAACCTGAAGACTCCCAAAGGGGTCAGAGCAATCCCCTCCCTGCTCCATACGGTCCTGTTCAGGCTCCAACTGGCTCAGAGCCCTCCAAGGGCTTCTGGGCCAGACAAGAAGGCTAAAGAGGTGGGGAATGTCTCAAAACATTATCTCCAAACTCCCTCCCATCCTTAGAGATACATACCATTACTTAGGAAATTAAAATATAAAAATATTTCTGTAAACAAATAGAAAATATAATTAGATACTATCCAGTTATTGATTTCTTTAAGGTAATCATCATCAAAATCAAGCAAAATTGTACTTTTCTTTACTTTTTTCTTAAATGTTTATTTATTTTGAGAGAGAGAGAGAGAGAGAGCTCGTGTGCAAATAGGGGAGGGACAGAGAGAGTGGGAGAGAGAGAATCCCAAGCAGGCTCTTCAGCACAGAGCAGACACGGGGCTCAAACTCAAGAATAGTGAGATCATGACCTGAGCCAAAATCAAGAGTCGTACGATTAACTGACTGAGCCACTCAGGCACCTGCCAAATTACACTTTTGAGTCCACCTCCTTTTCTTGATTCCTCCTTTCCTCAAGTTCCAAGAGCTGGCTGATAATTTTGCAAGTGAAAATTCAGAGTAATTCATAACATCCACGAATCCATTCTCCTTTGAAAGCTTATCTCTACCAACACAAATGCCCAGATACAAGTTGCTGTTTGTTTGAACAGGATCACTTGATTTTCATCCATGTACGAATACAGGTGTGATCGGTAGGCACATGTGAACTTAGAATGACATGCTTTTCAGAAGTCCACATGTTTTCTCATAAGCTTCCTGAGAGAAATAAGTGATGGTGATGAACTAGAGTTGTTTTTTAGATGCAGGCAGTATCTGATCAATGCCTTAAAAACAGCACTCGGGACATATTTTCCTTAAACATCCATTTCTTATTGATTTTTTTTTTTTGTTGTTATAAGTTACTTTTATTCCTACCACAGGAAAAGTAATTCACAGGTTTTCTATTTTTGATATTAGGTGTGCAAGTTGTCTCAAAGATAAGAAATCACTCTTACCAATGAGTCAGCCTAGGAACATACTTGACTTCTGGGCAAAGAGAAAATACAATTCCTAGCACTTTGATTTATCTTGTGATGAAATCTCAAGGAAATGTCACTTATGTGATCTCATGATCTCGGGATCCCATGTCAGTTTATGGACTTTTAAAATTCACGTGGGAGATTTCAACTCAAGCGGGTCCCTCCTCTATCAAGGCACAGCATTCATATTTTCTTTTTGTTCGAGCAAACAAATGTAGACGAATTAGGATACCTTAAGTCCTTCACAGAAGGTAGCAGCGCAAAAATATAGAAATGAGCCAGAAAACAGTTAACTGATAAATTACTTACAATTTTTTTTTTAACATTTATTTATTTTTGAGACAGAGAGACAGAGCATGAGCAGGGGAGGGTCAGAGAGAGAGGGAGACACAGAATCCAAAACAGGCTCCAGGCTCTGAGCTGTCAGTCCAGAGCCTGATGCGGGATTCGAACTCATGGACCGCGAGATCATGACCTGAGCCGAAGTCGGATGCCCAACAGACTGAGCCACCCAGGGGCCCTGAAATACCTATAATTTTTGTCAAATTTTTTGTTCATGTTAGTGAAGGGAATCATCTTTTAGTTAAGCACATGCTCTTTAGTTGACAGTTTTAATTAAGTGAGAAATCAGGAATTTAGTGAGATGTAAAACCCTCTGAAAAATTCACAATTACTCAACTAGAAGACCAAAAAAATTAGTATTTTTAAATCACGTTGGTGCCACTCTATCACTGAACTGTCATTTTTCTGAGAGACAGATGCTGGAGATTTTAATAGTGAAAGCTGGCTAATTATGACAAGATATCATTCCTGGCATTCTTGCATCTTGTTCTAAACACAGGGAATGAATCTCACAACACTGATGTGTGGAAAAAAAAATAATTCTGAATTCTTAAAAGGAAGTGAGGTCTGACTTAGTGGAAAGTCCAAAGTTTAGATTTTCTAAAAAGATATTGGATCATGAGTAGGGGTGCCTGGTGGGCTTAGTTGGTAGAGCCCGCAATCCTGAATCTTGGGGTTGTTCACATTGGGTATAGAGCTTACTTTAAAAGATTAGATTAAATTAAAAAAAGATATTGGATCATCAGTATACACACACAGTGAGTATGTGTATGCATGTTGTGTTGCACAATTAAACCAGTGCCTCCTGGGGTGCCTGGATGGCTCAGTCGGTTGGGCATCCAACTTCGGGTCAGGTCATGATCTTGCGGTCCCTGGGTTTGAGCCCCACATTGGGCTCTGTGCTGGCAGCTCGGAGCCTGGAGCCTGCCTTGGATTCTGTCTGTCTGTCTCTCTCTCTGTCCCTCTCCCGCTCGCACTCTGTCTCTCTCTCAGAAATAAAATAAAATATTAAAAAAAAAAATTAAACCAGTGCCTCTTAGTCTTTCTTCCACCTTGGAAAATAGAGAAGATTAGTATAGGATCACAAACGTTACAAAAATCGGGGTGCTCTGAGAACACGAATGGGGACCTGATTTCACGTGCAAAACTGAAAAGGCTTCCCGTGGAGGTGGGATTTGAAGGAGAAGCTAAGTAGGTAAGCAAAGGGCCAGGGGTGGGGTGGGAGGTGGGAGGTGGGAGGATGGGTTTCAGATTTTCAGAGCAGAGGACTTATTTGAAGATCCAAAGGCAAGAAGGGGCACGGCCTTCTCTAAGTGAAAACAGGCAGTGTGGCAAGGGTCTCCAGCATGCGCTGGAGGAGGAGACAGAATAAGAATATGCAGAGTCCCGCATGAGCATGGTGTTTATTATTTAAAATGTGTGTAGTCTTGTGGAGATGAGCACGGGGTGTTGTAGGGAAATGTTGAATCGGTGCATTGTACAGCAGAAACTAATATTACTCCCCATGTTAGCTAACTGGAACTTAAATAAAAACTGGAAAAACATAAAATGTGTGTAGTATAGGGGCGCCTGGGTGGCGCAGTCGGTTAAGCGTCCGACTTCAGCCAGGTCACGATCTCGCGGTCCGTGAGTTCGAGCCCCGCGTCGGGCTCTGGGCTGATGGCTCAGAGCCTGGAGCCTGTTTCCGATTCTGTGTCTCCCTCTCTCTCTGCCCCTCCCCCGTTCATGCTCTGTCTCTCTCTGTCCCAAAAATAAAAATAAACGTTGAAAAAAAAATTAAAAAAATAAAAAAAAATGTGTGTAGTATATTTACTTATATGAATTGCATGTTCCCTTTGTACTCTTAGGTCCCTTATCAAGTAACTTATCACACCCTCTGTTCACAGACCTACACTTTAACTCAATTCTTTTAGCTGATATGCAGGATTAACTCAAGGTACCAATTAACAGAATAAAGCTTGATTGTAGTTATGGTAAGAAGGAAGCCGTTGTTAAAAAATTAAAAAGGGATGCAGATTTTTTAAAAGGTAATTCTGATCTAGGTTCTATTAATGTGATTATATACAGTTTATAGAAGAGGTTTATATACTAGTGAGAAGGCAATTAATTTATTTCTTTAATAGAATTTATCCTTCACCCACCTAGATAATTTGACTTTCTATTCGTGTCCATTTTGAGTTAGATAAAAGTATTCATGTTAGTTCTTTCATTTCATTCAAAGTATTGCCAAAATGATTTCACCAATTGTACATATTGAAATATTTCATTGTTTATTACTTCATTTCATTAAAAATGAAAAATATTCTAATAATTTACCCATACCTATATATGTGAAATCAATTGTTTGCAATTCCTAACATTTTTAACAGCTACAAACACAAAAGACAGATGTAGCATTTTAATCAGAACACCTGCTTCGAAAATGACTTGCGTGGCTGGGGGGTGGGGGGAAGAGGAAATGAGGAGGGGCTGCTGACGGCTAGGAGATTTGTCTTGGGGTGATGAAATATTCTGGGATTAGACAGTGGTGATGGGTTGCACAACTTTGTGAAATGATACTAAAATAATGAATTGTAAAGAGGTGATTTTTATGGCAATGTGACTTGTATCACAATAAAATTGTTGGAAAAAAAGTTTTTTTCAATCGCTTGAATTACTAAATCCTTAGAAGAGGCTTATGCGTTTGAATATTGTCTTAAATACTTCTTTGTCCTGTTGATAACCCAAACCCCTATATTACTGAGCAAAGACTTACATATTGACACGAGAGCAAAAGTTGAGCCATTATTAATATTAGCACATCTCCAGAGAAATGACGGCTCCAGACAACAAAAGACAAGAAATGCTAAAAGAATAATCTCAAAACCCGCACTAATCACATTTAGACAGTGACATAAAAACAAAAAACAAAAACCAGAAAATTTTGTTCTTTTACAAAGTCATCTTCCCATTATTTTTTCAAGTCTCAATATTAAATTACATCTAAATCTAAGTGCAAAGATGATCCACGTAACTGGACAACTATCACATAACTCTAATCCATTAAAGGTTCTCTTCTGACTTCTCTAGGAAAGCAGATTTCATCCCTTACAACTGCATTAATCACTAACCCAGGCAAGCTGTTTAACTAATCAGAATCTGGGTCTGACAACTGCTCCAATTTACAGATTCCATTTTTGTGCCACCACGGGCACACCAAGCCCCTCAATCACTGTCAACTACAGAACGGGAGGAAGTAGACAACTTTCATTTTTAATGATTTCTTAATTAAAGGCAAAGTTACATTTGCCTGGCAGTTTTATCCATGCAAAATCACTCATATAGTTTCAAACCAATTAATCATAGGATAAATGCACCCGTATAAAGTGGTAATCCAAATCCAAATCCAAATCCAAATGGAATAGAGAGAACATGTATCATTTATTTAAGACACCGAAATATACTTGGCAAAATAACTGTGGGTTAGCTTTAGGGTCTTTATCACTGGAAGCATTTATAATGGCAAATGTAGAATTATTTTCCAGGAAGGCTAGTGCCTTATTTGTGAAGAGATGAGGCAGATACTATATTTCCTTGGTTTAATGAAGTCCTGTCTGAAGGCTGTGATCAGGCTCAATGCCCTCTGGAAATGACTCCTGGCCCTAAGATTTTAATATTATGTGAAAAGTCAGACCCACGTATCAGTTATATGAGCTGTTGTTGTTGTTTTTCAATCACCTCACCTCCATGTCCAAAAAAGACAGACTAGAAACTCTGAGACGAGCTTTGGTAAAGTGCAGTAAGCCACAGACGATGCAAACCAGTCTTCTCGCAAAGGCCATCCTGAGCTCAGCTGAGGCGGGGGCCTTTGCTTCCTTACCCAGGTTTCCAGCTGACCTTTCCGAGGCCTTTATTTTGTCATTATCACTTGTTATGTGCTCAGGGGTCTTTTATGGGCTCTTATTTCTGAAAACTTTCTACCATCTGGGTTTTCTCTCCAGTGCAATCAGAGACAGATATGGCTGCCACTTTAACACCTTTGGGATGTGCTTATGGCTTATAATGCCCTTGCTGGCATGTGGGCACATTGCCATGCAGCTCCCCGACAGCTAGAAAATCCTGTCTGCCCTCATAACTCTCCTGTAATGAACTTTTCCTACCGTTGAATCACCGATATGTATTTCTTGATGTTGCACTCCTTCTACGCATCTTCCATTTTCCAGCTGTTCCCTGAATGCTATATAAAAAAAGCAATTTTACTCTATGTGCTTTACTTATGTTTACTCATTGAAAATGGCTGTTACCTCTTCAGCACATTGATGTCTAATGGATTGTTCCATATTATACTGAGGAATCATTGATAGCACTGAAATTTGTTTTTCTGATTCTTCATAAGCATAGGCCATAATTCAGATGCTATAAAAAGTTAAGAGAGCCATACTTCTCTGGTTTATGAAAATCATATAAGCCTTTATTTTTGTAATGCAGTTTTACTCTGATTGCCATGTCTTTTGATTGGTCTCCTAGTGCTATATACTAACTGGTTCCAGCTCGTACAGACATAGGTTGGAGATAGGTATCTTTTCAGCTCCAAATTTAATCCTCCCACCCCTCTTTCTTGGGGAGTCATGTAACTGAGTTGAAATTCTACTGCAGTGTGCATTTATCCCAGAGAACCACATCAGCCCCAGGAAAGAGTTTTGACACTTGAAGGTAGTTCAATATCATCATACCAGCCAATAAGAAAAATAAATTTTTCAGGTTCTTACATAGAGGTAAGTACTAGGCACAAAGCAATCTCCTGATTTGCTCAAGCCAAAAATAAACAGTGAACTTTGGATATGATGAAGGAAACATTTAATTAAATTGAGAGTTCTCTGAATTATCCATGATGAAAATTACAGGCAGGGCAAAGCTCAGAGGGTTGACCAGTCCAGGACCATCTCCTCTGGTGTCCCTAGTAATTCTTCAGCAGAACAGACCGCCTCAAGCTTAGCCTACTTCAATTTTTCTCAATCCACCTCTATGAAGAACTTGTTCTTTCCGCACTAATGGTCAATGGAGCAATGAAGTCGGTTCTACAGATGGAATTGCAGACAACATTCACCCTATCCGACAACTTCTAGAACTTCCACTCTATTAACCTACATCAAGTATGCAACTCAGACGCATGAAACAATCTTTAAAGATTAATTACATTGCACGTTAAGGTTCTTGGGAAAGACGCACGAGCCTTTACTACCTCCCATCTTCAATGAATTTGTGTAGAAAAATTTTAAAACCAAATATGGGTAAAAGCAGGAAGCATTTTGAGGCTGCTTAATAGAATCGATACTTCTGACATGCTGATAATTTTCAAGGATCTCGTGGTCTTCAACATGTGGAGCAGCCAGAGGTTACTGTCGATGGGGGAACTACAGTGTCAATGAAAGGCAACTTGAGAAATTGAGGAGGGCTTTCAACTCGAGAGCACTGTGCTCTTGTTTTCCACTAAGGAAAAAGAAATGTAGATTTCTCCCTCTCTAAGGTAATTAAGGAACTTTGAAAGTGAAGAGGATCATGACATTATCTAATATGATCCAACTCTTGGGAAAGCTTTTCTAAGACATGAATAGTCTTTTCATTTTCCCCGTCTCCCCGAGATTGCTGATATTGAAGGCAAGAGTTTCCTTCCTTCCCATCACAGTTCAGTGACATAAAGTTCTGTCTTCAAAACAAAACAAACGGAAAAACATCTTCATTTCCACCTGAGGCCGGGGTGCAGAGGGGAAACACAGAAATGGAAAGCTGGCAAACAGTCTTGGAAAGGAGGCTAAGGCATTCTTTTGGGTCAAAATCATCTAATTTTGCGGTCACTTTCGACTAGTCGGACTGATTTTTAGCATCCAGACGCTGGCTTAAAATACTGTGGACATTCCTTTGCTTCGCTCTTGGGACTGTTGCGAGTTGTTTGATCATATCCTTATTTGGATATTATTCTTTGATAACGATGGCTACACAATATGTTGCTTCCTCCAGTTATTTAGATGCTCCCATATGCAAGCATCTGATTTTTAATAGATGGCACTTAATCATATTAGCAAAAAGGAGTGGTGCTTTTGCTCACGTTACTGAATCTAGAGACCCACGTGGGCCATGCCCATAGGGCTATCACCTAACCTCACAGTTGAACATCTCATCGCCCAGCTTCAAATTTTCACAATCCTGTTTTTCAGTCCCACAGGGAACATTTTGCCTATAATCAACTCTTTCCCGACTGCTCTGTGATGTTTCTATTTCCCTGGTACAGAAGGTGCCATTACTTTGCTTTTTATTCATTTCTGTGCTTTCCCGTAAAACTGCGATGATGATACACGGATGTTCTCCAGGTTTGTTTAGCACCTTGAGTTCACAACCTTGCTGGTAAATTTTAGAATCTTGAGATCGACAGGCTGAAACATCACCTGCCCTCCCCTGTTGTACCACCAGTAGTTGTGAAGCACCTGACTGTCAGGCAGCCCTCCAGGCCCCATTCAGAGATGGCTTAAAGCACAGAGGGCTGGGCCTGCAGCATACTGAGAGACCTGGGTTGACTGTGCTGTGGGATCTCAGGCAAATCACGTATTCCGTCTAGGCTCTCAGGTCCCCGTCTGTCACGTAAATACTAGATACACCCCAAAGCTCTTTTCATTTCGCCACACGGGCACTGAGTGGTTGCAGTCTGAGGAAATATTATTAGCGTCGCGGGCTGTGGGCTACGTGCGAGTACATTCTCTCTCTCTCCCACATGTGCACACACCCACACATTCCGCTTGATTCGCAGGATGATTTCTCGGAGACATGACCTAATTTCATTTAGGCTCAGCATCTTGTCAGTGTGGGTCTTCATAGTTGCTTTATACAATTAAAATCTGGAATCTGAGACCGGAGCTCAGACTTTATTATTATTAGTCATGCTCAAAAGAAAAATAAGGAACTGATCTAGTGCAACGATGGGTCAGCAGGAAAGAAACACAATAAAAAGAGTACTTTTAAAAATGAAGCACCTCATGAGACTAAATATTAGGAATACTACAATCTCGGAAATGTCAGAACAGTTACATATCGAAGAGTCTTGAAAAGAAAACACACTTCAATTGGAACACTCATCTGTGGGAAAGGAAAAAAAAAAAAAAACAAAAACCAGAAAAAAAACCCCAACCCAACAGACCTGAGAATATTGGCAAAGTCTTAGGATGAACATCTGCAATCTAGAATCTCAAATTATGATAATAATTGATACGAGCAAGTGTTGGATATAATATGGGATATATAGCTTGAAAATGTGAGTTTTGACTGCATAGATTCTGGGGGCAAAAGGCAGAATGGAAGATTAAGTTACAAACCTCAGAACCTTAGTGAAAGGCTCTACCTGGTAGAATGTGCTGCATAACACATTGATGCGTAACAGCTAAGAGAACACAGATGAAGCCAAAAGCTGGCTCCTCGGGCCAGACGGGAAGAAACAAAAGACAAGGGGAAAAGAGACAAGCATGAGGTACGCATCAATACGTACAATTTTTGAAAAATGAATCAAAGAGGAGAGTGGTCTGCTTTAATTCTTCAAAATTAGAGAGTCGATGCAGCTAAGCTTTCTTCTACATACTTTTAACAACTATAAGGGATGCATAATGGAAACCAAAGCCTATCTTGTCCAGGAGAGCATCTCTCCTCATTTCACGATGGCTCTCTAGATTTTGATGTTATAGCATTGAATAGAACAGAACGAACGAAGTACTGTGTACATTACACCGCATTTTCTCCAAGGGGAATCCGAATTTTGCAGTCATTTTACACCTAGCACCTTGCATCTAACGATTTCTGAACTAGACGCTGCTGGCTAGAATGGAAAAGCATGCCATGCATGCTATTTTTTTCTTCTTCTATTTGCAATGCCAGGGCCGACTATGCCACTTTAGGAATGGGAATTCTTTGAAAACTAAAGTATTCACTTTAAAATGTCTGCCCCATGGAGAAGACAAGTTAGGCCGTCCTTGGAGCCATTAGCTCGAGCAACAACCTTTTTGCATAATGTAGATTTGTTATCTCTTCTAGGATTATATGTTCCTGCAAACAGCAGAGGCACCCCAATATCTTCCTTAAGAAAAAAACATGACATCTTGGGCATTCAAAACAAATCAAGACAGCTACCCCTAGAAGCATGTGGTGATAGGGCTCTCTTCCACAAAGAGGTAATTTACTCGTATTTTAAAACCCTGACATGTGTGGTGATCCCTTCCTTCCAGGTATGCAACTGGACTCAGACATGTTGGTGAAATGGCCCACGAGAGAGAAATTTCACACATGGTGATTTGGGGGCCGTGGGAGTAGGGAAGATGCACTTATCTTAACTCCTGGGATCAGTCTCTTGTCCCATTCACCAGGCAGAGTTCCTTAAAATGGGCCACACTGGGGCACCTGGGTGGCTCAGTCGGTTAAGCGTCCGACATCGGCTCAGGTCATGATCTCACAGCTTGTGAGTTTGAGCCCCGCGTCAGGCTCTGTGCTGACAGCTCGGAGCCTGGAGCCTGCTTCGGATTCTGTGTCTCCCTCTCTCTGCCCCTCCCCCGCTCACACTCTGCCTCTCTTTCTCTCTCAAAAATAAATACACATTAAAAAAAAAATAAAAAAAAAAAATAAAAAGGGGCCACACTGACTTCAACACGGGGCTATGACTCAGGTTTATTAGCAAATGGCATTCAGTCCCTTCCAGGTGAACCCTGTTTTCATTATTTTTCTGCAACTTGAAATAGAGCGATTGGGCCTAAAGTCATCAAAAGGCAAATGATGTTGTTCACTGCACATGCAAATCTTAAGCACATATCCTCACATATGGATATTTTTGTGATCCGCTTTTGAATACGGGTAGGCCTTGCTTCCGATTCTGTGTCTCCCTCTCTCTCTGCCCCTCCCCCATTTATGCTCTGTCTCTCTCTGTCCCAAAAATAAATAAACGTTGAAAAAAAAAAAATTGAATACGGGTAGGCCTGACTAATTTCTCCAGGAAGTTTCATTACACCATTTTTCCTCCTTAGAAGAGGACTTTCATTCTCTAGACCAGCCTTCTGGTGCCAAAGCCCAGCTGGAATCTAGGGATGCAGACACAGACTGAACTTGTCACAGTAGTGCCAGGCAAAGACCCTACACGACAGAAAATCGTGTGCTGCTGGACAAATTGACTTTGCTAAGAGGCTGAATGAAACTGACTCACTCATGATCCATTAGGCAACTGGCTGGCATCCAGCAAGCTAGAAAATAGCTACACAGAATAAATCTTAGTGTCTGTTGCCGGCAGCCAACTGTGCTAAATTCTCATAGTGTGTGTGTATGTAAGAGGTAGTGCCGCCCTCGTCCCGAGAACACTTAAAAAAAAAAATTACCTGATTAGATTTGGAATATACTTACAGTCATTGTGCATATTAGAGTGGGTTTTGGAAGCAAATTAACTTATGGAAATAAAGAAGGAAGAAGAGACCTCAAAGGTTTATTTATTTGCCTGTCTTTGATTAGAACAGTGCTATGTATACAGTGGGTGTTCAATAAAGGCAGTCGCTGCTAGCTATGAAGATGGCGATGTGATAGAATCAGTATCATTTTTTTCTTCAGGGCGAAGAGGGTATATATATATATATATATATATATATATATATATATATATATTGCTTTTAATTATGAAGGCAGAAAGCAGCTCAACCATTAATGTAAAAAGCTCAAAGAAGGGTACCACTAAAGTATCTCTTTACACCAGAGTTGAATGCAACTCCCTAATTGGTAGGAAGAAAACACAAATTTATAAATGAGTCACACCAACAATTCCCACAACTTCTTTGCTCTTCTTCCTATATTTAACTTTTGCAGAATCTTGCTACTTAAAAAGCTACCCTTTTCCAAAGTTTTGATCAGTTGAAACAAAAGTACATAAACACCCTTTAAGAGCTGCTCCACATGTCATATTAATATCTTCATTCACTAGGATATAAAGAAAATGGTGGTTGCACCTGGGATTCTCTTTTCTTCAGGTCATCTTCAGGTTCTGTTCTTAGACAGCATGTCTAGTGCAAGTTGGAGCAATCCTGTCCTGGGCAAACAGGTATGTTTTGGGGGCTGTTATCAGTAGAGGAAATGGCATGGAGCACAAGGCTGCATGTTATGATGGAGTGAATGTGCATTTCACCTTTTAACTTACATGAAAATGAAGGTTACAGATGGCCTTTTCTTGCGGGATAGAGGGGTTTACGCTCAATGAATGGCTAACCCACAGAGAGACAGAGGTTGAGATACAGAACACCAAAATCCCTATATTTCTATGTAACTTTCGTAAGGATATCCCCCTCCAATAGTGGTTAGATACTCCTCCTATTCCTTCTAGGAATAGAAGATAAAATAAAATCACCTCAGATTACTCATTCTTTGGGGATGGCCACCTCAGCCTAAATATCAAGATCTCTGATAAAGGGTCAGTCTGTTCAAGGTTACTATTGACATTTAAAAAAAAAAAAAAAGTCATTGTCTGTCCTCCTCTGCTTTCCTGACATGCCCACAGAGTTCATTTCCCAAGATCGACAGGTGCTGATTTTTTAATCCTATGGAGCCCTGGGTCTTTACACACTATTACTATTACACACAGAACTTTAGAGTCTAATGACAATCTAACAGGGCCTAAAATATTGGCTTAAGTGTCCCACAGTAATGCCACATATGTTCCTGGGAATGCAGCAAGGGCACTTGGCAAAAGTGATGTCTGGGTCTCTATTGTCTTCACTGCACCTATGGCCAGGTGATGCGGTCCCACGTTAAAAGCCCGTCTGGCTGGCGTGGAGCAGACGTTTTCACATGGTGCTGTGTGGGTGACAGGCTGCTGCAGAATGTGAGTGGAACGTGGGGCCAATGGAATTATGGGGTCGTATGGTCCCAAAGTTACTTCAACAAGAGGAAATCAGACTTTATTGTTTTAAAACAAAACAATAGGATTTCACTTGGAGAAAACAGGGACACAGATGCTTTAAGAATTTTGAGAAGCCCTTGGATCTAAGTCAGCAGTGAGTACCTAACTCTACTAGAGTCGGACTCCTTCCAGGATCTCAAAGTTGAGGGTGTATCAAAGTTTGGCTCAGGAAGGGCACTGATATCTCAGACCACTTTTTCTCAGACAGACCTTAAGTCCTAGGTAGACCCCAGAACCAAATCAGCTTCCTATTGGTTCTTCTCTCCGAGGTGAGGCCACATAATGATATAATTCAAGTTATTAAGATGAGAACAGAAGCCAAAACATTTCCAGGGGCAAGAGGTAGGACTAAGTCTAAATTGGCTATTATCATGATGTGTATGTGAAATTACACACTCCCTGAAGTTTGATACTCATGACCATGAGCTGTATTAAAAGTTATGAGAAGAGATGCGAATCAGTCAAGAAGATAATGAAATGAAAATATGATGTAACATTTACCACATCATTTCTTTGTTAATAGGTACATAAACCAAAAGGTGCCTTCACTACAAAAAGATATAACGTAGCTATTTAAAACAAAACAAAACACTCACTGCTCACTGCAAAACTATAAAAGGCAAACTTCATGAGGGGAAAAACAGAAACAGCCACAAGCACAGATTAGTCACCGCTACCATTTTCTAAGTGTCCTTCTAGAAGCAATCTTTGTTGTTGTTTTTTTTGTTTGTTTGTTTTTGTGCTACTTGCAAATATTTGCAAAGAAAGGTAATTTTTATCATGTCACATTTATGGAGAAACAATACATAGAGAAACAATACATGAACTCCTCCCTTCTTTGCTGTTTTTGGTTTTCTTGACGTCCCTATAATCCTAGTTTTATCTACAAACTGCCAAGTGCCCAAGTCCACGCTAGAGAAGCAGATATTATGAGAACCTGTGAAGCACAAGATCTTATCCGAAAAATTGTTTCAAATTCTGTTTGATCACAAAAACTCCAAACTATACAAATAATAGGCTCACTTTTTCTTGGACAGCTCTACAGTTGGCTGGACGGTTGCTTTTTCAGTCCTATCAATCCCTTTGGGTATTCAAGATACTATCTTGCTTTTCTTGGCTGCAGCACTCGCTCTTGGAAAACATCTGGGCCACAAGGCACATGTTGTGTTTAAGATTATGGTGTGACGACCCCAGGAGGCTGACTAGAGCCTAGACAATACAAGAACAAATGTGATGCCGAGTAATTCAACATTTCAAATGCCTAATAGATGAACCAGCAACAAACTGTGGTCAGGAGTAGAATAAAAACAGGAACAAGAATGCACAGAGAACCCAACTGGCCCAACAGTGGAGAGAATATTTATTTATCTTTATTAATTAGCAATCTAAAGCAGCAACTGTTTTAATAACTTCATAGGTAAGTGAAATCATTGTTGAAAAGCTGTCACTCTTCATTACACGGGGTCTTCTGGGGCTTGGAAAAAGATTTTCTGGGAGCTTTACCAGGGAGTGAAATTCCTTGCCTATATAGATTTGAGATTCATTCCATAGTTCAAAAACAAACATTTTTTTGTGCATTCACTGCACACGGGGTCAGGATTGGGCAGGGGGAGGCACACAGGTGATGATTAAAAATAATAAGTGGTAATGATAACAGGATTTATGTCTTAAGAGAGTTTATTGTCTGATAAGAAAAGTAAGGCAAATTAAAAGCTAAGATCTTTATAAAAGCAGCTTTTAGCAAATCCTTGTAGCTGGGAATAAAGGCAGTTTTATCCCATGCTTTGAAATATGGGTATAATGTTAATTATTGGAAACTGGTTGTAGGGCAAAGCCTTCTAGATGGGGTGAGTGCTGTAGGTGAGAAAAGCCACAACATACTTGGAAATTATAATGAATACTGAAGGGCCACATATCTTAGCCCATAGTTGTAAATTTTCTTTTTTTAAAAAATGTCTGTTTTTTTAATTTTTTATTTTTTGAGAGAGAGAGAGAGAGAGAGAGAGAGCGCGCACGTGCACAAGTTGGGGAGAGGTAGAGACAGAGAGAGAGGGAGACAGAGGATCTGAAGCAGGCTCTGTACTGACAGCTGAGAGGTCGATGCGGGGCCTGGACTGAACCGTGAGATCATGACCTGAGCCAAAGTCAGACACTTAACCAACTGAGCCATCCAGGCGCCCCATGAGATGTAAATTTTCGATGTATTTTAATGACAATCCTTTCTTTTCTTTTTCTTTCATTAAAAATATCAGTAGCCTGATGCCTTGTTTTTGTGTCTCATGGTTTTCTCTTCTACATACCATCAAAGCTAATTCCTATTTTCTTGGTAAGATCTAGCCAGGATGTTAGGGACGCCCACTCCTCTTCTCCTGCTGCAGCTATGACACTTCCCTATGGATCTTTGCCCACAGGCCCGAGCTATGCTACAGCGAGCGCATGCTCACACGTAGCTCAGAGAATAATAGAAGGAAGCGATGGAGATAGAGAAAGATTCTGTTTTGGGGGGCGGTGCTTGCTATGTGCCAGATACTGTCAAAGTGCTTTACATGTAATAACTCATCTAAACTTTACCACTCTATGATTTAAGTGCTATTTTTGTCCCCATCTTACGGATGAGGAAACTGAGGCCTCCGAACATTACAACTGTCTGGGGCCACATAGCCAACAAAGAAGTAGAGACACATACCAAACCGAGGCAGTCTGTGTTCAGCCTGTGCCCTTAAATAATTCACTACGCTATGTCTGATCAAGACGAATCAGGGAGAATGGTAGCATAAATCATGTAAAAATACAATTTCTGAAAGCAATGCCAGCTCTCCTCCTCCCCAAAATACTTGGAATGAATTCTTTTCAAAATAAGGTCTTTCATTCACACGTTTTGATCGTGAAAGTCCAGCACAATTACTGCCATTGTACAAAAGGCTAATTTGTATTCCTGAGTACCCCGAGCTGCAGGCTGCCTATTGCAAGGATGATTTCAAATTTAGCAATTTGCTCCATCTTTCATCAGAAAAGTTTGTGGTTCGGACCTAGTGAGGTCCTCATGACTGTCACGTAAGAAGCAATAACCATTCCTAGATGAATTGCGATGGTCTCTCCAGGCACTCAGAAGATTACAATCGCTGCTAATGGTTCTGAGCCTCTTGGCTTCCACTAGTAATGGATCATCTGTCTAGTTTGACAACCTCCTTAATAGCTCTTCCTCCTCACAGTGTGTTGAGGCTCATGCTCAGCTTTGCTAGTCCCATATGTGGCTTCCGGTTTTTCCTTTGTTCTTTTTCCTTTCAGAATAACTTCAACTGACTTCAGACGATAGTGCTCTATTACACCTTTCAATGTGCATACCCACTTCTGCCTCCGTCCACCCCTGCATCTATTCATCCCTCCATCCATCATCTATCTGCCCACTTTCCTCTTAAAATAGCTTGTCTGAAATTCTCACAGATGATGCCAGAATAATCTTGTTTCACTCCTCATTGAGATGTTGCGAACAATGATGTATTGTAGATATTACTGATTCTTTGTAGTGTCTCTTGTCTCCTTTCCGAGGCCGATGATCCATATCATCTTTTCTATTTTATTAATAAAGACTGGTATGCTGAAGATGGTTGTGTGTTGTTGACGTATAGATCAGGATTTTTAAAAGAAATATCAATAGTCCCAAAGACGCCTGAGTCCAGTGTTCATTCAAGGGTAAAATCATGAAGAATTTAGCAGCTGGCACCACATGGGTCTTTTGCATCTAGATTCAGACACTGGGTTACTACAGTTCTGTTCCTAACTTCAGTGGTAACTGGCTATAGACTCCCTGTCCCCTGTGGTATCACTATATCATTAATACAAAACACTCTGTCTCATGCACCACTCTGAACCTAGCCCGTAAATGGAGCACACTGTCCTCCACCTCCTATGAGTCATCGTTGGCCGCTCCCAAGCACAGAGCTGGTCTGGCCTCACAGTCTCTGGGGCTCTCTCATTTAGACCTTCCTCAGTGCGTTACCAGAGAGCTGGCCACGCATCTCTCAGGGCAGCTGTGTTACTCACCTTAGAGAATCAGAGGATCTTAGTGGAAAGCAGGTATCCAGGTTTATATCGCCTTCCCTCAGCCCTTTCTGTCTTTTAACCGTTTCCAGGCGAGTGTGCCACAGGCAATCCTGTGTCTGAGTAAGGGTTTCTTACATCTTCTGAGTCACTCTAAACCTGCACATTTTCATATATACCATCACTTCCTTTGGCCATTGCTTGTTGCTCTGTCTGACTCAGCTCATTTTAGTGTGGGCCCCAAAATCTCATTTAGCTGTCATTTTGGAAAATAGATTCTTGTTTCTGGATTTCCTCAATTTTTTCTTTCATGTGTCATCCCTAATGTAATATAGAAAAAAAATCATTTCCTTTTTTTTTTCCTTGCCTCTTGGTTTGTTTCTAAGTTCAGACTCATTGCTTTCAACATTCTAATATGTTAGGTATATCATTTGTAATCCTAGGTCGTCCCCCCCACCCCCACCCCATATGTTTTCACTCCTTAAGGAAAGAAACAGAAAGGAGTCATATTGGTAACTCGGACCTGTCACAGTCAGGGAGATAGCACTATCCAGAAGTATAAAACCAGGGAGGTTTAACAGGCTAGTCTGAATCCTGGAAAAAAATATTTAAGACAGCAATTATAATGATAAAAAACACTATATCCTTCTTTTTTTATGCTATGATTTTATAATAAATCTTTTTTGGAGAGAAGACATCAAGGTTACAGAGAAAGTTACCGATTTCTAAAATTTAAAATTTAAACCTATAAATTAGGCATCAGGGGTGCCTGGGTGGCTCAGTCGATTAAGTGTCTGACTTCGGCTGGGGTCATGATCTCGTGGTTCGTGAGTTCGAGCCCTGCACTGTCAGTGCAGAGCCTGCTTGGGATTCTCTTTCCTATCTCTCTGCCCCTCCCCCACTTGCTCTCTCTCAAAATAAATAAATAAACTTAAAAAAAATTAGACATCAGACAGGGTCAAATCCTTATGCTGAGTGACTCATTTTTTTTCAGTTTGTTGATTTACCAAATTTGATTTCTGTAGGAGTATCCCTATATTTCCTCAAATGTCATTTCTATCACATCCCTTTTGGAGGAGACCTTCCTCATACACCATTCTAAAACTGGTTCCGAAATTCAGCACATTTTTCTCCAGTCCTATGAGTCATCAACTGGGGGTGCTATGAAGCAGGAAGATTTCAATGTTCTTTGTAGAAATTTTTCTCTTATTATTTTCAAGCTGAAAAGTAGCGTGGAGATGCTGGAGACCAGTCATTGGCAAACTGTATCTACAGCCCACGAGTAACATATTTAATTGTTTTCAGAAGCAGTTCTCCATGGAGGATGAGGGAGTCGAAATCTTAGACATCTGGGAGCCAAAAGCAGAATCTGCATGCGGCGAAGGTGGAGGTGCAGGTAGAGACGTGGACGGAAAGGTGTTTCGCTGGGTCTGAAAAGCTCCCCCAACCCAAGATCCTGACAAGACTTCACAGCAGAAAAAGACATCGCTCTCATCCTCTCTGGTTGAGAATCACTGACTTAGACCAAGTCCCTACAAAAGAATAAATTCTAGCACGACAAGGCAGTGACTCCCATAAAGTGTTTAAATCAGTCTTAGTGGCAGAGCTGAGATACAAATGCAGGCTTACTGACCTAGCCAAATGATTTTTTTCTCTAAAACCCTGCTGTTAGTGTGTCCAGGTGTCAAAATTTTTAGTACTGAAGAATTTGGAATTGGGAAATCGCTCAAAATCTATGTAATTCCTGCTTTATAGTTCTATTCCTTGCGGTGATGGAAATGTTCTACACTTGACGAAATCAACATCAATATCCTGCATGGGGAACATGGCAAGGAATAAATGGGATCTTTCTGTATTATTTCTTACAACTGTATGTAGGTCCACAAGTATCTCAAAACAAAACTTAACTTCAATAAAAACTGTAGTTACTTAGCAATTGGATTCAACTCAGACTAGAGTCTGTGTCTGTTTTTTTCTGAAAAGGTCAGTAGTGTCAAAACTGCCCCAAATTTATACCACCTACCTAGTTAGCTCTCTGCTCTCATAATTTACTGGATATTTCACAATAAAATGTTCAAATTGATGAGAGTAGTCAAAAGAAAAATCAATGTTGAGAATCAATGTTGAGAATAATGCGACCTGCTCAAATCTGAGACTATCAAGAAGGTTCTCCCCAAACATATTTGAAGAAAGTGTTAATTATCAAAAAGTGGTGTTTTAGGATCATTTCCTCAAAAAATACCTCTCATTCCTTTCTTAATAATAGAAAAATATATAAAGAAAGCAAGCAGAATAAAAAAAAAGCAAGATGAAGATACCTCAGTTCCATTAAAATGTAAGTCATTTACCCATACAAGTAACTTACCAGTACAAATGAAAAGGTTAGCTCTCCTAAAATACCTCCCTCAAGACTCTGTTTAAAAGTGGAATACCTCTTGAGAAAGCAAAAACAAAATCATGTTATTTTGATGAGACAGATTAAAGGCACAAACTGCAGACACCAAATATTCTCTGAAATAAAACAATCGATTGTGAGTAACATTTAAGGAGAGCTAAGTATAGGCATGAGAAAAATTAAAAAAAAAAATGTTATGCATCTTCTGGTTTGTTCCTTTTGTCCCCCTGACCTGGGGATTCTAGAATTCATTTTCACTCATGAAGTAAATTAGAAGAGCCCCAGGATTTGAAAAAGGAATGCAGACCGAGCTCCTGGCTACAGCACACGGTAAGTCCACAGAAGACACTCAAATATCAAAATATTTGAGAAGGCACTCAAATATAATATCAAAACGTAGTAGCATTTCACCAGCGTAAAGTACAAAGGTGACAGAAGAGACTGGTCAGAGGAAGTCTTTCCTCCTAACCCTGCAGAGTGAGGAGCATTGGAAGACTTCCCTGTGTAGGAAGGAGGGGAAATATTAGGATGAATTAGAATCAGGTGACCCTTCTCTTGGGGGCATTGCAGGCTCCAATAAAACACAGACTGCAGAATATCCAGTCTGAATATCTATTGTGAATGAGCAAATGGGACCCTATTTTTGTCTTCATGAAATCAACTCTGCCTAAAAGTACGTTCAGCTTGTTTGACGGTTCCTCACTTTCCACCTCTTTTGTTCCAGAGACTGCAAAGTGAAGGCCAATTTGCATTTTTACAGTCAATTTCCAAAACTGACACTGAATCCTTCTGCAAAGGCTTTTCTTAAATTGCGCTGGTCTGTGGTGCAGAGACCCCATGACAGTTCTATAGCCTGCATTCCCTTGCTTTATGGCAACTTGGATCAACATAAGCCCTGAATACTGTCAACTGATATGACACACTAAAACAAGAGTAAATAAACATGAAAACGACTCTGCTGGCTCCTGGTCATAAACGCAGAAATGGTGAGGTTCTCAAGTTTGCCTGCACTTAACAACAATATGTTTCTTCATGGAACGGATCCAAAAATTTGAAGCTAATCTTAAAAAGTCAGAATTCTTGCATGCATAAACAAAAGCTAAAGCCTTTAACCAACAGATGTAAATTAAAGTTGCCTGCTTGAACTGGCTGTGATAATATTTATTATTATAAAGATAAAAGGTTAAATATAAATTACACTAAAAGTATAGCTGACATTGCCATTTTTTCTTTTCGTTCCAGAGTTTATGAATTTCCCTCGATATTTGTCAAGATACGTGCTTTCTAAATCAGTTTAGATAAGGTGTTTATTCTAAGGTTTAAGTTTTTATTCTAAACTCAGTTACTGACTTACTTGGAAATTGACTGTAAAATTGACAAAGGAGAGTCTCTTAAAGAAGAACAGTTACGTTTTGCTACATAAATTTCATATAAATTACAGACAACAGTTTTCATGTCCACAAGCCTTACCATTAACCATTTATTATTCTAATATTTTGTACATAGAAAAATAAAAACAGAATACACCCGGGAAACACTACGTGCTGCCTTCTCCATGATGTGTCAGAGATACTCCAAGTGGCCAAGGGGATTTCCCTATAGTTCTGTAGCATGTGAGATTTTACTTCTAAAAAAGAACTTTTCAGAAAATATATCCTGAAAAGTAAAGGCAGGGAGAAGCATGTATTACAACACTAACGGTATGCTACAGGAATATTTTCCTCACGACTAAGTTTGAATAAACTTACTATATCTTTTAGGCATCATAAAATCTCTTTTTAGTCCTGTCGTATTGAAAACTATGTGTCATAAAACTATACCTTGAAAAACAAAATTCCAATACAGTGACTACAACTCTTACTTTGCCCAAACTTAAGGGGGAAAAAAAAAACCCACCTTATTCTGAGAGGAACTGAAATAAAATGAACACCCAATTACCATAATTTTTAACACAAGGTATAACAGGTATTTGCTCCCATTATAATACTAGAAATATGGAAGCAAAACAAAGCTTACAAGACTCCTATTTTGGGTATTTTTCTTTTGGTTTATTCATTAGTAGTTAGTCTAATATTTCCATAAGAACTCTATGTCCAAAGTAAGTAGGTATTCAGGGAGAGAAACAAAAACAAAAACAACCCACACCACTGGCAAGCTTCTAGAGAAACTGTGGATTTAAAAGTAGGTTATTGTAATTCAGGACTCCTCACTCTTGTATATGCTAAAGCGCTTTGTGAATCTTCAGGAATGTAAAACAACCACCTAACTCTGCCCATGACAAGACACCCCCCTCACCACCCCCACTCCTGCCCTTCATTCATTTTCTGTAGTAACATCCACTGAATGGCACTGAATTCATTTTTTGAAATCTTTAGATCACAAAATTGCTACTAACTAATGAGGATATTCTGCATTTGGTTGTAATTTTTCATTTGATTCCTCAAATTCATGTTCTGCATTAAATATTTACTACTTGCCCAAATTCAGGACTCAAGGTTGGCTACAGAACATGAGAACCAGAATGAAAACAACAGTGGACTTGAGGGCACAGAACAGCTGAGGGCGAGGTCCTTTCTTCCACTAACAGGCTCTGTGGCTTCCAGGAAGGCTTTTAATCTCTACAGACAGCAGTTTTCTCATTTAATACAAGGCAGTTAGGCTAAAAATCTCTGTGGCTCTTTCCTATGTAATTCTTGTAATAGCAAAGAGCATATAGATGTTCCCAAGGAGGTATTTATTTATTTATTTATTTATTTATAAAATTTTTTTTTCAACGTTTATTTATTTTTGGGACACAGAGAGACAGAGCATGAACGGGGGAGGGGCAGAGAGAGAGGGAGACACAGAATCGGAAACAGGCTCCAGGCTCTGAGCCATCAGCCCAGAGCCCGACGCGGGGCTCGAACTCACGGACCGCGAGATCGTGACCTGGCTGAAGTCGGACGCTTAACCGACTGCGCCACCCAGGAGCCCCAAGGAGGTATTTATTTACCCAGTCAATGCCTGGCAGTGACTTAATCAGTAGGTATAGACCGGTAGCTTTTCCATATTACCTAGATTTCTCTGCCAGTATAGAAGTGTCACCAATAGGATGTTCGAAGGCAATAAAGGATAATTCAGTTTCAGAATAAATCATTTCTACAGGTAGTGTTTTTAAAAACAAACCAGTTCTTGACTGGCGCCTGGTGAAAACCTAGGTTTCTTATCTATTTTCACAGCAAGATTACTTTATAATTCTCAACAATATGAATCATACGTGTTTATACATTTTTTTTTCCTGAGAAGCATAATGGTCAACAGTGTCACACAAGTGTTATAAAAAAAAAAAAGTGGCATTTTTTTTTCACATTACAAATCAATTCTTTTCTTAAATACACAAGAATATTTCAAGTCTAGGTGCTTGGATTGAACACACAATCATATGTAATAAGGAATAATAGTTACTCAGAGCATAGTATCACTAGTCAGTTACACAGTAAGAGGATAACTAGCTGATAAGTAATAAAAGAAAAAGGAGAAAAGTTAATTGCTATAAATCTGTGTGACTTTCATTCATTTGACTCACTGAGATCAGGATCTGTGTGTATGATTCTAGATAGAAATTAAACCGGCAAAGGCTATTATGAATTCAGAGGACTCAGTGTCCAACAAATCAATGGATATGACCTGTTAAAACGAGTTGAAAATGAACTGAAAAACCAAAAAAGGTTACTTTTCGGAAGATTAAAAAAAAAAGCGGATGATGGGCATTAAGGAGGGCACTTTCTGGGATGAGCACTGGGTGTCATATGTAAGAAATGAATCACTGGGTTCTACTCCTGAAGCCAAGACTACACTGTATGTTAACTAACTTGAATTTAAATTAAAAAAAAAAAGTGGAGACAAGTAAAACAATGGTTCAGATATTAATGTGATAGAGAGATAAAAACATATCTGCTGCTAGAGCGTGCTTAAATTAGGTATTGCTGCTATTACTGAAAATAATAGCAGTGTATCTGCTATTAATCTCTGGACATAAATACAATATGACCTGTCAACGCCTGGAGGAAGTATATCTTTTTGTTATGTTGGCATGATAGGTAATTATGATGTTCTTTATATTTAAAACTTTTTAAAAAACACATTGTGAATTCGAAAAAAAAAAATGAGAGAGAGAGATACATAAAGAGAGAGAGAGAGAGAGCAGGACACTCAATAACGTGGCCATCTGCCGACAACATACTACTTCAGGACAGCCATCTGACCATAGCTCTCCCTACTCTGAATTCTGTCTACGATGTCAATGCCACAGGTCAAAAGGTAGTAAATGGAAGGCAGAAGAAGTCGAGACATTTTGGCACATCATCAAATGCTTCCAGTTACTAACTGGGGCTTCAGGAATTCAGTTCAGTTGAATGTACTATGGTCTTAGTTCTTTATTTAGCATGATTGGAAAGAACCTAGAGATGGTTACAAACAAATCATTTAAAATAAGTTCTTATGGATATTAACGCACTGAATTTTTTTTTCCTGAAAAGAGACAGTAAGTGGAGAACGACTAAGAGCAAGCATATGAAAAACAGTAAACTGTCCATTTAAATGAGAAAGAACTAAAACATAAAGTTCTTCTACCTAGTAGAATGGAGTACAGTATGCAAGTTCGAAGTTCAACATTCTCCTTAGGAGAAGATATATTTATATTTATACTCTCTAAGAATATAATTCTTATACAGCCTGTCCAGTTAATCCTAATAGGGTGAATGCACCAATCTCTCCTGCTAAATATAACATCACAGTGCCTCTGATGCTTACCCAGTCAAGTTCAGATTCTTCAACCTAGCATTTCAAGTCCTTTCCAATGAGACCCAAACTATGACTGCAGTCTTACCTGCCTCTCTCTCCCTACATGTGTTCTTTGCTTGAAATGACCTATGATCCTGCCACATGGAAAGCTGACGGCAGACGTTTCTACCTCTGAAACTTGAATGCTTTTCCTCTTCCTCACTGCTTTTTCCTTTTCAAAACCGTACTGTGCACTCAAGGTCTCCCTTGATTTGTCTCACCAGATATGATACTCTGTGTGCAGAACATTCATTTTTCTCTTTCTCTTCCCAAACTGAACTGTAAAGTTGTGAACTACTGAACTACACTGCATTGCATAGAGAACTACAAAGAACTAACTGCTAAGTCCTCTGCGTTCTCTTAAGTCATCTGAAGTGTCTACATCTCTTTCAGCACATGAAGGCGAAATTTTATTATCTTTCCTTGGATTTTTCTGTAACAGCCTAATGTTATAGAGCAGAGGGGCTCTGGAAGGGGACTGCTTGGAATCTACTACTTACTAGTTTGGGTAAATCTCTCTCCTCAACTAAAACAGTAACAGGTTAGTAATAGAACCTAAGTCCTTGGGTGGTTATGAGGATCCGATTGGATGAGAACCTTTGGGATTGGGCTGATACATAAATAAACAAGCAGGCAAGATTTATTAAAGTGAAAAACTACCTCAAAATAATTTAAGTGTCAAAAGCTCACTTGTTATACATGGTTTAGGTTCAGGTAATCCCTGACTATTTGAGCACTTTATGCTCACATGTGTACTTGTGTTGCAATGGCAAACTTAATACGTCTATACTAAATGATGAATGTACTGCACTTAAGCAAGCTAACAGTATGTTCAATTTGGAAGAAAAAGGGCACAACTAAAACAAATGCATAAAAATTATGGAAGTGCATTATAGAATATAGCTTTAAATAGTGAGGCGCAATGGTGGTTTTCAGATGTCTCCTTCTTTGAGATAGAAGTCTACTGTTTGACTTG
The DNA here is from genome assembly GCF_014898765.1 of Herpailurus yagouaroundi. Taxonomy (NCBI): domain Eukaryota; kingdom Metazoa; phylum Chordata; class Mammalia; order Carnivora; family Felidae; genus Herpailurus; species Herpailurus yagouaroundi. The sequence continues at coordinate 30,132,737 of NW_024412412.1, read as the reverse complement.
CCTAGGTTCAGCTTTTAGATCCCTCTTTATATGAATATAGAGTACCACTCATTTGTATTTACTGGCCCACCACGAGGGGCCAAACAGGATGCTAGCCTGGATTTCTTCCAGGCTTGTTATACAATTTGACTAAGTAAAACAGATTATACTCATCAGTGTTCTCAGTGCTTGTATTCCTGATGATAATGTGAAGATAGATGAATATAAAAAACGTGTTTTTTCCCTAATATGTAAATAACTAAGACACAGATAAGTAAAGTACTGAAAATTAGATTTAAAAAAATTATTTTTAATTAGTGTTTTTTATTTATTTTTGAGAAAGAGAGAGAGAGATAGAGTGTGAGCAGGGGAAGGGCAGAGAGAGAGGCACAGAATCTGAAGCAGGCTCCAGGCTCCAAGCTGACGGCACAGGGCCCGACGCGGGGCTCGAACTCAGGAACCGTGAGACTGTGGCCTGAGCTGAAGTCGATGTTTAACCGACTGAGCCACCCAGGAGCCCCTGAAAATTAGATTTTTAAGTTACAGTTTTGAAACTAAATATTTATCAGTATTGCTTAAGGCACATGAATGGGCTTCTTTGTAGATAAAAAGAGCATAATTTCCTAAGATTCCACATCACCTACTATTTAGTGTAATTCTTGTAAAAAAGAATTACATTAGTGTTGCTTATTTTATTTTTATTAATTTTTTTTGATGTTTATTTATTGTTGAATGAAAGAGAGAGGCAGAGAGAGAGTTGGGAGACGCAGAATCTAAAGCAGGCTCCATCCAGGCTTTTAGCTGTCAGCACAGAGCCCAACTCAGGGCTCAAACCCATGAACCATGAGATCATGACCTGAGCTAAAGTCAGATGCTTAACCGACTGAGCCACCCAGGTGCCCCTAATTTTGCTCATTTTAAAGGCAAAGCTTTCTATTACTTGTCACTCACAACACATTTTACCTATAATCAATTTTTTCCCAAAATGTAAAATATGACAAATTTTATTTCATCTGATCACAATTTTCATTAATATAAATCCTCCTGAAATACAGTACCTCCCAATAGTAGGTCCTCCCTATATAGATATCAAATTCGTATCTACTCTGCACACATGTTTATACTGTTTATCTCTTTTTACACTGAGGATTCGATATATTAAACATTTATTTCCTGACAAATATTTTGGGATGTCTTTAAAGTCCCCTCCATATCTGCATAACGGACTTTAATAAATGGGTCACTGTTTTCGTGTCATATAAACTGCAGTCATTATGTACACTTACTCTCAGGTGGTTAGTTTTTATAAATATCCTGCATCTGCATGAATCACAGCATTCATATGACAACAATACACCAAGAGCTAATTATTATGAAACTTGTAACAAATATTTTAAGAAGCTGGGAAAGTCTTTTTTGTTTTGTTTTGCTTAATAATTAATGCATCCCTGTAGAGATTAAAAGGTGGTAGCATAAATATATTCTTCATATAGGTCTATGCTACTTTACTGTACTTTATATATAATATTAGCATTTTATTGTCTTCAGTTCCCAGTTAATACGTAAAACAATGTGATGCAACACGTAGGAAAAGATGGAAGAGAAGGAGTGGACACAGTGAATTAGGGGTACTATAGGATTTCTTAAGGGACAGCCACGTCACTGTGCCTTTAAAAATAAAAAAGTTTAATGGTGACCCAAGGGAACAGATAACAGAGCCTTCTGCCTAACTGCAGCATGTATTCTGATTTCCTTATCTAAACATACCAGCACTGGTTGTATTTTTAAAACATGTTTAATTATTTATTTTGAGAGAGATTGAGAGAGAGAGAAAGAGAGAGAGGATCTCAAGCAGGCTCCATACTGTCAGTGCAGAGCCCAATGCAGTTTGAACTCATGAACCATGAGATCATGATCTGAGCCAAAATCGAAAGTCAGACACTTAACCAACTGAGCCACCCAGGCGTCCCGGCACTGACTGAATTTTAATTTGATCACTTCCTTCCCAAAGCAATTTTGTATAAAATCTACTGTGCAGATTACTAGAAAACCCTCATCAGTATCCATGACAAGACTAACATGGTCTTAGTTTGTACTGCTGATTCCTACTCTCCTCCTTGAAAGGAGGGGATCTTCCAAGTGGCTGTGTCGGTCAGAATTATTTAATACAGAGTAATGGAAAGAATGGGCTTTGCAATTAGATCTGATTTTCCATCTTTGGCTTCATCATTTATTAACATTGTGTTCTCATACTTGTTATGTAACATCTCGGATCTTTGAGTTTCCCATCACTAGAATAAGGATAAGAAATGCCGTATCTTTTACTGTACTATTTTGAAAAGTAGAAAATACATAGGTAATTGATTTATTTATTAAAAACACTAGATGCTAGGCATACGAAGATATATAAAAGGCAGATTCTATCCTCCTATAGAAGCTTGTAGTCTAGTACAGGTTTATCAGCACTATAGTGCTGATAATAGTGAGGTTTATCAGCACTATAATAAATTTTGTTACAAGGCACATTGGCAGTAAAAAGAAAGTAATGGCAAATTCTTCCTGGGGGGCAAATATCAAGAAAGATTTCAGAGAAAGTTATCTTTAGCTCTCTTCACAAAGATTCAGTCCTGTGATCAATAAAGGGTTACCACTGTTGTCATGTTAACATGACATCTGTCTCCATTAAGCAAAATCCTTGATCTCAGTCATTAATGGCTAAATCTACATGTTCATAGAAATCATGTTCTCAAAGGGGCAAATTAAATGATGTCTTGCAAACTGGATTCATTTGAATTACTTTGTGCAGTAAAAGCTGTGTAGGGTGATCCACTCGTGCCACCTGTCTGGGACTTTTCATGGTTTTACCACTAAAAGTCCAGCATCTCCAGCAACCCCTCAGTCCCAATTTAAAAATGGAAAATGCCTGTGCTGGAATCTCCCTGAGTCCTAGGCAAACAGGAACAACTGTCACTCTAGATCTATGGTAATGGTTAATATGGCTTAAATGAGTGGATTTATCATTCCACCCACAGTGCATTCATGTTGAAATGTGGAACTGGAGATCATTTCTAGTCAACCAACCATCAGATACATTCATAATAATCTGTTACTAAGGATGTGGTATGATGTTAGACCCTATACCAAATTCAACTCTTTACCTTCATATTTAAATGTAACCAAAGGTAAAACTGAAGGATTAACAAGAAGGTGAAATGTCAGTTTCATTTACAACATGACAGAGATCCTCAATGTCCAAAATAATATAATATTTTATTATTTTGAAAGCAATCAAATTTTCTTTATTTCTAACCAATGAGAAAGGAGTAAGGTAATAAGGATAGTTAGCTGACAGGAGTAAACATACTTACAAATTCATTAGCAAAAATCCCCTTCATTCTCATCAAAATGAGCGTGTCTCCATTCAGGAACACTCTGAACTTCTTATTTTGCTCTCAAGGAAGTGAATATATGAGACCAGAGAAATAGCTTGGGGTTACAATTTAGCCACGGCTCACTACATGTTGAATTAAAGCCATGTTAACTGCCTTGACCCCTCAGCTTCTTAAAAAATAAATACCCGATCATTCTGGTAACAAATGACCAGTCAAATGAATTCTGAATAGTAGTGTGGTATCTTATAATGTAGAGCAACTTTATATTATACTACAATGGCAGGAAGGGGAGAGGACTACATTCGATCTGTCCCCATATTAGGATAAAAAATTAAAGTGGCTTTTTTGAGGGCGCTAAATACTTAATTCTTCTGAGAAAGACAACCAAATTTATCATGCTCAGAGGATTACTGAGCAATAAAAGAATGGTATGGACCTCTTTCCAATTTTGAAAAGTTGTATTTCATTTATAACATTAAAACTACAATCTAGAGAATAAACAGGTACTATATATTGTTAAGAGTTAACTAAACCCTTAATCAATACATTTAAATTATTGGCATTTATAGTTCTGGAATTCTAGAAACTATGATGGGTGCAGAACACTGCATCTTTTATGTACAAAAATAAGTATGAAAAAACAAATTAGTCTTCCTTTATCTATAACAGATAGCTTATAATCTAATAAAGGTATTTGTTTTTTACTTTTCTATGCCATTTTCTTCCTTATATTTTTCAATTTTCATCCTACTCAAGCAGTTGTTGGTGTATAATGGCCAACTTTTACCCAGCTTAATTCACCAATCAATTTACACTTTTTAATCCTGTGCTATTAAAATTATGCAAAAACCTCTTGCAATACCGAGATTTAAAAGATACCAGAGATTCAGCATGTAACTTTGGACTAGTCCATTTGCTGCATGTGACAATCTCTTCCAAATAAAGTAATGAAAATGGTTATCTACTTCTTATCCCCACCGGTAAAGTAATATTAATTAATTTCACCAAAGCCTGGAAGTCTAATTTAACCTCCTTTATTCTTATGTTAATTGCTTTGAAGAAAGTGATACAATTGACAGGAGCTTATTTCAAAAGCCTTGTATATAATGAGAGTATTTCTGAGCTCATTAAAGCTGACCATCATATAAAGCCAGGGATGAGTACTTTAAAGAACTATTAATTGGACTCAAACAGAGTAAGAAAGTCTACACCAGTCGTTTAAAACAATGCCAAGAGAAAAAAAAATCTGCTGAATGTAGGCTGTAAGACTAATAGCAAAAATAGTTACTGCTGATAGCAATCTTAGACCACAGGTGACATTTACGTTATTATTGTTTCTGCTTCCTAAGCCCTAAGCATATTCTCTGCTCTCCCCACACCTCACCCTTTTTAAGTAGTCTCTTTGAGATCAGTGACTTAGAACATTAGCTGAAAAAAATCCCAGGAGATTTTCAAGATGTACTGTTGTGAAATGTAAATTTATACTCCACTTGACTTGAAAACAATTTAAACGTAATTTAATCTATAGTTTTTTTTTTTTAATGACCAACATCTCAATAAACAATATACATGATTTACCAACATAGGAGATAAAGTAGTATTTGTTTATATTTATCTGTAATATAATGTGATCAATGCAGAAAAGATCAAGAATTTAGAAGGTATTTGTAAACAGAATCTACGTGGAAAAGATAAGGTGACAGCAAAAGACACAAAATCTGCCTTTCTTACTGACAGGTGTGACTAGGTAGAGTCAAAGAGAAAAAGATTTTTTCATTAGGGGGAAAAAAGTTTTGGTCAGTGTTAAAAATGTGCCTATATTAACTTCCTAAGAGCAATTACAGGGTTTGCAGTGAATTTGGGGGAGAAGCTGATACATTCTGCTTTCAGTTACATGGTCTCAATGGTCTATGAGGCAAGTGGAATATACTTGAATATGCTTGAGGCAAGGGAATATGCATATTTTCTCTCTGGGAGAAATTCCAGAGAATATAAATGATTGAATGAAGATTTTGAAGGAATTAAATATTTTAATGATCATCTGAAATCTTCATGCTGCAGAGAAATGGTGAGGTTGAACATATTCCTCAAACTATCTAATTTAATTATATGGGTGACCCTTGAACAACATGGGTTTTAACTGCATGAGTCCACTAACACAAAAAAATTTTTTTTGATAAATACAGTACAGTATTGCAAATGTATTTTCCTTATGATTTTCTTAACATTCTCTTTTTTCTAGCTTATTTGGTTGCAAGAATACAGTATATAATACATATAACATACAAAATATGTGTCAATCAACTGTTTATGTTATTTTAAGGCTTCCAACCAACAGTAGGCTATTAGCAGTTAAGCTTTTGGGGAGTCAAAAATAGTATGTGGATTTTAGACTGCATGGGGTCAGCACCCCAAACCCCGTGTTGTTAAAGTATGACCAAAAAGAGAAGCTAGGCAATTTTGGAAAGAGTAAGATTAAGTATTTACTAACATTTTTCAAAATTACTCACCTTTGGAAGAGAGTATGATCAATGAACAGCAAATGTTAAAGATTCGGCACATATTTCAAATATAATTCAGTTTCTCTCCATATTATTCAAGTAAACAGAAAGCCATTCATTAAAAAAAAATCATTTCTTGAGAATCTAGTGCTTGCAAAGCACTATGGATGACGAAAAGATAAGACTAAGTCCCTGCTTTTTACAGAACTTGCAGTAGAGTTACGACCTAAGACTTGTACACTGAAAACTACAAGACATTAATAAAAGATAAAAGAGGACACAAATAATTAGAATGATAATCCATGCTCATGGATTGGAAAAATTAATATTGTTAAGAGGTCCATACTACCCAAAGGAATATGTAGATTCAATGCAATTGCTATCAAAATTCCAATGGCATTTTCCATAGAAACAGAATAACCCTAAAATTTGTATGGAACCACCAAAGACAGCCAAAGCAATCCTGAGGAAGAAGAAAAAAAACTGGGGGCATCATGCTGTCTGATTTCAAGCTACATTACAAAGCTATAGTAATCAAAACAATATAGTGTTAGCATAAACACACACACACACACACACACACACACACACACACACACGAGTAATGGAACAGAGTGGACAGGTCAGAAATAAACCCATGCATCTATGGTCAATAAACTTATGACAAAGGAACCAAAGGAAAAGGACAGTCTCTTCAATAATGGCACTAGAAAAACTGGGCAGCCACATCCAAAAGAATGAAACTGTCTCACACTGTCTTAGACCATACACAAAAATTAACTCAAAATGTATTAAAGACTTAAAGGTTAACACCTGAAACCCTAAAACTCCCACAAGAAACATAGGCAGTAAACTCCTTGACATTGGTCTTGGCAGTGGTTTTCTGACTCTGACACCAAAAACAAAAGCAACAAAAGCAAAAATAAACAAAAGTCTGGAGGATGGGATTCTAGAACCTACTCTCAAGTCTATACTGCAGAACCAGGCTGTCAAAGGTGCTGCTTAATCCTGCCATGATCAGGAAGCTGCTCATCAAATCAGAACATACATCTATTTTACATCTATAAATATAGAACCACCTCAGTCGGAGCTGCTATATTCACAGTTACCGGTTCCAGAACAGCATCACCGTGCTCCAATCAGGAAAACCCATGTGCAAAATCAGAAAGCTGCCACTACAGCTCCAGGATCCCACCTTTTCTACTATCAGGAAGGCATTTCTGCTAAATCAGCACGTCTCGGAAATACAGGTTGGCTCCAGAACCGTAACATATTTGCTATAATCCACAATGATAAAATACATGCCCCATATCGCATTTATCTGAGTTCCATTTTCAAGTCTCACAGCAATTGCATCTGATGTGGAACCTGAATCACACTTGGATCACCAGCTATAACAGGCTTGAAGAAATTGTTTTAGCTTTCTACTCTCCACAGGAAAAGGAAGTCACACTAGGAGAAAACTGGAACAGACATTCTGAGCCAAAACTCCATTAGACTGCATTAGACTCACTCTTACTTCTCCATGTTCATCTCTGAAAATACCAAACATTTTTCTTTATTGTTATAAAGTAGATTGTAGATTTGGTTCATCGTTGATCACAGCCCCAAAGTCTAGAACATTCCTACTGTAAATAAGTGCTTAATAAATTAAACACTACTCAATTAAAAAAAAAAAAACAAAACAACCAAACATTTCTTGAGAATCTAGCACTTACAAAGCCTACAGATGATGAGGAGGTGAGGAAGATCAAGTGTCTAGAGTCAAGGAGACAATATTAGTAATTAAAGTAATTAATTTAAGTAATATAAAGTGACTCGACCATGCCCAGTTGGATAGACGGACATCAACAAGGGCCCAAATCCCATACTTATATTTTGTTTCCCTTCAGTTGCTCTAAATGGAAGACGTTAGGGATAAACTGGAGCAAAGTCAACTGTTCACACTGCTGCTGTTCTTTTTGCCAGAACCACATGACAAATTATGATACTGACTGCTCACACTAGACATTCCTCAGGCACACAGAACCAGTCGAGAACAGGGTGGTGGTGTAAGCCAATATATGCATATTTGATAAAACCATAGCTAATATTGATTAAATGTCAGCCATTGTTAAAGTTGACAAAATCTCAGGCACATATATCACCTCACTTCACCCTTACAAGAGAACTGTATCGATTTCGTCAGTGAGAGAAAAAAATGAAAATGGCAAAATTTAAGTAGATGAGGGACTGCCAAAGGACGCAGGGCCAGTGAATGGGAGAGTTGAGACTAAAACGGAGATTTGTAAGCTTCTATCATATTGAGCAATTTAGAGCTGAACTGTGAGAAAGGCAACTCAAATGACTGTAGGTTTGCCACAGAGAGGAGCCCAGTGGAGAGCAAAATGTTCTACAACCCCACCTAGTAAAGTAAACAAAGCCTCATTAGGGTCAACATATGGCCATGTTGTGTCCATGTTGTGGTTCATGATGGCTGACTTATCAGAAACAAGTTCCCAGGTGTCTTTCTCTTGGACTTTTCCCAAACCAATGAGGCCATCCGATAGAAAGAACCGGAGCCACCAACTTTTATATCACCATCAGATGATATCAATTAAGTGGTCATTAAAACACCAGAATGAGACAGATGGGTTTGACTATTGCAATACTGACCTTCACAGCCCCACTCATCTATTATGACTGTTAAAATGATAACAATAATTGCTATTATTATTATTAACTTTATTAACTATTACTACTGTCATGCTTCCAGGTATATAACCCAAATGAGTGAGTGAAAAGAGTTGGCAAAGTATGCAAATATTCCTGATTCTCTCGGTGTGTAGTCAATTGAAAAGAGAATGACTAGAAGTCCCTTTATATTTGGTAAGTTCAATGAAGTCCAGATTAACATGATAAACTCTTGAGTATTTGACAACCAAGAGAGTTCTTATTTAACTTAATGAAATAATTAATAAGCTACCGTATTTTATCCATCATATATTTGCCCTCATTAAAAGCTGTAATTGCCTTTACTGTAACATTTCTCTTTCTCTCCCCAACAACTTCCCCCATATACCCACACAGAGCAGGCAATCCCTCCTCTCTATTCTCTCTTCTCAAGCACTTAAAATAGTTTTGGAATATGGCTGATGGTCAATAAAAGGTCAAATAAATATATTATAGCTAAACAGAGATGAAAAATTCAGACAGTCCAAATTTGAATTACATATCTCACTTAAGAATCCCCTGACTACAACCAGGATATCTCTATCTCTCGACAGGTAAACTATCCTCGTTCAAATCTGAGCAATAAGTATTTCTCAGACAAAAAAGGAATTGTATGAAAGATCCGATTGTCAAAGGCTTGAGTACATCCATAAAAGTCATTCTCTCAATTAATGTGTAAAGAGTGTTAATTAAAATTCACTTCTGATTTAAAAAAATCTTGCGCAAAAAACTAGATGTAATATACTATGGAAGGAGTGTTCTTCTTCCATAGAAGAACAAAAACAAACAAAACAAAACAAAACAAAAAAAAACCCCAAAACAAAACAAACAAAAAACCCCCAAAAACCAGAAAAATAAAAAATAAACAAAACCCACCATGAAATACTGTGAATTCAAAACTCTCAAGAAAAAATACAGCTTGGTTAGTGGGTGACTGAGGAACACTAGAGAGTAATTTTCCACCAGAACATAAGTGGACATGGCCTTGCTCTTTTTAGGGACAGTGACAGAAATGGTACCATGCTGCTACAGAGTGTCCAACTCAGTATTGCAAAAGCCATTATTTCCTCGTTGCATTTTTTGTGCACTGTCACTCTCACTTTTTTGCTGTTGACATCTCATAGAATACCCAATCTGACTGCTGTATTACTATCATCTATATCTGTTTGGTCCACAGATTATGATTGACAAGTACCTCAGTGGAGCAGATACAGCATTAGATTGGGAAACAGACTTGGGCTCAAGCAGGGTAAGTCACCGTCTCCTAGTGAAGCCAAGGGCAAGCCACTCAACATCTCAGTCTTAGTTTCATTACCTTCAAAACACCAGGGGGGGAGGGGCAGAGAACAGTTTAAACTGTGAGACACCATTTGTAACTCCTGTAGTTCTAAAAAATGGAAGTAAAATCGTCACCACTTCAAAAACTATATTTGTTGTGAATGAAACAAGAAGGGTCCAGTACCACATTCAGACACTTGGCCTTGCCTGGGTCTTTCTGGCATTTAATGCTTGGCTGTTGTATCAGTGGCTCTAAGAGGACCATCAGGCAGGTTGCTATGGTCTGAGTGAAAGGGTCCCAAACCTTTTTCAGTTGCCAAGTGCCAATGTAATGGAGAAGCTTTAAAACAGCACGTTAATAATCACTGCTGTCATTCCTTGTCTATCAATTTCCTTGAAAGTTCTCTAAAATTGCACACTGACCGAAAGGGAGTCAATGCTCATGGCGAGGAGAGATGCGGGTGAAGATTTTCATGAGCTTCCTAGCATGAGTAATGAATTTCACTTATGCTTCCTTGGATTTATTAAACATCACTTTTTACTTTCTGCACATGTCTTGGACTTTGAATGATTACCAGTTTGTTTAATGAAATCACATTTGATAGCACTGGTAACCTCTTGCATGTCAAAACCATAATTTCTCAGTTAAAAAAATATAAAACTGGGCACCTGGGTGGCTCAGTGGCTAAGCATCTGACTTCGGCTCAGGTCATGATCTCATGGTTTGTGATTTCGAGTCCCACATAGGGTGAACTCGAGCCCTGCTTCTCTCTCTCTCCTCCTCTCTCTCTCTCTCTCTGCCCCTTGGTCACTTGAGCCCTCTCTCAAAAATAAATAAACAAACAAACAAATAAAACTAAACTGCATTCATAAAACAAACATGCATACAAAATTATATTTAGTTCTTCTAAGATACTTGTACATACAGGGTTAAAAATAGGGACAAATAATAGGAGCTTCCATAGAAATAGTTTTGGTCTAGTATATTCCTGTAAAGTTGGAGTCAGACATGGGTACGATACATTAAAAGGACTTAAAATTGCTTTATTCAATTTTCATCATGATACACTGAATTTCAGCATCATAAAAGGCTTGCTATTACATTTTTTCCATCCATATAAAGAACCTTACATTTGTAAGTGAAAAGTTTCATTTGCACCCTTATGGCAGTGGACAAAGAACATTCAGATCAAGTGTCATTCTGGTGCAGTGTCAAATAACCTCAATTTTGAAACAGGATACTTCCAGTTCATTGCCTGATTCATGGGTCCTTAGAAATGATGCAGAGAAATGCAAAGGGTTTTCATAGTACAGTCACAAATCCACTGCTGCAGTCAGCTGACAGAAAGTGCTTCTCCTGGAGGTATCTGACTTACCGTCTTTCGAAAGGGATGGACCGGACCACATGAGAGAAAATACAGGACTGAATAGCTTTTTAAAAATCCATTTTCCACCGTCAAAGAGCCATAATTTAAGCTTACAACTTGCTACTTATTCTTCTAACCCGTCAAAAGAAAATACAGGACTTGTAAACACAGTAGACAGTGATTTGTAAAACATAACCATTTTTTAATTATTTGTTATGTGCCCTCGTTCATCGTACAAGTATCATTTAATCTATTCAACTGTTGATAAACTAGAAGACTTTAGAACATCAGATTCTATTATAACTCTACTTAAAGAGGTCTTACCTGATAAACCGACAAACTCTATCTATCCCCTCTTAACAACAGTGCCACATCTATATCATAATAATTAATTTAATTGAAAACTTTATGAAGCTTTGAAAGGGATTTTACTTAACAGAGTAAGAGTCATGATCAAACCACATAGACTAGATGGGGGGTATCTGCTCAGTTTGCTGAAATCATTTGGCTGCTTTAAAATAATCTGCTTTGTGGTCTGACACTAAGCCATTTAAATAAAAGATATGTTTGGGGTTTGTTATTTGTTTTAATTATACGTGTAAATACTATGGTCATATTGGGTGCCTATTCATAAACATAACTCAATTCTGACATTTAAGTTCAGCGAGAAGAATTTGCACATTCTTGTTTTATAAAGCAAATAATTACTTTATCATTTGAGGCTAATTAAAAAGGGGGGAAAAAAGAGCTCTTTCAATCCACAGCTTATAAAGAGGGGGTGACATGGGCATCAGGAATACTTGGGTGCTTTGCCAGATCTCTTCTCTAGCTTCTCTGGGCTAACTACCTCAGAGAGCATAATAATCGTAATTACAATAATCATATTAATGGCTGTTATTATGGTTATTATTTGAATGAGAATAACAGAAAAGTGGTGCTGTGAAGGTCAATATTGCAAGATGCTTTTTGATGCTCAGATGAAAGACAATCTGTAAGTGAAGTATACATGTTTTTAATAAAAAATGCACTATGCATATGTAAATTAATCTTTTGGCTACATAAATATCCATTCTATAATACAGTGCAACTTATTTAACCAGTAAGTGCTGAACATTTGGATTTATTAACGGAGTGCTGCTGTTATAAACAGTGACATAAATGTGGACTAGTTGGTTTGAAGCAGAATTTGGGGGTTCCGGGGTTGCCAGTATCTTCCACGTGAGATATTCTCACAGTGAAGGAAGACACAGAGAATAGCAGAGTGATGAGATCAATATTAAGAAAGGGTGTTTTAAGTAGTGAATAAAAAATGTTTGATGATGAAAAAAAGTAGATGAAAATCACATATTGGATATTGGAAGAGGGTCAGAAAGAATGATTCTGGTTTCAAGGCAAGCAGAGCGGGGGCTGGTTCAGAAGGAAAATGTCAAGACATCTCCATGAAGGACAATTTGGTACCAAAAGGGCATTTGGAAAAGTAACACGGTAGCCAATCTTTTCTTTCGCTTCAAGTGTATATGATGACTTTCTAATCATATAAACATGCTTAAGTCATACTAGTTTGCTTTTTATTGCATTAACTAACCAAATTGTTGCTTAATTGAAAGCACTTTTTTTATTGAGAGATTTTAGAAAGTCCATCTTAAAACACTCATTCTTTAGGAATCTATAAAATGTTGAAAGTATTAGTGTCTGCTTTCAGAAATTTTTTATATTTAATCAAAACAGAAAAAGATATTCAGAAACTGGTTATGTGTGTATGCTACTTAACATTTCTAAGCATTTTAAGATGAAAATCATCTTGATTATGAAAACGACTATATTCCATAGATGCCATTTGAACTTTAATGAATTAAGGCAAGATTTTCCTTATAGTGTAGATTAAAAATTATCCCCAGGAAAGCCCTCATTTGTTATGAAGGCTCTCTGATGCAAGGTACCTGGAACAAAGAAGTCCCTAATCAAATCAGCCTTTGCATTTCCGGATAAGGCCCCATGCATCAATCTTGCTAAGAAGTAGAAAGAATCCTAAAACAGAGTTCTTTGTAACATGATGAGGATGAACAGAGGAACAGGAACCGGAAAGCCCAGTAGTCCCTGGTCACTGAGCTCTCTTCCAAAATCCACTAGTCAAAACAGCTAACCTCGAGCCATTCCAAGCTGATTTTTCTTTTTAATTTACTTAAGAAGAATGCAGCCTAGAAACAAAGCCCAACGCACAGAGTGGTCATGAGAGAAGGAGCAATAATTAAATAACAAGACATCTCTGGGAAGACAACTCTGAGTGCGTTGTCACTGCTAGTCTCCCCAGCTGCCCCAGGTTCTGGGGCTAACACAGAAAGCCTAGCTTGGCTGCTCTCCTCTTGTGCCCTGTATGATCTGATGCCAACCACGGAACCTCTGTGGGCCCCACCCTCTCATGGCTGAAACAGCTTTGGCCAGGGTTCACTTCCTCCGCAAATGCTCCCCGGGCCCTCTCTATATGTTACAAAGGTAACAGATGTCAGAGTACTTCAATATTTTTAAGATGTTACCCATGTAATTAAAATATTTTTTCAATGTCCTTTCTGTTTGTTTGTTTGTTTGAGAGAGAGAGACAGAGTGTGAGTGAGGGAGGGGCAGAGAGAGAGGGAAGATAGAATCTGAACCAGGCTCCAGGTTCTGAGCTGTCAGCACAGAGCCTGATGCGGGGCTCAAACTCACAGACCCTGAGATCATGACCTGAGCCCAAGTTGGCCGCTCAACCGACTGAGCCACCCAGGCACCCCCAAGATGTCACCCCTATGATTTTAACTTTGATAAACTCACTGATTGTTCACTCACTCTTTCTGCAGAACATTTACAATTTCTAACACCTAGATATGTTTTCCTAGCTTCAGAGATGTCATGTTTTGATGGGAATGGAAGGGTAGAGGTGGGGAGGGGTTGGCAGATAAGAGTGGAGTAATTCTAAAAATACCACTAAAAACCCTTACAGCTACTTTCTTAGGAGCATGTAGAGGGAAGGAGAGGCCTGAGGAACTAGCTGAAGAAGAGTAAGGAGAAGCTGTAGGTTTTGTTTGGAAGCATTTTGTTTTTAAGGTTTTATTTAAATTCCAGTTAGTTAATATATGGTGTAAGGTAAGTTTCAGGCATACAATACAGTGATTCAACACTGCCATACAACACCCGGGGCTCATTACAAGTGCCCCCCTTAATCCCCATCATCTATTTAGCCCCTTCCCCCCCCCCACCTCCCTTCCGGTAACCACCAGTTTGTCCTCTATAGTTAAGAGTCCGTTTCTTGGTTTGCGTCTCTCTTTTTCCCCCCCTTTGCTCATTTGTTTTGTTTCTTATTCCACAAATAAGAAGTGCCATGTATATTATAAATATTATATACATATAATGGAATATTGCTAATCCATAAAAAATGATATACACCATAATATATATAATGTATTATATATATAATTGAATATTGCTAAGCCATAAAAAATGAAATTTTGCCATTTGCAATGACATGGATGGAGCTAGAGAGTATTATGTTAAGCAAAATTAGTCAGAGAAAGAAAAATGCCACATGAAAGCACTTTCTGCTGGCTCAGCATGGAATGAATTTACAGGTTCTAATCCTGCTTCTCTTCTTGCCTAAAGCTGGAATGCAGTCCAACCTCCAAATCCCCTTACCTCACACTTAGCTATACCTGTGCTTGATCACATTGCCGAGGCAGCTCAAGTCTGTGCTGGGGTCCTGTGCTATAATTAGTACAGTGAGGAAGGAGCTTCAAAAATGTTTTAATTAAACAAGAAAATCCTTCAAAACCAACAGGAATACTTGATGCCATAATAAATCAAACAGAAAAGCTCAAATGTTTGGAAATCTAATGACATAAATATGCTTATAGCATAATATTTAATTTTTAAAAGGAAGATAGAATATCAAATATACAGCTAGATATCATTTTGACAAATACCCAGAACTCCATGGGATAGGAATGAGAGAGAGACACCAGAAAGTATCATGTATCATTTTCTTTCTTTGGCACTTTTCACTTTTCCAACCCACTCAATAAACGTAAGAATAGCCAAAACAAAATAATGATCTTTCTAAATGGCAGGCTTATGGCTAGCTAGGAAAATCACACTTCACTGTTTTAGCACATGCCATGAGGCAAAACTATGGATTTTGAAAGCCCTGACCTGGTTAAGACCAACTTCAGTCACTTCTCCAAAGTAAGTAATGAAATATTTTTTAACCAAATGTCAAATGACTTGTAATATTTTAAAGAAATCTATTAGAAACCACTCTATTAACTCAAATGTCAGTACGCGGCAGAGAAAGACTGCTTGACTCTAAATGTTAGACTCCAATCTGACTTTGCTGATCTGACCTACCTCTTTCTAGAGTCAGCCACTGGATTTGAAACATCCTGGACAATTCAAAATAAATGCAGCTTTTAGCATTCTTGGTTAGTTTCTTTTTCTGGTGTCCACATGAAAAGTGTCTCTATTTACAGAACGTGGGATTTACGAATCCATAGAACTCTCTTGTTACTTCCTTTGGGGCCTGGTGGGAGGGTCAGAGTGAACCTCAGCAAGAAGAAAACACCAAAAGATGATTGTCAGATCTTTAACACATTGAGGCATCACCAACAAGTCCAAATCAATTCAACTGACAAAAATACGTCAGACAAGGTACACACGCCTTGTTCTATCTTTTGCTTCCTGCCTTGTTACCCTAAAATCTTCTTGTTGGCATTCATCACGAATGAGAAATGGATAATGAACCTCTAGAACAATATAAAATAGACAGTATGAGAACCGGGATATTTTGAGGCTTCAGCACGTAATTCCCAGAAACGATTCTGTTGTCAAAATATCCCTTGAGTTTTTGTATACATCATTGTTACACTCTGCTTTGTAGGCCTTGCATACTTTATTTCCTTATAAATATCTGTATGTAATAGACTTTATCAAAGAACAGTGGGGCACCTGAGTGGCTCAGTCGGTTAAGTGACCAACTCTTGATTTCGGCTCAGGTCACAATCTCAGGGTTCTTGAGTTCAAGCCCCTGGTCAAGATCTGTGCCTGCTTGGGATTCTCTCTCTCTCTCTCTCTCTCTCTCTCTCTCTGCCCCTCCCTCACTCATGTGTGCAAGTGCATGCACGCTCTCTCTCGCTCTCTCTCAAAATAAATAAACTTAAAAAAATAATACTAAGGAAGAATTCTATTCTACACAACCCCTCAAAAACTGTTACTTAAATGAAAGGGGAAAAAAAGAGGACTTCATTGTTGTTAACAGAAGTTGGAACCACACTGATTATAGCAATAAAGGCTACTGAAACCAACAGGCCTTTTTCTTTTTCCATTTCTAAACTGAAGTGGGAGTTTGTCAGAATCTGCAATGTCTGCAGAGAAGCAGGTACCTCGTATTTCCTCAAAAACAACAAGCAGGTACCTCGTATTTCCTTGTATCTTATAGTATAAAAATTAAACAGAAAATGGATCGTTTTGTTCTGGAAGCTAAAAAAACTAAAATAAAATAAACAAGCTATGAGAATAACGCTCAGTATACTTAATTATGCCAATATATGATCTGTGTCCCTGGCATGCATAAAGCGAGAAACAATTCCAATACAGCAGGTGAGACAGCGGTGTGGTGCAGCTGGTAATCTAGGAGTCCCGCGAATGAGAATACTCCTTCTACGAGTCAGTCCCAGCTGGCACACAGCCAAGGAGGCCAACCCAACCCTGATACTCCTACCACCTACACTCATGTTTTTCCAACTGAGACCTATTCGTGATCTAAACTGGATTACTTCCCTGAGCTCCACTGGAGAATACACTCTGCTGACAATTCAAAGCCCAAGAAATCTTACCAGGAAATCCTGGCTGGAACTCTTCCCAGGGATTAAATCGTTGAGAAAGGGGAATGTGGACCTTAAACCAAGACCTCACATGTAAAAAAAAAAAAAAAAATTAATGTTTATTTATTTTTTGAGAGAGAGACAGAGACAGAGTGTGAGCGGGGGAGGGACAGGCAGAGAGGGAGACACAGAATCCAAAGCAAGCTTCAGGCTCTGAGTGGTCAGCCCAATGCGGGGCTCGAACTCATGAACTATTGGATCCTGACCTGAGCCAAAGTCTGATGCTTAACCAACTGAGTCACCCAGGTGCCCCATATTTTTTTAAATAAAAAAAAAAAAGTTTATTTATTTTTGAGAGAGAGAGAGAGAGTGAGAGAGAGAGAGAGAGAGAGAGAACACACATGGGGGAGGGGAAGAGAGAGAGGGAGATACAGGATCTGAAGCAGGCTCCAGACTCTAAGCCATCAGTGCAGAGCCCAGCGCAAGGCTTGAACCCACCACCTGTGATGTGAGGTCATGACCCGAGCCGAAGTTGGAGTATTAACCGACTGAACCACCCAGGCGCCCCCTCCCTAATTCCTTTTTACCATCATCATCATCATCTATGGGAAAATGTCATGAGATCCTTTTTATAGAAAATTCAAAAAGAAGAAACAACAAAAAAATAAGATTCAAAGTGACAATGCATTTTGGAACTGATAACCTATTTGAAATAGTCTAACGTGTGAGTCATCCACATCAGTCATCCAATTTTAACAATTAAGGATGAGAGAAGATCTTCAAAATGATCAAACAGAGTAGGGAAACAAGACCCAAGTGCATTCTTGGTCTTTAGTTCAAAGTATCTGTCCAGCTAGCACTTGCTGCTTCTTCGCAAAGGCACAGAGCTATGAGAAGCAGGGACGGTTTTAATATGTGATGAGGAAAATTACATTTATCAGTATGTTTCCCTGGGAAATTCTCCTTTTCACAAATTTGACTACATTCATAAAAAAACAGACTGCTATTGTGATTTTCACACTCTTCATGGACAAAAATAGAATAAGTAATAACCACCTAGAGTTTGGGTGGTGTTTCCACAGCTTCTTCTGCTTTAAGTCAGTTCAAGGCAAACTGGAAGTGAGATCATAGGGATGGGGAACCATGCTCTCATTTTTTTTCCCTTGAAAAATATGAAAAGGTTGCTTCCCTTTGCAGGTTTGAAACCAAAGGCAAAAGTCAACGGACCAGAACTGAATCCTTCCCTGTACTATTCCTAATAGACACTTCTCTAGAGAAGACATCCAGAGGGCCAACAGGCACACGAAAAGATGCTCAACGTCGCTCCTCATCAGGGAAATACAAATCAAAACCACACTCAGATATCACCTCACGCCAGTCAGAGTGGCCAAAACGAACAAATCAGGAGACTATAGATGCTGGAGAGGATGTGGAGAAACGGGAACACTCTTGCACTGTTGGTGGGAATGCAAACTGGTGCAGCCACTGTGGAAAACAGTGTGGAGGTTCCTCAAAAAACTAAAAATAGACCTACCCTATGACCCAGCAATAGCACTGCTAGGAACTGACCCAAGGGATATAGGAGTGCTGATGCATAGGGGCACTTGTACCCCAATGTTCATAGCAGCACTCTCAACAATAGCCAAATTATGGAAAGAGCCTAAATGTCCATCAACTGATGAATGGATAAAGAAATTGTGGTTTATATACACAGAATACTACTTGGCAAGGAGAAAGAATGAAATCTGGCCTTTTGTAGCAACGGGGATGGAAATGGAGAATGTGATGCTAAGTGAAATAAGTCATACAGAGAAAGACAGATACCGTATGTTTTCACTCTTATGTGGATCCTGAGAAACTTAACAGAAGACCATGGGGGAGGGGAAGGGGGAAAAAAAGTTAGACAGGGAGGGAGGCAAACCAGAAGAGACTCTTAAAAACCGAGAATAAACTGAGGGTTGATGGGGGGTGGGAGGGAAGGGAGGGTGGGTGATGGGCATTGAGGAGGGCACCTGTTGGGATGAGCACTGGGTGTTGTATGCAAGCCAATTTGACAATACATTTTAGATTTAAGAAAAAGGACTTTTCACTTGGTTATGTGTTACTGGTGATACACATTTCTTCTGGAAGCGGGGCACAAGAGGGCAGACTTGAAAATGCTAAGGAACAGTCTGTCTTGGATCTCTGTCCCATGTTCACCTGAACATGTGACTTTAAAGTCTTCAGTGGAGGGCTTGTGACTTCACAAACTGTACATGTTTAACATGCATTACAGGGAAGTAAGAAGAACTAATCCTAATTTCTAAGCAAAATAGAGAAATTCAGCTTTCTCTCTCTTTTTTTTTTGGAATGTTTATTTATTTTTGAGAGACAGAGAGACAGAGTGCGAGCGGCAGAGAGAGAGGGAGACGCAGAATCTGAAGCAGGCTCCAGGTTCTGAGCTGTCAGCACAGGGCCCGACACAGGGCTCAAACCCATGAACTGTGAGATCATGACCTGAACTGAAGTTGGACACGTAACCGACTGAGCCATCCAGGAGCCCCTCAACTTTCTCTTTAAACTACTGCATTGGACACTATGGAATTTTGGTACAGAAGTAAAAGAACTGTTTACAAAAGAAGTTCTCTTTCAAGAACTCTAAGAACAAGATCAGACAGGAGGCAAAAAGGAATAGAAATTGGAATTTTTAAAATCACTGAATTTTAAATTCAAATGGGAATGCATCTTTGAATAGAAACTATTACTTTTTTTTTTTTTTTCTTTTTGAGGGGGAGAGAGGGGCAGAGGGAGAGGAGGAGACAGAGAATCAAGCAGGCTCCATACCCAGCACGGAGCCCGACACGGAGCTCACTCTCACAATCCTGAGATCATGACCTGAGCCAAAATCAAGAGTAGGATGCTTAACCAACTGAGCCACCCAGGTGTCCAAAAATATTGCATATTCTAATCACATTAAAATAGTATGTTCAACTTATTGCTTGTTATTTTCTTTTTATACATTGTTTCAATTACTACAAGTATTGTCATTGTAATTTATTTACTCTGATTCTAAAAAAAACAGTAACTTCTTAATACTAAATTAGGAATCACTGCTTTAAATACACAGCTAAATAAGGAAGTATGTCCAACACTAACTACTTACATCTGTAGTCATGTCATGTTTGATACACCTCCAGTATCAATGGTTTGTTTTTGAACAGTGCTAGTGGAGGGGCGCTTGGATGGCTCAGTCAGTTAAGCGTCCGACTTCGGCTCAGGTCATGACCTCCTGGCTTGTGAGTTCGAGCCCAGCATCGGGCTCTATGCTGACAGCTCAGAGCCTACAGCCTGCTTTGGATTCTGTGTCTCCCTCTCTCTCTGTCCCTCCCACAATCTCTCTCTCTCTCTCTCTCTCTCTCTCAAAAATAAAGGTTAAAAAAATTAAAAAAAAATAGTGAACAGTGCTAGTAGAAAACTATATTGCCTCTTTCCATTCAGCAGCTTTGAAAAACTGAATAAAGGCACCAACACATTGATTGCCTCTTTAATCTTGAAATACTTCTTTCCCTAGAACACAAAATATACATCACTAAAATTACATGGATGAAAGAGCTACAAATTGAGAATGTCACTATTAATAGTCTGCCAAAATCTTCTAACAACTGCAGTGCCTCACAGTTCATATTTTGAACAAATTGAACGAACTTCTGAAATTTAATGACTATACACCTTTGCTTGAATATTCCATGGAAACAGAAAAAAACTAACAATGGTTGAGTATTATTTTCTATGGGCTTTTTGTAATAATTGTCTAATTCTATGCTGAAAATTCAACCACAGCATCACTAACATAAAAGAATTTGTTGTGCAAGCAATATGCTATGAATATACTGTGCAGAAACTGTATACGAGATTGGGTAACTACAAATTCAGTATGTAATTCAGTATGTAATTTCCATATCAAAAGAAATCTCAATACATAAATTACTGGCACTTATTAAAGAGGACATATATTCCCAAAGGATTGAATTTATCAGCAACCATGAATAATGTCAGTAAAAAGTAAAATGAAAGTGCCTTTAAGTTCTGTATTCTATCAATTTTATTTTTTTACACAATACTAAAAAAGAACAATTAATATTATTTCATTGAGTGGCTCCGCCAGGAAGAAACAGTAAATGCTTCCTGGAAATTGGAGCATAAGTCACTTCCTATCATAAATCCATGGATTCTGTGCATTAGTAAAGACTTAACAGGACACAATAAATATTCACTGAATCAATGCATGATCTTGTCATCCAGAAATTCCTGAATTTAACAACCCACTAAGTCACTAATGTGTGCAGAATCATTTCCTTCCTTCCTCATACCGATTTAGTCCTGTGGAATTCTTTCTCCATAGTGTCTCTTACACCTATGCTTTCCTTCCTACACACTCTCGCCATTGAGGTTATCATCATTGTTCTACTCATTCATTTAATGTCAGGATCATCAGTTTCTTCTGCTCCATCAGTTTCTTCTAAAAGACAGCAACAGTACCCGGCTTGTGGGTTTTTTTTTTGGGGGGGGGGGGGCGACCAAAGATTGGATGATACGTGCAAAACACTGAGTACACAACTCAAGCTTCATAAATGCTATAGACCAATCCCTTCATACCAAACTGGTCTACTCACTATGTGCCCATCATACCCGTTTTGCTCGTGGCTCTTTTGCTTCAACGCCTTTCCTTTTACCTGAAATACCTGTGCTCATCACATCTGTATGTATCTTTCAATGCTCACCCCTAACATCCATCCTACATGAAGATCCGTCTGATTCCATTCTTTTTCGGCCATTAGCTGCCTTCCACCTCAAACTTCTTAATAAGACCTTGCAGAGTCTTATTTGGGTAAAATTTGGGTGTAAAGGAGGACAGGAATGAAAGGAGACCACAGGCACAGACTGGCAGAGTACTACATACTTGAGAAATGTGTGACCACCACCTTGACCAGTGAAGGGGGTTTCACACTATCTGGAGTGATGGAAAATAAGAAAAATAACGTGGATCATCTAGGACTTTTGCTGTTACTTCTCTCTTGAAAATTGCCTTTTGTCCATTTCTCTTCTCCAAAAAGTGAAGTACAGAGCAAGTGTTAAGTGAAACAAGAACCAGTTGATAACTTGGTAGCATAAAGAGAAAATTGAGAAGTAAAATAAGTTTTTTTTTATTATTTGTGTTGTATCTTTTCATAATAAACACAGAAAATTAAGAGTTTAACGGAAAAGCAAAAAAAGAAAAAAGAGTATACCAGGAACACACAAGCATTTCAATTTAATAATTATATAGCACTTATTATATGTTTAGTGCTGTGTGCAGCACCTATAGACAATAACAAAAGAAATCTTTGACCTTGAGGAGTAGAGGCATGTAAACAAAGCATGTGGGAAATGGGTAGACAGTGCTGTAAAAGCCCAGAGGAGGGTTCAGTTAGCTCAGTCTAGAGATGAAGGAAACATTTCTAAGACGAGTGGGCTCCCGAAATAAAGTTTAAAAGATCACCAAGAGTGAGCTGTAAGAGGGATAGGGTAATGTGCTCCCAGGAAAAGGGAATAACTTGAACAGAATGTGAACACAGAACAACAAGGTCAGTTAAAAGGAAATCATAAAAAGAGGAATTATCAATTGGTTGGTTAGAAGCCTATCCAACATGCCTCAGGGCTTAATTCCATCACATGTAATGGGTTCTGGATGGGGTTACAGAGCATTCTAGCCAGATGTCACAGATTCCACCGTAACTTTTCCTCTGCATTTATAAGGACCTCTGATAGCACATGATTGTACTGATTTTATACGAGACTCTCAGGCATGTCTTCTTCTATTGTTACCAGGAGATAAAGTCCACAATTCTCATTCTGGCAAGCACCTTGACTTACTTGACGTGGATAAAAATGGGGAGACTAAGCAAAATGGTCTTCAGTTCTTTCCCACCAGACTTCCTCCTCTCAGCTGATGATAACCTCATCCTTTCAACTGCTTAGTCTGAAATCATCCTTGACTCCTCACACATCCTTTATCCAACCCATGATTAAATATTTCTGTCTTGGAAAGACATTCAGAATCCAATAATCCAATAAAGTCCTTAAACCCCACTGCTAGAACCCCTATAACCAAGTCTGGATTACAACAACAGTCTCCACATTGGTTTACCTGCTTCCACCATGAAGTTTAAGATTTCCTCAGTGATCTCTTTAAAACCTAAGGCAGGGGCACCTGGGTGGCTCAGGTGGTTAAGCGTCTGGCTCTTGATTTAGGCTCAGGTCATGATCTCACAGTCTATGAGTTCAAGCCCTGAACTAGGCTCTGTGCTGACAATGTGGGTCTGCTTGGGATTCTCTCTCTCCTTCTCTCTCTACCCCTCCCCGGCTCATGCTTGTGCGAGTGCACACGCTCTCTCTCTCTCAAAATAAGTAAATAAACATTAAAAAAA
The DNA here is from genome assembly GCF_014898765.1 of Herpailurus yagouaroundi. Lineage (NCBI taxonomy): Eukaryota > Metazoa > Chordata > Mammalia > Carnivora > Felidae > Herpailurus > Herpailurus yagouaroundi. The sequence continues at coordinate 30,109,216 of NW_024412412.1, read as the reverse complement.
AAATCCTAAGGCATATTGAGTCCCATTGCTGCTCAAAAGTCGGCAATGATTCCCCATCCCCAGCTGGTGGGAGAGCCACCCTACCTTCAGCTGGCACACGAAGTCTCACCACTTCCCTGAAATCAGCTTTTACTCTCTCAATCACTATGCTCAAGCCACACCGGTCTTCTGTTTCTCCTCCCTGCCTCAGGATGCCAGGCTTTTGCACTGGCTTCTTCCTCTGCCTGGAATATTCTCCCCCCCCCCCCCTTATATCCACATGACACTCTTACTTTTTTCAGTCTTTCATTAACTATTACCTTCTTGATGCAGCCTACACTGATCATTGTATTTAAAATCACCAGGCTTCACCCTTCGCACTTTGACCACTTTACACTGGCTATTTTCCATACAATTTACCTCCTTTTAAAATAGTACAGGATTGGGCTCAGTCAGTTAAGCATCTGAATGGCTCAGTCAGTTAAGCATCTGACTCTTGGTTTCAGCTCAGGTCATGATCTGGTGGTTTCTTGAGTTTAAGCCCTGCATCGGCCGCTGGCAGCACAGAGCCTGCTGGGGGTTTCTCTCTCTCTCTCTCTCTCTCTCTCTCTCTCTCTCTCTCTGCCCCTCCCCCACTCAGACTGTCTCTGTCTCTGTCAAAATAAATAAATAAACTTATAAAAAATTAAAAAAATAAAATAGCACAGGATTTCCTTATTTATTATTCTTTTTATTATTCCATTTTATTATTTTATGTATTTATTATTCTTTATTATTTTCTCCCTTTAGCAGTTAAACTGGAACAAAGCTTATTAAGTAAGCATTCAATAAATAATATGAAGACAGGAAAAAAAATGAAGTTCTTCCAGCTCTAAAAAATGATCTAATTTATTAAAAGTGGCAAGAGATTAGAAAAAAGCACAATGAGGTGACATCTCCATTTTTTTAGACCAGTCTCTTTCTTTCTGTTTCTTATTAACTATGAAAATATGTAAAGCCCAATCATGTAATTCTTTTGGATGTTGGTTTCCTCAGGAGTAAAGTAAAATATCTTGACCAGCTTATCTATAATAGCTCTTACATCTTTAAAATATAAATGATTCTGATTTGATTCTGTTTAATAAAATTCAGATACTTCCAAATCATTATTATCTCATAATGGACAGCACCAATCAGCACATTAATTCATTGACTACTTCTGGAGGATCAGTAAAATTCTGCCTTGCTAAAACGATAGCATTATGGAATTCAAAGCTTCTGCAATTGTTCACCAACAACTAAGGGGAGTTCTTTGTCTCCTTGTGGACCTGCACCCAATAAGAAGACACAGCGACACATTTAATTATGCATGCGTATGACTATCCATAGTATTATCAATCGAGGCCATCTTGCTGGTGAGGAGGGTTTTCTCTCTGAAACCATCTAAAACCATGTAGTTCTATTTCTGGCTGACAAGTAGACAGATGATTATCCCTCTCAGCTCTCCTTCTAATTGCTGAAGACAATGCAGAGATGACAATAGCACAAAATACACAAAGGAAAAACCACACGAACAAACCAAACCAAAATGGTAGTGTACCCACATCTTTGTCAAGATGTCCCTGAAATTCCTGTCCCTTTCGTCAAACCTGTTATAGCAATAGCAAGCTATCAAATTTGGAATTCAAGGAAATGTAATTTAAAGAATTGCATAGTAATGGTGGCTCGTGCTTACACAGTGCTTATGTGCCTGGTACTATTCCAAATGCTTTATGTGCATTAACTGATTTGATCCTCACCAAAACCCATGAGCTAGGTACAATTATTGCCACCATTTCACATACAAGGCAACCGGGACACAGACAGTCTATATAACTTGTACTGTCACACAGCCACACACAGAGCTTGGATTCAAACTCACACAATCGGGATCCAGTGTGTGTTCTTAATCACTACACTATCACGAAATAAAATTCCTTGTAGCCTGAAGTCTCTTACTCCCCATGATGTGAACTTTTCAGGAGAATGTATATGTTGCTATATATGTGCTACATATACAAGCTTTGCAAATCATACAGTAAGATGCCCAGAATCATGTTTCCATAAACTCTGTAACGACTGCAGTCTACATTAAATTCCTCCAAGTTAAGATTTCAGAAATGTAAGGTGTGGTTTCAAATCATTTTCTTTCTTCCTGTGTTGCCGTAAGCAAGTCACTCTTGGGGTGCCTCAATTTTTATTCCTGACATGCAAATGGGACACCTACTTCACATGAAATATTTTTTTTCTAGACATTGTAAAGACCACAAAAATGAACCAGCTATAACTCAGAAACCTTCCAATATAAGTGATAAGCGAGCATCCAAATAAGAACATCATGAGTGTGAATGGGGTAAATACCTTGATGAGGCACAAACAACGTGCTATGGGGCTCTAGAGGAGGGAGGGTCTACATCTGATCTGGAAGGTGAGTCCTGAGGCCTGAGCAGAACTAGGGAAGGTAGAGACTGTGGGGATGGAACATTTTTGGTAGAGGCAATAGAATGTGCAGACTAGAGGATAGAAATAAAATAATATTCCAGGTAGAATCCCAATTGGCTAGGACATGGTCCATACGGTTTGTGGCGGGGAAGGGGCAGCTGGAGTTGGATCCGTAGGAAGCCTGACGTCCTGCTACGAGAGGACCTTGGATACCAGAGAAGAATTTATGGGATAATATAAGTGTTTTCTAAATATTGGCTATGGTGAACTCAAGAAATGAAAATGAAGTGAAAGTCATTTCTCTTTTATAAATCATAAGATTTCTCAAATCTATTTTGCAACATATAATAACACACATTGACGCTACAGCTTTATAGAGTTCATATGTTCAAAAAGTAATTTCCTATTAGGTATTATAACCAATGTCTAAAGATTACTAACTCCATTCTACATATTATGAGAGGAGTGACAAGTGACCACATAAGAAATCAGAATTAAACTCGGGCCCTCTAAATCTAAGCTCCCAAAGACCCAAGCAGTTACTCTTCCTCTCCATCTGTCATTCACCTGTCATCCCAAACTCTGCTGATCCAGAACACAGGAAGAGTCAGGTTTGAGAAGCAAAATATATGTCACCAAAGCTTATGTATTTCTCAAGGAGAGAACCTTTCTCAGCGACATTTTACCTTTTATACAAATGTTTAATCTGCTGGAAACTTGAGTTACAAACCCCACGAGAGATCAGAGCTGTGAATTAAAAGAAGCATGGAAAACTATTTCATTAATATATACCGATTGCAAACGAGCCTGATAGCAGAAAGCATACAATACATAAAAACACCAACATTTTCTGGTTGTGTGTGATCACTGGCAAGAAGTTGAACATTGTTGAGCCTGTTTCTCTGTGCTAAAAGATTTGGTTTCTACTGTCTCTATGAAACCTAATTGTGATTCTGCAATAAGCTAAGACACATTCAAAATATATACCACTCTATGGTTAGAGTTTCTAATATAACTCAACATGATCTAATAAGATAACATTATTCAAGAAAGTTGTAATATAACCCACTATATCCTCAAGACATAACAGTACCCAACATTGATAAATCCTATTTCATAAGTAGTTGAGATTATTAAAATATTTCAATCCAAGATGGAGAAAATCAATTTTTCATGGTGATAAATCATTAGCTATTTAGAAAACTCAGCAATCCAGAACAACCAATTTCCCAAAGATTTTTCATAAGCCAAAGACTTAATGTACTGATCGCAATGTTTTCATGTATAGTTCACTAAATAGGTAGGTGTTATATAGGTCCTTGACCTGGGCAGGGGTTAATTTTGATATCTCCCTATGGTCGTTGAAGTAGAAAGATAAAATGAGTAAAGTAATTATTTTATATAATGTATTTTCTGTTCTCTTTGAAAAATCACAAGAGTTGTGTGATGGGAAAAACTCTAAAAATGCAGCTTGCTTTAAGGATCATAGTGTGAAAAGATCAGAGTTGTAACACCGAATGTTGCCACTAATCATTCTTAAGATTTGCTTTGTAGGCGAGACTTAGCATCATGTAACAATCAATGGTTACTGATTCCTTTTGCTCCCAGAAGAGCAAGCAATTATGACCCAGGAAGCTTCACCAAGGGATTACAAACAAATGCTAACAAGAGTTCAATTCCACTGTCCTTAGACCATTCCATTTATTTATGGAGCTTTTATTGCATGACACCAACATATTTCATAAAACAAATACTTCCTGTTACTTAGCAAAGGAAGAGGCAACATTGAAAGTCGTCAGGCTAATCACGGTCGAGTCTGCGGTTAAGGTCTCACTTCACTCTCTCCCCCAACTCATCCAGTGAGAAACCACAGGTCTGGGCCATCGGCTCCATAACCTCTGATGCTCTGGGCGGGACACCACCTTCAGAATAGGGTGGGAGAATGGGGACGACCGTGCAGTGAGATTAGTGGAAAAGTAATGGCGGGGTTTGAACAGCAGAGTAAAGAGAAAAGTAACCATGGGATAGCAAGTAAGAAAGAAACACAGGGAGAGAAAAGGGAGAAGAACTGGAGAAATAAAATCGTATCAGCATTTGACATGGACATAGGTACCTAAGTTAAGACTTGAGGATCCTAGTGACATGTGTTTCCTTACTAATTAAGTTTTATTTCTTGTGGCAACTCTCCTTGTCTTCCATGTTGTTCTTACGTTCCTTCCAAGCAGATCTGAATGAATATTTGGACATCTGGCTTACTTTTGAATTATGAGTTTTTATAATAAGGTAAGTTACGGAGGAGAGGTGATTTCTTTTTTTATTAGAAAATTTCTTGAATATAAAATTCTATACTAACTTTTACTTAAAACAAAGTTCATAAATTTCCCCTTTGGTGAGGATAAACGGCACCTCAAGAAAGATGCTTCAAACACTCAAGTGCTTATCACTGAAGATTTGTGCCGTAAATCAACTCTCGTCACATCATGTTCTTGATGACAAATAGAAGATGTTTTTACCTTGGGATGTTTTCCACTATATTTCATCACATTTTCTTGGGTCAGTCAGCTTATTTGCACTGCTCAGTCAGAACAACCTATACCTGGGTAAACTCTGCCCAAGATTGTTATCAAATATTTCCCCCTTAAAAGTGGCTGCCTCATTGTTCTGATATTGATTCAGAGTTCCACTTGTGCAGTTAATCCAGTATACTTGAGTTAATAACAATCAAGATGACCAAGCATTAAAGTTTTCACATAATTCTAATTCTACTTAAAGAATAAATGAAAATACATATATTTTGCTAATCACTATACATTTTGTAAATGAAAGGCTCTCATAAATTATAACAAAAAAATCAAAGTGCCTTAAGTGCATGTATCCAGAGCAGCACTAATTTTTTTGTTGTTGTTGTTGTTAATTTTTTTTTTTCAACGTTTATTTATTTTTGGGACAGAGAGAGACAGAGCATGAACGGGGGAGGGGCAGAGAGAGAGGGAGACACAGAATCGGAAACAGGCTCCAGGCTCTGAGCCATCAGCCCAGAGCCTGACGCGGGGCTCGAACTCATGAACCGCGAGATCGTGACCTGGCTGAAGTCGGACGCTTAACCGACTGCGCCACCCAGGCGCCCCACTAATTTTCTTTTTTTTTAGAATTGTGACCAGTAATCCAGCTTATAAAAGTTCATTTGAAAATCACTGTGACAGAGTCTCAGCATATTTTTAAGGTACAATTACTCTCTACTTCTATAACAATATTTTTTTCTTTTTTACTTTTTACAAGCCTCTAGCAATTAAATGTGGAACTAGAATTGTTTTTTTTCAAAAATTGATAACTTTTTCCTCTACACTTTAAAGGTTTTTATTTATCCAATTTTATTAAGTAATCATCAAACCATCTTCCCTTTTATTTGGAATATTATGTGTATATATATATTATGTGTATATATATGTATATATATATTTATATTGTAGATATAGTATCTTTAACCAAATTAAAAGAACTTCTGCATTTGATTTCACTCAAAGATTGTATGTAAATTGTTATTTCCATGGGCTTTGTGAAATGGTGAAAATGGCTTAATTCCTATCTTTTGGGGTCTAGAAATCCCAGTTGGCAACAATGAAGAGTTAGGTGAATGTAATTTTCATTTAGATCAAGGATTCATCCCATGCACTACAGCTAAACCATATAGATTCCTTTTCATTATCTCAATCTTCCCACAGAATGTGCTTCTTTGACAAACACAGTTTTAGTCACCTTTCCCCCCCTCTTCCAAGTAACTCCTTATCATTGTACCCCGGAGAAAGCCCATTACATCCTAAATTTTGGACATTACCCTAAGAGTAATTATATATTCCAGCCAATTTTGGGGGGGAAATCACTCTTTTTATGGTACTAGGATTCAAGAAATTGTAAAGTTCTATTATCAGTCTAATAGAAACCAAATTAATTCACCTTTTAAGACTACCTATAATTTATTCCTAAGGATGTTAACACTCATGAGTATATGTGTATATGAACCCTGACAGAGAGGAAGAAGAAGAAAGAAGTTAATAATTCTTAAGCTTTGTACTCTGAGGTATTTTCCTTACATACAGTAACTTATCTTGTCCTTCACACAATCTCATAAGAGTTGTAAGTATTAATATCCCCATTTGTTTAGATGTAAATTCTAAATCTCAAGTCGTGAAGTGATTTGCTCAAGGTCATATGGCTTCTAAGTGGTACAGCTGGGACTTGATGTCAAGTTTCCAGTACAATTTCCACTTCACCATGATGCCTCTTCCACTCTTAGTTCTAAGTTTTTCATGAGCCTCCCCAAACTCCTAAACTCATTCTCCAAAGTGTTACAAAACCCCTTTGTCAAGACCAAAGGAAGAAAAGAACAAAGAATCAAAAGTAGAATGAGGGGGAAAAAATTGGTACCGGTTTCATATTTGGTATGGTTTAGTCCTAGGACTTGGGTGTTACCCAACATCTCATTTAATCCCCTAAACAGGTCCAAGGGATGCATAGTGCTATCCTCAAATACAAATGAGGAAACAGATTCAGAGGGATGATCTACCTTGCTCCAGGCCATGAGAAAGACAGGTATGATTAAAATTCAGGTCTGCCCAACTGGTAAGCTAATGCCCCGGGACAAGAGACTTGAGACAATCCAAGATGTAAGAGGCCTGAGAGATAAATATGTCTAATAATCTGCTTGGAACATGAATCTCCCTCAAATGTGTCACTGTTTAAATATTTCCATGAAGAAGAAACTTTCTTTCCAAATACATATTTCATTTGGAATAACTTTGATTATAAAAAAGTTCTCCTGTACACCATATTGTTGGGAAAGGTATGCCCATCCAACCTCTGCTCAAGAGGGGTGTCCTACACTGATCAAAATTGTACATGTAGAATGGTCTTTTCTAAAGAGGAAGTCTGCAATGGAGTGAGAGAAATTACTCATTAGGACTTACATGATAAACAGGAAAAGCAAAGTCATTGAGAGGAAGATAATACATGTACTGTTTGCATATAAATGCCGAAGGCAGTTTGGAAAAGAAAAGGAAGGTGTAGTGAAAACCAGGAGGATTCCAGTTTCCTCTCAGCACTCATATAATTAGCTGGAGTGACCTTGGTCACTTCACTTTTGCAGATCTGAATTCCTCACTTCGAGAGTGACTCAGATAATTTTTACATATGTTCGACATATAAAATTCTATGATTATAGAATATCAATTATATTATTTGGAAACAACCCTTGAGTGCTTACAAACACACACACACACACACACACACACACACACACACACACACAATAGTAGATAAAATTCACCTCAGCAAACATGGCAGTGTGGTCTGAGGTGATGAAGATGAACTCTATTCCCGGCTCCTCAATCACTTTTCATGTGAATGGTACACGAACCCAAGTTTTCATTCAGTTTGGGAACCAAACCTTAATGGCAGACGTTAGCCTTTCTCTGGATATTGAAACTAAAAATCCTTGGGAATGTTTTAATATTCTTTTTCTATAAGCTAAAACAATAAACAGAAAATATGACCAAGAAATAAAACAAAAACATTTATAGCTGTCAGCTTTCTAGAATCTAAAAGTAATTTTACCATATTTACATGTTAGAATTAAGTATAGGGGCTCTCAGTCGGTTAAGTGTCCGACTTCGGCTCAGGTCATGATCTCGCAGTTTGTGGGTTCAAGCCCCGCGTTGGGCTCTGTGCTGACAGCTCAGAGCCTGGAGCCTTTTCGGATTCTGTGTCTCCCTCTCTCTCTGACCCTCCCCCATTCATGCTCTGTCTCTCTCTGTCTCAAAAATAAATAAACGTTAAAAAAAATTACAAAAAAAGGAAGGTGACAAGAAGAAATGCTGAATTCAGAGAGTATATGCAGTGTTAAGTAAAGAAATATCTCAGGTTGATTCAAATTGTCTAACTAGATTCTTAAAATTCATTAGAAGGTAAGTTCTATGAGGACAAGAAATTTTACTGTTTTTCATTGCCATAATGCCAATCTAGAACAGTGCCTGGTGCACAGGAGGTGTTTAATATGTATTTGCTGAATTAAGAAAAAGAAATAACAGAAGAAAATCATTGACATACAAAAATAATAAAAAGGGAAACATGACCAAAAAAGTAGACATGGTATGGTTTACGGCTTAAAAGAAAGCTCAAACAGATGCAGTCGAGAAGTTATATTCTAGTTCTCAGTTTTATTCTCGTGCTTCAGTGAAGCTTCTAGCTTAACTTTAGACAAGTCATAACTTTTTTATGCCTCAGTTTCTCAATCTATACAATCTCTCTCTCTTTACACTTTAAAAGGATCCTATGAGGTGACAGTAAAAGGAAAAGGGAAGAAGGAAGAACAAAGATACATGGTTTGGGACACAACGACTTTCTGGGAATGCAGAACTGCTGATTTGTACACACATGTAAAAGTCAGAGAGAGACCAGTATGAATCATACTAAGGAAAAGAAGAGGGGGCAATAAAGAAGAGGGACAAAATTTTGAATGAATTGTGCCAGTCAGAAACCAGGGTATTGTCCTAGAGACGTATTTTTGTATCTGTGTTTGTAACATGTGTAAGTACCACTCAGTTAAAATGCAATACAATTGTATGTGAAAGAAAAGATCAGTGAATGTTTAATATTTTAGAATGCAATGAAATATTGATAAATAAAGCCAAAGTGGCATAATTAGAAAAATAAGGAAGATTCAAGGTAATTGGGTAGGTGGGGAGGGAGAGGAAGGAGGAAAACCGATTTAGGTATAAAGGAACAAGGAGACACAGAATGGGCAGGGAAGAGGTGAGCCACAGGGCCATCTGCTATATGTCAGCAAAGAGCCCACCCTAGAAAACCCAAGCTGTTTTCGACAGCAAGCTGAACACTGTATGGATGAGCAAATAAACAGGAAAAAGACTACCACTACTGAGAATTTACTAAAAGCAAGACAAGAAGGTGGGAAGAAAACTGAATACTATGAACTATACATGCTTGACCAGTGGTCCCACTTGACATACGTCCCTGTTAATTGGGTGCCACTTAAACTATCAGAGTTGCTGTCCAGTTCACACTCTCTGGAACAGGGAAAAGCTGACAGGAGAAAAGAGCCATGTGTGGATTTAAATTCAGGGGGACAAGACATGTCTCTGCTTTCTCCTATTTAGGATTTCACTGAACCTTTCAGCATTTTGCGACTTTTAGTAAAAGAATGTCACTAAATCTTTCAGAACCTGGGTTTCCCCCTCATCAGCAAATTAATAAAATTATTTGGTTTCAGTCGAGGATCTTTCCATTTCTCCCAGTTTTTAATGTCTTAGGCGTTAAGCAAGTTTTGGTTAAAGTGGAGAAAAGTTCTTTGAAATCACCACTCTGAAATCACCGACAAGGAATTGTAGGTTGCAAGGAACTGGATGAATCTATTGGGCTTAAAATAAATGTCATTTTTAAATTGAAGGAAAGAAATCTTTTGGTATAGTCAGTTAATCACGCTGAGCTTTTGCAAATGGTAGTGATTCCTATCCTCATTGTGGTAACAATGGTTTGCCATGCAACCCAACACAAAGAGATTTAAGACAAAGCAAAGCAAATTTGGCCTGAGTTGAAAATACTAATACGTTCTTATACTACAGAGTCTGTTGTCAAGCAGGCTCTCCCATCCAGAAATACATTTGCTTCCAAGATGGCACTATAGTTCCCTGGCTACAATTTAATTAATCACCTCTTTTTATAGTAGTCTGAGTTTGCAACCTCTCAGAGTCAGTTCTTTCCATATAAATAGAAGGTAAGAAAAATTTAAAAATTTTTTTTTCAACGTTTATTTATTTTTGGGACAGAGAGAGACAGAGCATGAACGGGGGAGGGGCAGAGAGAGAGGGAGACACAGAATCGGAAACAGGCTCCAGGCTCTGAGCCATCAGCCCAGAGCCCGACGCGGGGCTCGAACTCATGGACTCGAACTCACGGACCGCGAGATCGTGACCTGGCTGAAGTCGGACGCTTAACCGACTGCGCCACCCAGGCGCCCCTAAGAAAAATTTTAAAGCCCAGGCAAAGAAACAAAATTAATAGTTCAAGTAGGGGCCCCAGTGAGAAATAAAAACATAACTATTATCATGGCAAATAAAGATTGTGGTAGTGGAAAACTACCAATCACACACAGAAAAACTTCAGGATTAAAAAAAAACAATGCATACGTATTTTCCGATCCTGTATTAGGTTTCTTAAAGATCTAGATGGATGCATGGATTAGTATTGTGAAAACATGAAATTATATTACCTTATGCAAGAAATACCCATTTGAGAAAACCTGATGCAGCTACTATTCCTTTGGACAATTAAGAATGCTCTGTATTGCCTTTTATTACAATAAAGAATGTTTTAATTTTAAAAAAAGTCCGTGGAAAGGGGAGTAATTCCCCTTTGTATAGAATAACCCTAATACTAGAGGGTAGATTGGCTGGGGAATCACAGAGCAGACACAATTACTAGGATTGTCTCTCTTCCACTCTCTCAGGCTCCAGGATAAAGAAGAATCAATTAGCCCTCAACAGACTATGACCTTGAAGGCTACAGCTCTGTGCATAATATGCTGAATATGCTGAGGCAGATAGAACGGGGAGAGTTACGTCCTGAAACCACCAAAGAGCATGTTTCAGATACGATAACGTCATGTTAAGATTATACCATCACAGCTGAGTTCATGTCAAAAACATGCATGACAGAAGGATACGTCTGGTTCTTCCTGTGACGAAGCAGTACTTTCTTAGTTGAAGAGAAAAAAAGTGAATGAGGTCACAAATGACAGTCTAATTCCAAGCTCTTTTGTGTGTGTGTGGTTTTTTTGGGTTTTTTTAGTCAATGGTTACAAGCTTTTTAAAACAACAAAAGCAACCACTTACGAGTGTCTGAAAACAACGCTTCCCCCCCCCCCCCCCCGCCTGCCCCCGCCAGTCCCCCTGCGCAAAAACCAGACTCATAAATTTTTAGGATACTCATGCTTTTGCTGTTGTTTTCAGGCACTAGGCTAAAACATTAACACCGAGTTTCCCATACAGAAAGCCTTATAGGTGGCAAAGTGTTAAGCACCGTCTACCCCTAACTTTTCAGGAGAAAACTACTTCCCATACTGCTTTTCCAGGCTTATCTCCGATGCATTTCAGAGTGCTGCAGCTGTGTCTCTGGCCAGAACTGGCCACCGTGATGCTTTTAGGCAGCAGTAAATCTTTGCCACTCAATGCAAATGCCAGAAAATCAATGCCCTGGCTTGAAAACCGAGAGAAGAGAAACTATATGGAATCTGTACCCTCTTAAAACACTTAGTAGAAGAATTTACCTGAAAAAATAATTTCTCAAAAAGTCACTACATACTTTGTGACACGGTCCTAAACCAGAAAAAGGGACTACATGGTTCTCTGCTTCCTGCCCCCCGCCCCCCAAAAAGATGACAAAATTATGGAATTTACCAAAGGAGTTTTTTGTTTGTTTGTTTTTTCTTCATAGGGTCCTCTTTCTTTTTCTGGAAAACTAAACCTGTCCGGGCACATTTTAATTAAAGCCAAGTTTCAAACGATAAAGACAAAGAAGTAACCTTGTCTTCATGGGGAATGTTGCTTCTCTTTGCAGGATCTGTACTTGCTTTTTACAGCCTGTCATTTCATCTGGGTATTATTTCCTGGTCACTTTGCCAGGTGGGAAGAGGCAGTGAATGCAGTGATGTCTGTCAGACCTTTAATGATGCTTCAGGGATTTGATAAAGACACAGAGCAGTGTCTGCAGAAAGGAGGTTCTTTACTAATTACACCTGAAAAACAAGCCTCTCTCTCTCTTCTTCTTCTTCTTCTTTTTTTAAATCTTTGCCAGCAGTTTCTGCTGTGTGTGAAATGAAATGATCTTGAATCACAAGCAGATCAAGTTTTCTGTGTTTCTATACCACACGGCTCTACCCCACACAGAACATCATGTCCGGAAAAGACATTCTTTATTCTTCCTTACCACCCAGAGGGGAACCGAAGGGGTGAGGATTTCATCGCAGAACCCTCGCCCTCAACTCTTAAGAGATTTTACACACGTTATTAAGGACTGGATTCTCTTGTCTTTTACTTTATTCCACGAAGGACATATTCAGTCAGTGGTAAAAAGTGGCAGAAGGCAGAGAAAAAAAAAATAAATCAGAAACATTTATAAAAAGCAGCCAGAGGCCACTCTTCCCTTCTCTACTGACGTGGGGAGCAACCTGACTAGTCATGGTTTCTGCCTTGTCAACTTTCCATTGTAAAGCATTGCAGTGACCCAGTACGAACAGCAGCACATTGTTCTGTATCATTTTAAGAGCGTGGGCTCTCTTCACTCACAGGTTATTAAACTGCACTGCTCCGGTCTGACGGGCAAAAAAAGACACGTCTGAAAAAAAAAAAACGATGTACCTTACTAATGGATCTTGTACTTTTTAATGACTGCCAAGGAAGCTATTTAAACATTTGATTACAGAAGACAAAACTAATTTGGGGAAATCCTTTCATGCGGCATCGTACTGCGCCCTGAATAAAATAAAGCTGTCCCTCGTAAGTGCTCGGTAGCCGAAACTACAATCTGGGCAGGACGGCAATCGCCTGCCACTGGTGAGGGGTGAGCACTGTAAATGCGCTATCAGCAAGAACCAATTAAGACAGAAACGTGGTGAGAGCAGAGAGCAGTTAAGGGAGCAGGAAGAAGGCATGGAGGCAGATAACAGGCAGTGTGGGACCACTGCGTGGCAGAGGGCACCCGAAAGGTGAGGAGAGGTGATGGAAATCCACACGGGAGAAAGACAGACACAGAACCACACTCGCTGCTCTATGGAAGTCACATTTATAGTTTTGTTTTGTTTTGTTTTGTTTTGTTTTGTTTTGTTTTGTTTTAAAAAGGATGCTCTGTCTGATGTGTTCATTTTTAAAAGTGTTAGAAATCAACTGAATTGCAATTAAATTCAAGCATGACTCCCAGATGCTGAAGTTTTGGGTCCCCCACCCCAGACTGAACAGTCTGGCTGGAGGGAACACTGTTTCATACCAGCAGTTTGCAAGATCGTTTTACTCATCTCTTCAACGCCACCCCAAGCGCTCCAGTCACATGATGTGCTTAAACAAAACCATGCAATTAAAATAGAAGAAGACAAGGAAACAGCTCCATGCTCAAGAGAACGCCTTTTAGCGCCTCAAGCCCACCCCTTTCCATGATTCATCATCATCTCTCTCTCTCTACTTACAAAGTTTAGGAGCAGTTTGGAGATTAGTTTCTGTTGTTTGTGGCTGAGTTGATGACTTGGGTGTTCTCACCTCAGGGTTCCGAGTGGGGAAAGGGAAGGATGCTGCAGTGGACGGCAGGAAAGAAAAAGCAAAAATACGATTCTTCGGGGTCGGGACCGCTGAAGGTTCAGAGGACACAACGGCATTGTCAACTTGCACTGTAACTTGAACCTCAGTTTCAGATTGAGCCCTAGAGACAGGTGAAGTGTATGCCTCAGATGCTACCCACACAGCTGAGGCAGCGGTTGGATCCAGAGAAATAATAGGGTCCTGGCCTAACCCCCCAGGGTCAAGGTGAGTAGGAGAGTCATACTCAAATATCTTGTCCACAAATACCCACTTGAGGCCAGCAATGCAGAGGCAGAGGCTGACTAGGCAAGCCAGAATGGGGACAATGCAGATTTTCTCCGAGTTGAGGCAACCTCTCAGGCGCTCAGCTTCCAGGCAGACACAGCAGGGAGCTGCCAGGCCCATGAGTCCGGAGGTTCGCCCATCTTCAGTCTGGGTCTCTGGCATGTCTTCTGCTGCCGGAAGCCCGTCAAGAGATGGGTCTGCACTCAGCTGAGTGGAGGGGCTGGAGGACCTCTCGGCGGCTCCCTCGGACATGTCTGGGGAATAAATCTCCATCGGCTCACCTCCAGAAGGCCTGGCCTCTCTCACGGTCCATTACCATGCAGAGCTCCCCCCAACCAAATGAGACAGCATCTTACAGGGGGAAATCGATAAGTCTTCCAAGTCCAAGGCCATTATCAAAAGCAAGAGGAGTTCAGGAGGGAGGAAGGAAAAAAAAGCCTCTAGCAACTACCAAATGAAAGTATACTGTAATTCTTTACTGCTGTTTCCGGGTTACTTTTGCAGTTCTTTCAAATGCTTCTCCAAACCATCCCGGCTGGTCAAGACGGTCGGGGGGGGGGGGGCGGGGGGGGGGGAGGCAAAATAGAAACCGAGCTGATCGTTGGTCAGTTAAGTAAACCAGTAGCCCAAACTGAAAGGCATGTTTCTCACCTCGAGCATCTGAAGCTGGTGTCTGCTTAGATGGAGAAAACAACTGTCATGCAGGAGAAGTAAAAGCAAAAGCAGGACCAGAGGTGGCGGCGGAGGCGGCAGCAGCGGCGGCGGCAGGAGAGGCAGCAGTGAGAGTAGCAACAGCATCCTGTTGTGTTAACGCGAAGGCTGAAAGAGGCTGAATCATTACACAGCAGCAGGTGCCTGCCCCGGGAGCATCACTGCAAACAGTATCATCACACAGGGATCCGAAGGGAAGAGTGCGGCCCGGAGGGGCGGTGACTCCCCTCCCCGCCCTGCCTCCGCCCCCACCCCCCCAACCACTCCTCTTTGTCCTTCTTGAGCGCTCATTCACTTTCTTCCCCCCGCAGCTCTGCCCGGCTTCATAGTCTCTTTCTCTTCCTTTCCCCTCCTCATCCAAAGACGTTCTGTCTCTCTGTCTCTCTCTTTTTCCTCCCTCCTCCCTCTGTCCGCACTCCAGAGCTGCTGGCTGGTCTGAGTAAAATCAGTATACCCAGCGACGCAGGACTGCCAGTGACTTCCTATTTCATCCAATTAGAAGGAATAAAGGCCATCAAATCAAAGAGAAGCAGGCAGGCACCAGTTAAGCTCAGTCCCCATGGCCCCCACCCCTTTTCTTCCCTTTCTCTCTTTCTCTCCACAAAAGCAGCCTCAGTTTTCCACCCCCACCTTGCTTGCTTCTGGTCTTGCCAGCTCTCTTTCCTTCACCCACTGTGGGGTCAGAAAAAGCCAGCGATCGATGCTAGCAATCTAACAAAGCTGGGATGGGGCGGGGGATGTAGGTGGGACCTTATGGGTTGGACCTGAGGCTTGGCAAAGTCTGATATCTGATTCCTCCCTAGAGAGGTAAGCTTTTCAACAGCAATTTCTTCTTGCCTGCCGCTGAGAGATAGCATTCCTTCCCCTGCCCTCTAATAAGTTTTGTTCACCAAGAGGACTGTTATTACCTGATTTTCAACCAACAGTCAGAACGTGTTTTTTTCGAACCTTGGACAGCTCTGCCTTCAGCCCTTTTGGCGAAGACTGTGTAAGACTGCAATGCCCAGGGTGAAGCGCTGAGCCTATGCTGAAGGAGGGGTGGGAGGGAAGGGGAGAGGTGTTCATGGATCCCCACTCCGGTCCCATTTGAATTTCCATTTCCTCTTTCCACCCACAGCAGTCCTAGACTAATGTCAAGCTAATAAGAAACACTGGTAAATAGCGCTATGAAGGGAGCAAAAGGCTACCACTTTGTTTTGAAATTAGCCTTCACGGTGACTCCACACTGCAGAGGTCTGAATTTCCCAGGAGCCGTAATATATACCACATGTCCTCCGCTAGAACCACACTGCAAGTATTAAGAAGAGTTTTCCATAAGAGCATGCCTTTGGGTTAGGTCTCAGTAGCTTTACCTTACGGATAGTTTCAATGCTGCTTTTGCCCCCCTTTTTTTAAAAAAAAAATTTTTTTTTCAACGTTTATTTATTTTTGGGACAGAGAGAGACAGAGCATGAACGGGGGAGGGGCAGAGAGAGAGGGAGACACAGAATCAGAAACAGGCTCCAGGCTCCGAGCCATCAGCCCAGCGCCTGACGCGGGGCTCGAACTCACGGACCGCGAGATCGTGACCTGGCTGAAGTCGGACACTTAACCGACTGCGCCACCCAGGCGCCCCTGCCCCCCTTTTAAAACAGCAGCCGTTAAAAGACTGGAAGAAATGCCGTCTTTAACAGACAGCACGGGGTTCCCTGCACCTCCCTCCTGTTCTTGCACTGTATGCATCTGAGCCCTTAGTCCATGCTTTACCATGACTGGACACCCAAATGGTTTCCAAGGAACCATTCTGCTCACCTATGTCAATGGGAGTCTTAAAAGCTCTCTCTAAATCTATACTACATAGCCATCATATGAGTCCCAGCAGCAATAAATTTAGAGCTCAAGTCCTGAGAAATTCTGCTTTAAGCACATTAAATTTTGTATAACACAATCTCCACTGCTTTGAAATAGTTTTAAGCTTTAAGTGGGCAAGCGAGAAGAATATTATCACATCAAAATAAAATCGGTCCATAATTATAAGTGATTTAAAGGATATTAACTCTCAAAACATGTTTGCAGTACTATAACTAACAACAACGACAAAAGCCTGAACCAATTGGCCTAACTGCGATTATGACTGTGACAAGCTGATGGGCAAAATGACTTATCCTCCACATAACCTGCACTTATATACCAGTAACCAATATTTTAAAACAAGAATAGTTAAAATAAGATCCTGTGCCTAACTTTCTGGCTTTAGCCATTTGATTTTAAAGCAGTGAGAGTTTTCTGAAAGATTTTAGCAACGGACATGATATTTCATATCATGGAAAATCTATGGGGAAGCCTTTACAGTATTCACACTGAGAGGTATTCACATTTTGATTGTCAACATTCACGTGAATGTTCAGAACCGATATAAGCAAGTAAGTGTTTACACTAAATTAGGGTAATTTGTAATTACTTTAGAGATTACCCCATTTATTTATTATTTTTTTTAATTTTTTCTTTTTTTTTTTTTTCAACGTTTATTTAATTTTGGGACAGAGAGAGACAGAGCATGAACGGGGGAGGGGCAGAGAGAGAGGGAGACACAGAATCAGAAACAGCCTCCAGGCTCTGAGCCATCAGCCCAGAGCCCGACGCGGGGCTCGAACTCACGGACCGCGAGATCGTGACCTGGCTGAAGTCGGATGCTTAACCGACTGCGCCACCCAGGTGCCCCGAGATTACCCCGTTTAAATACACGGTACCTAACTCCTCACTTTTGCCCCAAACCAATACCACACTCCAATATAATACATTGGCACTTCATTCACAATTATCATCTCAGTTTCAAAACTCAAAATGGGGGGGGGGCGCCTGGGTGGCGCAGTCGGTTAAGCGTCCGACTTCAGCCAGGTCACGATCTCGCGGTCCGTGAGTTCGAGCCCCGCGTCGGGCTCTGGGCTGATGGCTCAGAGCCTGGAGCCTGTTTCCAATTCTGTGTCTCCCTCTCTCTCTGCCCCTCCCCCGTTCATGCTCTGTCTCTCTCTGTCCCAAAAATAAATAAACGTTGAAAAAAAAAATTAAAAAAAAAAAAAAACAAAAAAAAAACAACTCAAAATGGGGTTCCAGCAGCCCAAGCCAGACAGGTAAGAGAAGATGCCAAGAATGGTAACCCAGAGTGAAGAAAAGTGGTCCTCAGCTTACCCCAATAACAACTACCCACTTCACCTTAATCACCGAGAACAAACATATTCCGCCGACAAAGAAATTACTGGGCGCTGCTCTAATTGTCATCTTAAAGACCCTTAGAAAGGAAAACAACGTATCACACAAAGGCTAGAACAAAACAGCAGAAACAAAATCCTGTGGGCTGCCACAGCTGCCTTTTCCCCGGGGCTATTCAAATCTGTGGGATGTGTACGTGTCCTCCCTGGAGATGTATTCCATGAGCCCTGTGGCACCTGAAAGCTAAGATCAGCTTGCAGAAAGCCAGCATCCTGTAGAGTTCTTTCCCACCAAATCAGAAGGTGAATGTAATTGAGGAAAGGGGGTTGAGGACATAAAGAAAAAAAAAAAAAAAGAGAGAGAGAGAATTCTTCATGAGTTCTCCCCTTGAGAGTAGGAACCAAAAGTTGCCCTTATCCCTTAACCAAATCCCCTATGGAAATAAAGAAGTGAGAAAGGGTGCTGTGGATGGGTAAGGGATTGGAATTTCCTTTGGATGAAACATGCCTGTCTGTAGGAAGAATTGCAAGGATATGTCGCGTTAACCCTCTAGACTCCACCCCAATAAAGCCCAGGAACACCCACATCTCTGCATCCCCTTAAAAAAATGAAAAAGAGCAGATTTTTGCTACCTTTCAAAAACCACATTACCACCTCCTTCATCACAACAACAGCTACATTTAAGGAGCTCTGCCTTTGTGCCATCCACTGAGCTAGGTTCTTAACATATATTATTTCTTGTCTTCACTAATCCCGTACAGTACGTATCATCTTCGAAATAGAGAACTACTCAGGCAGCTTAGGTAACTTAGCCACGGACATAAAGCTATTAAGTGATAGGGCCAAGATTTGAACAAAAGTCTGACTCATGCTGTTTCTGCTGAAAAATACCACTTTTCTTTTTAATCACAATAATGCATCTCAATATGTATTGCTTACCCATCACTTCAATGGGAGAATAAACGGACCAGAAAGTGTAATAATGAAAAAGGCTCAGTACCTTAATGTGGTTTGTAAACAAACTTACAGGTGCCTAGTTTCCAAAATAAGAGCTTTCCAAAATTTTGCCTAGTGATATCCAGAACTTGTAAGGATTAAGCATAGGCTATTTAGGGGTGCCTGGGTGGCTTACTCGGTGAAACAGCCAACTCTCGGTTTCAGCTCAGGTCATGCATGATCTTGTGGTTTGTGAGTTTGAGCCCTGCATCAGGCTCTGTGCTGTCACGGCAAGCCTGCTTGGGATTCTCTCTCTCCTTCCCTCCTGCACTCTTTCAATTTCTGTCTCAAAATAAACAAAACAAACAAACAAAAAGCATAGGCTAATTAAATGCTACCTATTTATAATTTCAGTTGAAGGAGATCTTCCACAGTCTCAGTTCCAGAATTTTCTCTGGAAAGCTTTTCAATTATATGCTTCTGTGAAACAAATTGCCCTGAAATAGCTTAAAGCAATCACTGCTGTATTCTGTCTCCCTAGTCTGCGGGTTGACTGGGTTCGGCTGAGTGGTTCTTCTGCTGCATTTGATGTCAGCCGGGGCTGCAATCAGCTAGGATACAACTGAGCTGAAACACTGAGGATGGCACTCACGTGACGGGGAGTCGATGCCAGGTGTCAGCTGGGAGCTCGGCAGGGACTGTGGAAGGGTGCACCAACATGTGGCCTCTCTGTGAAGCTTGGGCTTCTCACAGCATGGCTGGGTTCTGAGCAGAAGCATCCCAAGAGGGAAGAAGCCCAAGCCGCCAGCCCTCCTGAGCCTTGAATGTGGAGGCTGCATGGGTCATTTCCATTACATCCTACTGGTTGAGCTGTCACAGCACCAGCTGACATTCAAGAACTGGGGAAATAGGTCTTGACTGGGGACAGTGACAAAGAACTTGCAGCCATTATTAATCCACCGCAGGAGGTAAGGAAGTAAATGTTAGTAAGTCGACCTGGGTCAGGAGGGGACAGTAATACAGAACGGGATTTGGCAGAACAATATCAAAATACACTTGTATTTCTGATCCATTTTCACACTATTCCAGCTTCTGTCTAAGCTTGCTTCAATGAAGAAAAAAAATCCTATTATATCATCAAATGTATTCAAATTCCTCTGCTACTTCAATTCAAGCTAGGTTATTGGGTGCAGCATTTATTTTAGTTATTTTATTATCAGAAGTATTTAGCTCAGCTCCAGCAGATGAAAGAGGATGGCAAATGCCAGTTCGTTTTTGACCATATAACCCAAACTTATTCTCTCTTTTACAGTTTTTTTTTCCCCTGTATTTTGACTCTTTCTATCTCTGAAAAAGCTTATTCTTGCTCCTAAACTTTAGGGCTAAAAAAGAAGAGTTTACTTTGTGGTATCTCCAAATTACAGTCACCGGAGAGGACTACAGATAAAACATAATGATTTATGTATTTGCTAATGAATTATGAAATCACATTTTTAAAAAATTTTTTAAATGTTTATTTTTGAGAGAGAGAGAGAGAGAGTGAGTGCAGGCACATGAGTGGAGGAGGGGCAGAGAGAGAGGGAGACACACAGAAATCTGAAGCAGGCTCCAGGCTCCCAGCTGTCAGCACAGAGCCTGACACGGGGCTCGAACTCAGGAACCGCAAGATCGTGACCTGAGCTGAATTGGATACCTAACTGACTGAGCTATTCAGGTACCCCTGAAATCACAGTTTTCATAAGAAAGCTTCATGTTCCAAAGGTGACCTTTAAAACTCACTTCTTTCCATGAGAGGACAAAGCACTCAAATGCATCTGTCAGCCTCTTCCCACTCATTTCAAAGTCACTCGCCAAGTGGCCGCAGCTACTCCACGGAGCCTTCCATGCTTCCACATCATGGACCCAGCACTTCCTTATCTGTACCACCTACTGGGGCACATCTTCACAGTCTGTTCTATTATTTAACTATGTCATGTATATAGGACTAAAGAATTCAATTTCTTTGAAGACCAAGTCTCTCACTATCTGGCTTCCATTCAGTACATAATTTTGTTTGGTTTTATTTTTAATTGAAATTGAATTATACAGATAATGGCACCTCTAATAAACTAGCAAGCTTTTTCATTCTACCCTCTAAACTCTTGTACATTTTTTCAGATCTTTGAGTGTCCAGAACAGGCACATCCTTATCAAATTTTTCTGATTGTTCCTAAAAATGCCTCTTGTGAATTTATCTTATTCTAGGGAAACTCCATTACCACAACTATACTTAACTCTTCACCACCACAGATCCTTTCAGTGGATGGAAAGCTGGGAATAAACTAAATTTTAACTGTTTTTCCTGTAATTCTTTTCTCTTCAACTCAACAGAAACGTTCTCTGAGGGCAAACCAAATCCATGTACTATCTGATGTTCTTTTACATTATTGTATTATATATACATATGTATACATATATACACATACACAAACATATATAATGTAGATGTTCTTCTACCTTATTCATAAATGCTAAATATGAAACTCATTCTACCTTACTGGGCAGGTATTATCTCCCCACCTTGTAGGTGAGTGCAGACTCATTATACTTTACTCTCACCCAGTGAAAATTTTCTCAGAGAAGACAACTTAACTTTAAGAATTATTTCGTGAGATGCTGTATCAAACATTTGATATGGACTGTGGGTCTGTGTTTTCATTTTTTTAAATGTTTATGTATTTATTTTGAGAGAGAGACAGAGAGCTTGAGTGGAAGAGGGACAGAGAGAGACACACACAGAATTTGAAGCAGGCTGTAGACTTTGAGTTGTCAGCACAGAGCCCGACGCAGGGCTCAAATCCGTGAATTGAGAGATCATGACCTGAGCTGAAGTCAGATGCTCAATCAACTGAGCCACACAGGCACCCCTCTGCGTTCTCGTTTTGTAATGAGATGATCATATCATTCTGGCACATTTTGTTCTTTATGAGTTTAGATCCTCCCTAGCTCAAGATATAGTACATGGCCTCAAAGATGAGGATGTGAAAATTTTATATAGAAAGGTTATCTTTATTAAATATGATACTTATAATAAGTTTTCTTTACTTTGAGAGGGACTATGAATTTCTCACTCCCTATAAGTAAAATCATTAGTCATATACAAACACAGTTTATTTTATTTTTAGTTTTACAAGTCACTGTTCTTGTAAAATTACACTGGACATGTTCTGGAAGTAGAGGAGATGGTTGCACAACGTTGAGATAAATACTAATGAATTGCTCACATTAAAATAGTCAGTTTTATGTTATGTGAATTCCAACTCAGTAAAAAAGATAAAAATAAAAAGACTCTGGACACTCATCACGGTTTCAACTTTTCCAACATTTAATTTTAAAAGGAAATGATGTTCTATCTGACCAGTGTTACTAGTGGACTACACTAAAATAATGAGACTTTGGTACGTTTAGGTTGCCCTTTCTTCTACAAAATCTCAGTAGATCACATGGCATTAAATCTTTGACAGTTATTAATTAACTATGAACTCTGAATTTATGTCAATGATGCAATCCCAAGGAACTCAGAAGCATGAAGAAAGCTATAATAAATTGACGTGTCATTGAGCTTTACAATTCAAAAGACATTTTAGGAGAAAATGAGCAAGGGCTTCTAACTCTATCTCATTTTATATACCTAAAATATTATTTCTCATTGTTCAACTCCATCCCATCCCGCTTTTTAGAATATACTAGAAATATGAGCAAAGGTTGGGGTGGGGAAAGTGGCAGTTATTCTGAATCATCTGTATTTTCTATGCAGTGTGCTTTGTTAGGAAACGTGTGATGAACTCACCACTTGAATGTAAATTCCACAAGGGCAAGTATTTGTGTCTGTTTTTATCACTATATTCTTACTTCCTAGAGCATGCCTGGCACACAGAAGGCATTAAGTGTTGTTGAATAAACGCAGCAATATGGAAACTCTACTAAAGAGAGATGAACAAAGTGTGGGAAAACATCTTAGAGGCATGGGTACTCCAGATAAGAGTTGTACTTGTGTGAATAAATGCAAATAATGTTAAAGTACTCGTGTGTGTGTGTGTGTGTGTGTGTGTGTGTGTGTGTGTAATAAAAAGAAGGAAAATTATAGTGACTACTCTGATATTATGTGGACGGTCATTCATAATATTTACTAAAGCTATATATGTTGGATTAGTTACCTTGAACAAATATCTTTGTTTCATTAATATTCACTACCTATAAGTTAAGATCACATCACAGAGCACCACAGCTAAGAGATAATTTTTGTTTGTTGTATCCACAAGTCTTATGACAAGTGTAACAAAAATACAACAGATAATCTGAATTTTATGAGTATGGACATGTATAATTTATTTAAAGAAAATAATAAAGGCTATACTTCATTGCAGTAAGAGAAATTAAACATAAGGAAGAAACATCTCTGATAATCAATGTTAGTTTAATACAAAGTAAAGTTTCAAAAATGGAAGTAATTAAACTTGATTCATACTTAGTCACTAGCTATTTTTTCAGTTTCTTGTCAGCTGACTCTATAATCCCCAAATCAATTCAGAAATTCAGTGTATAGCACAACAAAATATTTCTACAAATGCTCTGGAATTTGTTACTTTGATTTTTCCATCTTCTGCTTCAGACAGAACCCATTGGGCATGAGATGGTCCACAAATGAAGGAAGTTATGAATTACTTATAAGAGAGTACCATCTACTCAAGAGACTCGGAAACATCTTTAAAGCCTTATACAAAATAAACCCTCAAAACACACCTGGAATCAAGGAAGCCTGGGGGAAGGGAATTACCTGAAGTGTCCTACTTTTAAATATAGTCTAAATTTGAAAATCTGAGAAGAGTTCATCCAGAGGAAACATTTTATTTTATTTTTTTTTTTAATTTTTTTTCAACGTTTATTTATTTTTGGGACAGAGAGAGACAGCATGAACGGGCGAGGGGCAGAGAGAGAGGGAGACACAGAATTGGAAACAGGCTCCAGGCTCTGAGCCATCAGCCCAGAGCCCGACGCGGGGCTCGAACTCACGGACCGCGAGATCGTGACCTGGATGAAGTCGGATGCTTAACCGACTGCGCCACCCAGGCGCCCCCAGAGGAAACATTTTAGAATATACATTTTCCTTGGAGTCTACATAGTTCTATCTCCTTGTTGCTGATCAAAATGAAAATACAAAGCTGCACCAAAGGAAAAAAAAGGGAGGAATAAAAATATACGTAGTTTCCAGAACTGATTTGGCATTCTGAGTGAACCACCTAACTGGCAATATAGTTGTAAGGTCATAAGCCTTATAACGCTCATAGGAGTAGAAGTATCCTATTTAAAATCAAATGCCAGCCTCGTATTTTTCTGCTGCTTCTCTGTCCAAGGGGTGGACATTTTTTCTGCATTGTTATAGTTCTTATTACTTTAAAAATATGAATTTAACAGTCATAAGATAAAAATATCTTGTCATTTGACCTCCAATTCAAACTCAGCTATCATAAATCACACAATATGTTGCTAGGTCGAGATCTGTTTAAGAATGACTTGTTTCTTCTTCCTATTTCAGAAACTACATGAAGTGAAAGGATTTAGGCTTCCTACAAGATGAACTGTAATTCCAAGAATAATTAGATCTAAATTTTACTTTTACTGATTGTTGGAGCCGGAATAGGATTTACCCATGAATTTTGTTTTCTACCAGAAGAAAAAAGGTCCAAGGAAGTTAAAAATCATCATCATCATCCTCATCGTCATCTTCCTGGACTCACACCAAAATTAATTTCAGAGTCCAGACTAAATTCAGGACTAATGCTCCTCCCCTTTCAACTCATTTCTACAAAGGAAAGCTCTCTAGTGAAGTACTGTCAAAGACGATACAAAGAAAGAGTAGAATGGACGTTCTGTCACTACTGCCATGGATTATCTCTACAGGAATATCTCACTTTGAGCCTTCACTGTGACTGCTTCTACTTAAAAGTTACTTTTCTTGGGGCGCCTGGGTGGCTCAGTTGGTTAAGCGTCCGACTTCGGCTCAGGTCACGATCTCGCGGTCCGTGAGTTCGAGCCCCGCGTCGGGCTCTGTGCTGACCGCTCAGAGCCTGGAGCCTGTTTCAGATTCTGTGTCTCCCTCTCTCTTTGACCCTCCCCCATTCATGCTCTGTCTCTCTCTTGTCTCAAAAATAAATAAACGTTAACAAAAATTAAAAAAAAAAGTTACTTTTCTTGAATGCTCCCATGACCACTTTTGGTCACAACTCTGCCGAATATTCAGGCTCTCTTTCTGAAAGTTATCTCAGAGACCAATATTTATATTCCGACTCATTTACTCAACCTCATTTTATCACACTAAGAGGACACACAGACTTTGTGCTGTGGAGCCCAACAGCTTTCATTGAGGATAGGCTGGAGATAAGAAATTAGTTTAACAATGGAAACATTACACCAAGCTTTATGCTTACGTGGAAAGGTACAGAAGAGACACGCCAGCGGGTGGAAGGGAGCTTATCTTGAGGTAAGGAGACTGTCATGTCAAAATAGGGATCAGCCTACTATTATTGCAATGGTTCAAAAATATGTGATACCAAGATTACCAATATTTGAGAACCGGCGAGGCAGGGTTATGTCCTCTTTTAATTTGGAGAATCAGAAGGCTGGGACAGGGAAGGAATGACTGTCAGGAAGAGGAGAAAGAAGGCTGTTGATAATGGAGTTAAATCCTGAAACATGATGCCTAGAAAATCCCAGCTCCAAATATGATGACTCATTCCAGAGAAACCTAAATTCTGTTTGTTGGCAATAGTTACAAACAGAGAGGGAGGGAGGCAAACCATAAGAGACTCTTAAATACAGAGAACAAACTGAGTGTTGATTTGGGGTGGGGAGTGTGGGGGAGGGGGAAAATGGGTGATGGGCATTGAGGAGGGCACTTGTTGGGATGAGCACTGGGTGTTGTATGTAAGTGATGAATCATGGGAATCTACCCCCAAAACCAACAGCACACTGTATACACTGTATGTTAGCCAACTTGACAATAAATTATACTAAATAAATAAATAAATAAATAAATAAATAAAATTTAAGTTTATTTTAATAAATAAATAAATAAATAGATACAATTTAAGTTTGTTTTAAAAAATAAAATAGGGGCGCCTGGGTGGCGCAGTCGGTTGAGCGTCCGACTTCAGCCAGGTCACGATCTCGCGGTCCCTGAGTTCGAGCCCCGCGTCAGGCTCTGGGCTGATGGCTCAGAGCCTGGAGCCTGTTTCCGATTCTGTGTCTCCCTCTCTCTCTGCCCCTCCCCCGTTCATGCTCTGTCTCTCTCTGTCCCCAAAATAAATAAATGTTGAAAAAAAATAAAAAAATAAAATATTTACAGAAAAAATAAATTGTTGGCATAATCCATCACTTACATATTCTTTTAAAGACTAATAAAACATATATGTCAGGAATACTGGGATATGTGAGAATAAAATACAGGCAGGTATGCAACTTACTTGAAAAGGCATCAAAAATAAGAGTGGGTAGAGAGGTCAAATGGGCATTTGATAAAGGAAATACAGCAAATGTTAACTGTAAAATCTAGACACTGGGCATAAGTTGTTCACAATACATTAAACTTTTCTGTATGTTTGGAAATTCTGTAATAAAATGCTGGAAAAAATATCTTCAAAGATTTTTTTTCATAACTATTTCTGGCCACAACATATGACAGAGAACCCATCTTAATTTCCTGTAATAAGTTTTATTACAAAAACTCTGTAGTCTATGCCAAAAAACAAAAGAATCAACCAATTCCACATTCATTAACCTGTATTTGTTCACTTCTTCCACTGCATGCACCCTTCCCACCCACGTTCCCCTACCACTCTCACTTTAAGGAACTGACTTTTAAAATGAATTTCAGGGGTGCCTGCGTGGCTCAGTCGGTTGGGCATCTAACTGTTGGTTTTGGCTCAAGTCATGGTCTCGCAGTTGGTAAATTTGAGCCCCACATCGGGCTCTTAGACTGACAGTGCAGAGCCTGCTTGGGATTCTCTCCCTCTCTGCCCTTTCCACCCTCTCTCTCTATCTCAGAATAAAGAAATAAATGAACTTAAAACTATATATTAAAAAAAAACCATGAATTTCAAAATATATCATAAATACAAGATTCATATGACTTTAACTATTAGATAATGGCAATGAAGCATCTTTATATAAATAAACCATTAGTTGCTGTAGAAAATCTAAGAGCTTTTCTTGACCCCTCCCCCACACCATTTCTTTATTGAGAAGGAATTTTTCCTAATGCCATACTTCAGTCACTAGGGAACTGGAACATCTATGAATAATGTGAAGAGGGAAATTATAAAGTTCACTTTACTGACAATCAGAAAGGTTAGACAGTAGCTTCATTTTATTGGAAAAATAGAAACAGAATCCTTTAATTGCTGATGACACTTGCATCTTGAGCATATCATTTTCAACGGTCAACTGGTCAGGGGACACTATAAGGCCAAGGGCTCTGATGTGCAAGTTGGGCTTCTCCACTGCTGTATTTTCCACCCAGTTATGCATACAGTATTTTATAAAACTGTTAAATATTTATGATGCAGTACAAAGCCCCTCTAAAAGCATCTGTATTTAACTAAATCATGTCACTGACAGCAAGAGGCATGCAAGAGTAATTTAACCTAGCAGGAAAGTACTTCTTTTACATATCACTGCCGTGCAGAGGGTTTCAACCATATGCTGTTTCTACCCCCACATACCTCCCATAAGAAAGAAAAGGCTTTTAAAGAGGTTTCTCGAATGAAACATAAATCTTCTGAAGTGTTTCTCAAAACTTCTTCCCTGTGGCTTTGCCACGACTCTGTCACTAGAGGTGAGACAAATAACCTATCCTTTGGTTGAATCTCCTTGGCCCCAAGCTAAAATACCTGGATATGGCCCAATATTCACCTCTGTCATGTCCTTCCAAATGTTTACTACTATAGTCTACCAGTGACTATACCAAAGGCATCCAAAAGGTATCCATGTACAACTGGATTTCCGCTCCCATTCTTCCCTTTCACCCAAAGAGACTCCAGTGAAAAAGTTCTGCATGAGTATATCAAAAGTTAAATTATTCATAATCATTCACAGTCTTAAAACCAAAGAATCTACTGAGAGAAATGCTACTATTTAAGCAGTTTTCCAAGTTACCTAAGGTTGTAGTCATGCAAATGAATAGCAGAGAGAAATTGCTGAAATTAAAAAAAAAAAAGTACAATGAGAAGGTAAGACATTTTTCGGCATCTGCTGGCTCAGAGCTAGCTGTACTCCCAGAGACAAGAGGTTTGAAAATAACCTCTGGCAAGGGAAAAAGTTGTGTCGAATGGGTACAAAAATAATTAGTTTAGTGACTTGTATGCTGTCAAAAACTCAGAGCTAAATGCTTGAGCTGTCCAACTGGAAATGAACTGATATTACTCTAATTCAGCCAACATATAGCAACTGATGAGAAGATTTGCTGATCAGCATTTAAACCAACTTCTTTTCACAGTCTGGAAGGTAAAAATGGAAGAGCTCTGGATGACCTGCTTTTCAAAAGCAGTAGATTTCAGATTTTGAGGTCACTGTATCATATATGGTCAAAATGGCTACCATTTCTAAAGACCAAAGATATACGTTAATTGATCTTGCCATCTATCTGCCCATCCGTCCAAAAACTGTTCACTAAGTAGCTGGCTATGTCCCAGACATCGTGCTGGAGTTTACAGATGTGGAAGCAGGAAGGGAAAAGACACTCCACCCTTCTCTGAAGTAGAAAGTGGGGTTGTCTGACGAGAGTGAAGCCATGATTCAAATTTTGAGAGTGGTAATGTCCGAGTCTCCATGGAAAATAGCAGAGAAAGCTGACTATGAGAAACAAAGGCAAGGCAGACATCATGGCAAGTAGTAGATCTACACCAGTCCTTCCTTATTTATCATCCTCACTATCAGGATCCTTCTTTCTCCTCTTGAGAATTGTATTTGGAAAGTGCACCAATGAAAGAAGACTTAAAAAAAGTCATCAATAACAGAAGAAATAACTTCTCTGCTGAGCCCTACCATCCTTGGACCCAAGCAAAACTGAAATTCGGGGAGGAAAGAGGAAGGGAAGAGAACAAGAACACAACAAGTATTTACTTCTCAGCTCAGGGCATCTTTTTCCAACAGCAGAATTTAATTTGCAACATTAGATGGTCCACTTAATCATGCTGTGTGGCTTAACTCTGGCCATGATAAGACCAACCCACTTAAATGATGTTACTGGTAAGTACATGAATCAAAAAGCTTTAACCTACTTAACAGTGTGATGCCCCTCTGTTGCATATTTCTGCTGATACAAACATGATCACTGAGGGAAGAAGATGCACCCTAAACCTGGACTTTTAGCAGGAAAATTTAATTTCTCTATTTCAATTGCTTTTTTAAAGAATTAAGATAGGGGCGCCTGGGTGGCGCAGTCGGTTAAGCGTCCGACTTCAGCCAGGTCACGATCTCGCGGTCCGTGAGTTCGAGCCCCGCGTCAGGCTCTGGGCTGATGGCTCGGAGCCTGGAGCCTGTTTCCGAGTCTGTGTCTCCCTCTCTCTCTGCCCCTCCCCCGTTCATGCTCTGTCTCTCTCTGTCCCAAAAATAAATAAAAAACGTTGAAAAAAAAAATTAAAAATAAAAAAAAATAAAAAAAAAAGAATTAAGATAGCATTTGAAAACATTGTGCAATTACAGCAAGTAAAAATTATTCACATTAATGTGAAAAGGGAAGATTTGGTCTCCAGTTAATGCCTCTTCTGCTACAAGCTTTACAATTTTTTTCCCAACGTCCAAAAATGTGCCTTTTGTCAGTTTTCCCATATACATTCTAGCTTCATCTTGTCCTTGCTGCCTTTGGTAGCTTCATTCATTCACTCATTCATTCAGTAATTATTTGGTAAGCGCCTAATATGTGCCAGCCCTACCTAAGACTACGAGAATAAAGGAAAGAGATTGCAATGGTTCCTGCTTTCACGGTGTCACATTCTAGGGGAGGACTTAGTTTTCCTAACCTCAGTCTGGCACAAATGCAAATATTTCAGAAGAGAGAGTCCCCGCCTTCTCATGGATTCTATATGTACAGTAGACATGTTGTGGAAACACTGTTTATTGTACGTGCATGTCTAAGTATCTGAGGTTGTTTTCACTCAGGATCAAGTTATGAAAGTATTTCTTTCCCATAGTGTCTTGACTAATGATAAAAGAAGAATCCAGAGATCCATTCCAGAAATCACCATGCCTAAGCAAGAAGCCTTTGGATTATTGGACAATTAGAGACAGAAAAACTTAATCCATCTATTTCTACCCTCAGTATCTACCAAAACAAAACACCCATCAAAACATACTGGGCTATAGTAGTTATTTGATGATGGGTTGAGTTTTTAAAAAGTTATTGGCTTGATTGTTTTTAGTGTTTTTAAAACACATACATTGAATAAAATATTAATATATTTTATTATTATCTTTTTGGGGAATTGTAGACTTATTTACCAGTCATGCCAATGCACAGTTTTAAAATAGGGTGGGCCAAATTTTCTGAACTAGTAAGGAAATGTTCTAATTACCCAGAAATCCTGACATTTCAAAATAGAAAAAAATTATACTCGAAACCAAAGAGAAAAAATTATATTACATACATACAGATACAGATCTGACGATTTAGTTTAAAACTTGGTTGGTTGTAGAAACTAGTTTAATCAATAAGGAAGTTTAACATGATTCAAAGAAATAAATACTAAACATTTTGACTAACATTAGTTCTGATATCTCCCTAGGCTCTGCAAAATCACTGACATGGCAAAAGCTAAAGATGACCAAAGTAATTGTCACTATTAGTTATAAGTCATCATATTCATAAATACATGAGCCGTTCAGACTTAAACTGATGGTAATTAAAGAAACCAACAATAAAATGAAGATTAACATCCTTTATCTACTTAGAAACATTTTTCCTGGTTTCAATTAATTCTCATGAGAATATACAAGGCTCTAGAGCAACCTGATTCTCATTCGATATCTAAATCAACTTGAATTTTTTCATCCATACGACATAATTTTAATGCTGAACAGTCATTTGTCACTCGGTGAATGTTCAATGATAGCATGTCCAACAAGGAAAAGGATATGTATGGGGGTGGAACTTTGTTATTCTACATTAACATTGTCTGAGGGTGCATTTTAAAGGACATCGCTAAACAAGTTTTGCTTTTAAAAACTGAAAAACTAACAATTTCTCTTTTTTAAATACTAATATCTCTGTTGCTCAAAGTAAAACATTAATTTTTGAGAACATAAGTTTATAAACACTTTGAAGTTCAAATTATGATATATATTACTTACTTTGCAATTAAGTCATCATAGCATTTTTCCTCCTTCATCCTAAATCCAGTGACATGTTATACTGTCAAGCTACCTGAAGGATTATGTATTATCTTTAACCAATATCTCATTCTTGCTCTTAAGAGCAAGTGTGCACACACCCAAAAAGTCAATGGATCCTGTGCAAAGTAAAAGAGGTTTTAAAAATAAGTAAATTAGATCTAATTATGGGCAATAGAGTTTTAAAAGGTCCTAGGTGAACATTACCAGCACTTTCCATGTTGAATTAAGCATGCAGTTTAGTCAGCAAAGATATTATTTTTATATATCATGTTTATGTCTACTATAAATATCATAAGCATTCCATTAACATTAACCTAGTGAGTAATGCATATTATGATGGCGTCAGGTTCTAATCAGTGATAATAACTGCCTACAACTATTTCCCCTACTGTTCATCTCCCCACTCTTTTACCCTGACTAACAAAAACATGCCTACCAAAGTCTAAGGGTTCATGTAGTTACAGGAAACCGGATGCATTATTTATAAGGATGCAGAGGCTAGAAAGTTCAGCTATGCCGCTTATCCTAGCAGTAGTAGGCTCGAAGCTATTGGCAATAGGAACCCTGCCAGTGCATTAGAAGATGAGACAGAGGGATCTCTGCCAAATAAAATAGCTAAGTAATAACAAATGTTAAAGAAGAGCCTTGGGGGTTGGAGGGAGTCCTGAGCTTATGGCTGAAGCACAATTCAGATCACCAAGCTTTTGCAGTCAATGCGGAAAGAAGAGTTGTAATTGCAATTAATTCTTTGTGTCTTATCTTTCTTGAGTGCTTGCTTTTTAATTACAGTTATACATTTTTTTAATGTTACTCAGCATCTGTGTACAAATGAGAAAATTGCAACTGGTATAAAATAGGTATGGCACATGCCTATCAGATTGCAGACTCAGGGGTAATTCGTTGTGTGTACTATCCACGTTGTTTAGAAATCCAGCTCACTGTTTTAGTGATCCAGGACAAATTGGTATTTTCTCTCTTTGATTTTAAAGAAAAAGAAATCCAACCATGAAAAAGCCACCATTTCTTACTTTTCATGTGTTCAAAACTGATATATTGCCACAGACAGACACCTGTTATGGCTTTAAGTAGATTTTGAGATATTGCCATTCAAGTTTCATTTTCTGTTTAATCATCCTCAGTCACTTGGAATTTACACCACATTGCAACAAAAGGCCGCATGCTCTAAATGTTAATAGCAGCAGGAGATGAAAATGCCATCTTGCTTGGAAAAAAACCCTAAAAACTGACAAAATAAGTCAATCTAAACACAAAAAAGAAAACCTACTATAAAGACTGTTAAAGTCAAATAACCTTCCATATCAATTTGAAATTTATACAAAAAGCTATGATTTTTATTCTGCATCTCAAAATTGATCTGAAAATTACCATCAAAATGAAGGCTGAGGTAGTTGAGGATACGTATCACCTATGTGTTTATTTATTTGTTTCTTATCATGCTAAGTTTCAGATATTTAATGGACACCCCTTTTTATCGACCATAAAGCACTCATTATTGTCTCTCCAACCCAATATGTGTGCGAGGTTTATGATTTCCTTCTAAATTATCCAAGTACCAAACAAATATGATTTCTTATCTAAAACTTTCTGGTCTGAATGCTTTTTATCATAGTAAATGTGTATGTATATTTCTGTACTTTGCTCAGGAACCTTGATTCATAGAACTGATTTTGTCCAAGTAACTGGGTTAGAGGAAAACAACTATTTTCAAAAGTAGCTGCAATGATCACATGCCCTCACAAGAGGAGCCCTCTGAGGGTTTTTCTTTCATCCTCTATAGTCACTACAGTCAGTGAGTGAAAAGAGCTCAGGATGTGGAGTCAGAGAGGCTGGAAAGCAACTTTGCTTCTGCCATTACTTTTTATCTAACCTTGACAAATACTGACTTGTTTGAGCCTCTTAGGTTTTTCATTGTATAACTTGACTAATACATATTTGATCTCAAATGAAAGAATCTGATGTGTGATAGGTGCTCACTAGAAGATATTATTACTACTTTAGTATCATTACTTTTAATGATAATAAAAGAAAAATCAACCTTATTAATGCAATGGTGGCATGCCTTATTCCCAAAGACTCTTCAGCACCACAGAGAGGAACAGCGACCAACCAGTTAATATGTAGATTTTCAGATAATTTATAATAATCCCATCTAAGGGGAAACAGATTCTTAGAAACCACCACGTAAATGAATACTTGTCATAAAATGAAGAAACTTCCCGGATACAGAAGTCAGAAAAATTGAAATAGAAGCATACAAAATGTTAAATACTTCTCAAAATGTTAAAAATTTTCTAATATTATTTCAGCCAATGTTATTTTTTTAAAACATCAATTTTAAAATATTTAAATATCTGGGGTGCCTGGGTGGCTCAGTCAGTTAAGCGTCTGACTTCGGCTCAGGTCATGGTCTTGCAGTTTGTGAGTTCAAGCCCCGCGTCAGGCTCTGTGCTGACAGCTCAGAGCCTGGAGCCTGCTCCGGATTCTGTGTCTCCCTCTCTCTCTGCCCCTCCCCCACTCATTCTCTCTCTCTCTCTCTCTCTCTCTCTCTCTCTTTCTCTCTCTCTCTCAAAAATAAACATTAAGAAAATTCTTTTAAATATTTAAATATGTTTCATGATTTTTTAGGTGTCTTCCTATAATTACATATGCATACAACTTTTAAAAAGTATAATAATCTAACTAAAAAAATCACCTCTGGGAAACAGTACAGTGATACGTTATGGGAATGGAAACACAAATAACCCCAAATCCCTTCCTTCCAGACCTTACATTACAGTTTGGGAACCGATGTGCACTTCGTGCCAATAACTAGTAGCAATCTTGTTGCTTGAAGCAAGAGCTATGAGACCATCAGAAGAGTACCCCTGGGGGTGGGAAGACAATCTAACATCTTTGTGTATCAATAAACTAATAAAGAGTATGCTTTCTCCCTTGACTGGACAAGGAATTAATATAAATATATATATATATAAATATATATATATATTTACAATTTCAGATACAATTTAAATGAATGAATATATATATTCATACATATATAAATATGTATGAATATATATATTTTACAATTTCAGATACAATTTAAATGAATGAATATATATAAACATATATTCATATATAAATATATGTGAATATATATAAATATATATGAATATATATATATATTTACAATTTCAGATACAATTTAAATAAAATATACCCAAGTCTGCACTACTGCTACAAAAGGAGGGAGGTGAGTTAAGATGTTTTGACAATTATTGAGAGAGCAGAGCTGGTCCTATTCTTCATGAAGACCCTCTCCACTAGCAGCTTCTATTAGACTCACTCTTCATGCACTTTGTACATAAAAGGTCACAGCCAATGTTCTAGAAACTTAAAAAAAAAAAAAGCAGAAAGTTTTAGTCATACTTGTTTCTGTATGTATGCATGTAATGATGTTAGGTTTCATTTTTATTTTTTCACAAAGCTGAACAGTTTTAAATCTCAGTCCCCTTCACCTGCATTGTAAAAATGTTTTTAAAGGTTCCAACAAATCCCTTATGTGCCCTTGAGTCACCTATTTCCTTCCTAAAGCTTATCTTGCTTTCACACACAGTCTCATTTGCACATACACGGCAATTCTGCTGCCCCCATAATCTATTCATTCTAAAACATACCCAAGGATTCTTTGTATGGTTTATTTTTCTGCAGATAACTTGAGGATCAAGCCTGAACAAGATGCATTTCTGCTTTGGAGTATTAGGGATGTGAAAATAAGAACCTGCCATGAGGATAGCAGAGGGGAAAAACCTCTATCTGGATCAACTAAAGGGAAATGTACAAAATTTGTAAAAAACAAAAACAAACCTATTACAGCCACTTAAATAATTTTCCCTCAGATATGTGTGACGCTATTTCTCTTCATATTCCCTCACATCACATCTTATCATAAAAATGTCCTGTGTGTCAAATTCTGCCGGGAACAGTTCATCAGTGGTGGATTGTTAGATTTTGCAACTTTTTAAAAGTAGTTGTTGCAACTTCTTTATTATATCTTTGTAGACTAAGAATTAAAATCACAATGATCTGTTTTCAAAGTTACATTATTTGTGAATGATGTGAATTTTTATAGGTTGATTAAATAGCTAGATCTCTAAGTTAAAATTCATGACATTTATATAAAATATTATAAAATAAATTTAATATATTTCCTCTTACAGATTATGTTTTTGAATATATCTTAATTCCTACATGGGGAATCTACAGTTGAAAACTCAATCAGATGACACAGAAGCTTCTTGTCAACTAATCACTGCTTTCAATAAATGAACTTTAAGAAATAGAGGAATCATTATAAAGGAATATTTTGTTTTCAATACTTAATCATTTTAATTAATTTATTATTTTAATTTACTATACCTATCACTCAGTTACAATATAATTAGACATACATTTTCTAGCTTACTACTTCTTTCACCTTTAGGTCAATTCAATAAATGTTAAAAAATAAAAATTAAAAAAAAAGACAACTAATGAAAACAATATTGTTCAAGAAACTTCAACCTTTCCATATATATTTCCAGGTAACCTAGTCAAAAATATCTCTTTGAATATCTTTTAAGTCCATCTATGTATGATGGGCAAGTTTCTGAAAATCAACAGTAATTCAATTTACCATACTATGATTATGCTCATCTAAAATTTCCAGTTAAGTTTCTAAATCCTTTAAAAGTTCCCAAACTGCTTTCAAAACTACTTAGTGCAAAGTAATTTCTGATTCCTCTTAATCTTATTTGGCCTTTTACTTTTAATGGTAAATCATATTGTCTTTTTAAATAGATAAATTTCAGAATTCTGATTCTTGTTAAAATTATTGAGCTCTAAACATGAAGCAGAAATAATTGGCTACTTAAAAAAGAGACAACAGTAAAAAAAAAATCATTATCTAAATAATATTTCCTTTTAAGTCACATGCCATAGAATGGGTAAGTGTATTCTATCTTAAGCAATATTATTTAAAAAGCAACTTAATTTAAAAATCTATTGGGGCGCCTGGGTGGCGCAGTCGGTTAAGCGTCCGACTTCAACCAGGTCACGATCTCACGGTCCGTGAGTTCGAGCCCCGCATCGGGCTCTGGGCTGATGGCTCAGAGCCTGGAGCCTGTTTCCGATTCTGTGTCTCCCTCTCTCTCTGCCCCTCACCCGTTCATGCTCTGTCTCTCTCTGTCCCAAAAATAAATAAACGTTGAAAAAAAAACTAAAAAAAAATCTATTTCCCATATTCTGCTTTGTATCATGAATATGTGTCATTACACATAATTAGCACAATTAACCACAATTAACCTTTCTATTTTACTGCAAACTACTTCAGCCCAAGGACTAATCTTGACTTCACCTCCCCCAACTTTCTCCCCTTTCAAGAAATACACTTCACAGTTCCTAGCACCATGCTGGAGCCCTATGGGAAATAGATTACTAACCATTCACTTATTTTAATCAAAGAGAGAGAAACCCTCAGTGATCTAAGACTCAAATAGCAAAAACAGGGCCATCAAATTTTAATTTCACATTTACCACTCACTTGCTATTTGACCTTAGTTGTCACTTGGCCTATCCCAATCTATATTTTACAATTTTTACTATTGAAATGAAGAAATTAATAGCCCAAAATTCCTTTTAAAAATTAAAAGGAATACGGAGGAAATTTCTTATCATGGCAAAAAAAAAAAAAAAAGTCCTGCAATATTTAACACGGCCTATCTCTGTCTCTCTGTGTGTGTGTGTGTGTGTGTGTGTGTCTCCCTCCCACCCTCTCGCCATCTCTCCTCATCCCATTTTTTTAAAAAGCTTGATATTCGCTGAAGAAGAGACCATGGAATATCTGAGCAATGAACAAAACAATAGCTTAGAGGTGATGAATAAGTTCAACCTAAAGGCCAAATCTCTTAAGTAAGAGATAGTCATGGACTTGAATGGAGATGAGCGCAGCTGTAGACTCTAACCCACATTGGCCATATAATTGGTTTTTAAGATTTTGCTGACTTCTGGTAGACTGAGAGATGAAATGAAAAGTGCCATTCCAGCAGTTCTTTGACAATTAGTTGAACTATGAATACAAAGTTATTAAAAATTGAATTAAATCCTCAAGCACCTTGTATGGTAGATGCATTATAATAAGAGTAGGGCAGGGAAAAGTGGGATTTGCCTACAGATGAACTAGCGTAGACACTATTTCCTCCAGGTTTCAGTGGTGATGTCTACGAGGCTGATAAAGCTTCAGCAAATGTGATGTCACACTTCAACAAGACCTGCTGAGTTTTCTGTACAATATTAAATGGAACAGGCTAAGCATGTTTCTTTTCCTTTTCTCACTGTTAAAAAAGAAAGAAACTAATCAATATGCAATTACTCTGGTGAAAGAAACTAGTAATTTTTCAAAAACTACTTAATCAGAGATTTCTTAATAAAAGAATCTGGATCAAATAGACTTTGGCTTCTCACTCCAAAGTCAGAACATTTTACAGATTTCAAAAATGCTTCCTATGCATTCTAATGTGAAAACCGTAGCTCATTTTTTTTTTTTACTCTTTTCTACCTTCTTCAGAAAAGCATACGTTTCTGGACTTAAAAAAAGAAGTCATTTTTAAGAATGATCATATAGTCAGCTCACAGGTTCTACTAAAGAGTCTTTCAAGATACTTCAATTGTCTTCAGTTTTCTAATTTTCTTTAAAAATCTGGTCTGCCCAATTAAACAATGTTCAGTAACATTTATTTTTAGTTTTCCTTTCAAATTCTGAGATGTGTATCTCCTGACTCTTCTAAAGTTGTCTGCTTATCAGCCATAGAGGACTGCACTGGTTTCGCCTGTCTAGCCCACCCTGCCCTTCCTTAGGTACACAACCCTCCTGCCCGTAATGAACCTACACCATGCAGTTCCCATGGGGCTGAGCCCATCTGCCTCAGGAACCCAAACACACACAGCAGTGGACATCTGACCTGGCCCCTGCCGGGCTGAGTCATTAATCTCCCTGGATACAGTAACCATTTTAGGAGCAGGCACATGACACAAGTAGAGCCAATCACATTCTTCCTTAAATTTTGCTGTGTGGATGAGGAGTGGACTTTCTCTTCTTTTTAGATTATGCGCTAAGGGGTTACAGGCTTAGAGACACCAGCCGTTCTCTCCTTGTCAGGCAGACAAAACCCACTGAGAATGAAGCTACCATTTGTAGAGAAGCAAAGCATAAAGGCTGAGAGAAGATTCTATTAATAGCAGTGGAGCTCTGGATCAAAATGCACCAGTCATGTACTCCAACATACCCTCTTTATATTAAGCCCTCTGGGGTTAAATTTCTATAGCTTGTAATCAATAAACTCTTAAATCATGATCCATATTTTGTATTTTGCTGCTGCTTTATCATGTTGTTCCTCATCCCTTCCTCTATCTTATTCCTCCCCCTACCCCAGGGAGAGAGCTGTCTCCTAGAACACCCAGGGGCTAATTTAAAAGCTTCTATTCCCATCTTCCTATTTCTCAGATCCCTAGGTAACTTGAAAAAAAAAAAGAATTAAAAAAAACACCAAATTTATTTAAACATTGCTAACTTTGCTCTAGATGCTTTCTTCTAGAAACTTCTCTGTCTCCAATCTCTTCCCTCTACTTCGCCATTTAAAAAATTAAAACTGGTTTGTGTATAATCCGTTTCACTGCTCCATCCCTAATGATTAAAAACACTTAACTATAGTTTTACTACTCTGAAAACAGGGGGAAAAGATGTCCTTCCCTTTTCCAGCTGATGTACAAAAAGACTAATTTTCTTTATGTTAACGAGACTATTTTAGTAAAAATCTCCCAAAAGAATAAAATACAAAGAAACAAGTCTGATAATTTTCTACTAATGAATTTCGGTACCATACAAATAATTTTCAGGATTTAAGATATCACATAATAAATTAAATAGTAGCTAGCCTGGGATAAGGCAATGCAACTATCTGAAAAAAACTGCTGCTGAGGGAGATATGGCTGTTTGATGAAGATCACACTCCCATTAGCACAATGGCTCTAAGATTATTCCCATCTCTGTAAAAGAGCATGTTTGGAAATACACCACATCATTCTCAAAGTAACAAAGCTGAACAGCAAGTCACTGTAATAATTGTGGACCAACAGTCTTGCCTCCTTTTATAGTATTAAGCCCTTGAATTGTATTGCCATTAACTAAGGGCTCGCCTGTCCATTTTATTACCTTGTAGTTTGTGGGAAGTGTATTAATTCAATAAAAGCTGGCTTTGGGATAACTGAAACAAATGTTGATTATATCCCGGGAATCTTCAGAAAAACTACATCTTGATGCCTTTTTTTTTTTTTTTTTTAAGAAGGCCCTCCCTCAAGCTGGCTGTATGGATCCCATAAAACTTTGTATTAAAAGACCATAAGATTTGTTGGGGTGCCTGGGTAACTTAACCAACTGGTTAAGCATCCTACTCTTGAACTCAGGCTCAGGTCATGATCTCGCGGTTCGTGAGTTCGAGCCTTGCATTGGGCTCTGAACTGACAGTACAGAGCCTGCTTGGGATTCTCTCTCTCTGCCCCTAACCCCCCCCCCCCCCCCCCCGCTGTGCATGCTCTCTCTTAAATAAATAAACTTAAAAAAAAAAGACCATAGGATTTGCAATCAGAAGATTCAGTTTTAAATTTCTGCTATACCACCTACTTAGTTTTTGAATTTGGACATGTCAGACAGAACATCTGAGCCTCAACCCCTCAACTGACAAATGGGACGAAATCTAGGTCACAGAGTTCTTGTGTGAATAAATGACTCAACATATAAAAATATGCCTTATAAAATATACAGCATGATGCAAATATCAGTTACTTATATATACACAGCACATACACATATATGGTTTATTCCATAGTTCCAAAGAAAATTCTGTAAAAGTTTAATTTCAACTGAATACACAAGGTTAATTATAATTTTCGTTGTAAGCTTGATCAAAAGTTTTGAGATGATCTCACCCAGTAGTGGAATGTAGTGAGAGACAATGAATGACTTTAGAAAGGTCAAAGGCAGGACTGAAGAATGATAGGCCAGTTGTAGGCGGTACGTTAAGAAAAACAGTAAGACACATTCACTTACAAAATGAATGAACTGAACACGAAGGCAGTAACTTGCCCGAGCATAGGAATGGCTGTGATATATACATGCCGGTGCTCTTGGCCAAGACACTGCACTGCCCCAAAAATCTGCCTAGGCAATTAGAAAGATGGAAGTAATACCAGTGGGGCAATTTCCTTTTTAAATTATTCTCTTATTGCTATATGGTGCATGGGAATTTGTTTGTCATTCTCCACAACAGAGCCACCACACCCTTGAAAATGTCATGTTTCTAGAAACCTGGAAACACAATTTGCATTCACTTGGAAGTAGCTCTCCAACGGTGACAGGACAGATTTCATATTTGCCACCAATAAAGAGCTGAAATTGAAATGCCATTTTTCCAGCTGAGAATCATTTAGCAAAGGTTCAGGCAGTTTCCTCCACCATTAAAGCAGGTAAGTCAGCTCCAGCTGAGGATGGAATGTAAATCTCACCAATGGACCATGGACTTGGCCCAATCTGATCAATACATATCACTGCCCCCAAGTGAAAATGCTGTATCTCATTATAACAAAAATGTCCTGCGGACAAAAGAGATTTTCCCCTTCAGTGAGCTCTTTTAGGTGCCAAATTAAGGACTGAATTCTTCATTTCATTCAGAGATTTCAAAGAGGACTTCCTGGATAAGTTCCTTTGAAATGCAGGCTTAGCTGAGAATATATCATATTTTGAAAAGACACAGTGATTTCCGAGCATAGAACTTCCAGCATCATCATTTAGAATGCAAATAATTAACTCCTTTCCTCCTCCAAAAATAAAGATATTATCCTACATTGTTCAAATAAGATGTAAGGCTGCCTCTAATTACCATTCTCTTTTTAGAGCCACATCGCTTTTCCAGGTATAGCTCTCTCCCACAGAGAGGGGAGACCACCTAAAAGCAAAGATGTGCTAAATGATTCACCTTAATTTTCCCACATCAGGCTTCCAATATAGATTTGAGACAAACAAGATTATACAGACCTTGAAACTGAGTCTCGGGGAGGTTAACAACTCGCCTAAGATTACCCAGTAATTGCAGCACTCATATTTAGACTTACAAGCACGTGTCCACCCAAGATGTGTGTTCTTTCCATTTCGCCTCACTGCCTGCCATGCTTTGATGGGTGACATACAGATCGTAGGGGCTCAGCTGGTCCCAGGCCATACATTTACCTTATTAGGCTACCACCCATACTCCCAATCCACTTCGTGTCAAAGATAACTTTGCCGTCCATTCATAGAATCGCATTCCTTTTAATATTAAAGGCTTTTTCTTTGAGGCAACAAAATCTCATGTATCATAGCAGACTAGTGTATTGCCTGGGTTTGAATTCTGCTTGTATGACTTCAGACAAGATAGATCAGTATCATCATCTGAAAACTGGATTAAGGTTTTGTGAGAATCATGAGTTACCATCCATACAAATCACCCAGGACAGTGCCTGGTATACAGAAAGTCTTCAATAGATTTATGCTATTATTATTACTTGAAACACTTACTACTATTTAAGACTGTTTTCCAGAAACTTATCTTTATTTTTTTTCTAATTACTATTCATCAGACTTCTCATTTTTGTTTCCCTCATTTATATATTAAATTGGAATGGATGGTTCTTAATTCAGTAAAGTGATTGGTATAACAATTGCACTTTTTTTTTACAGCATTCAATAAAATTGTAGGCAACATAGGGTCACGGGCAGCTGGCACTTCAGAGAAAAATAATTCAGGTTTGTTCTAAGCAGTCCTTTTACTTTCGTGCTGATCCTACGTAAAGGAGGAACAAGAGCATCCTACTAACTATTTTGTTCACATTCTTCTCCTTACACAATTTCACATAAGTGTATGTAATAGGACGCTTATTTGTTTAGCAAATAATATGTTTCAAGTCACAGATGCCTCATTTACCGAAAAAAAGTAAATACAGTAAAGGAAAATAATGTTAATCTTTACCAGGAGATCATTATAAGACACTTCTTGAAAACTTTATAAATTAGTAACTCTAAAAATAGTGAATACACAATGCAAATTTCAATCCCAATTTCAAAAAAGAAATAGTTAAAATTTTCCTTACAAAGGGTAGGCTTTGTAACTTTGATATTTCACCAGTAATTATGAATTGCTAGGAATAATAAATACACAGGGGGAATAAATGATAAGGTGTTTGTAAATGAAAAATAAATTCTTTTAAACCTCCAGTCAAGAACAACTGCTTTATTGTTACGATGCCCAAAAAATATTTAAAAATTTAAGATTTAAAAAAATATGTGAAAATATTTCTGATCAGTATTTAATAACTAGCATGAGAAAAAACGCTTATTATGCATTAAGTAGATAGAGGAAGGGTGGATAAATAGAAAGAATGAAAAACACTCATTAGAGGAATATATATATTAAAATATTAGCAATAGTATTTCAGATAGGTAAGTGGGCAATTCTTATTTTCTTCTTCTTGTTTTTTCTATTCCAATAGGAGTTTGAGACGTCAAAAGCAGAACTTTGAGGGCAGGCATGGTCAGGGAAGGCTTTGGAGAAAAGCAAGAAGTCAGCAGATAGGACGGAGAGTGCTGAGCAGGGCCAAGGATGTAAACTGACACTGCTGAACCCTCACAAGATTTACTCAGCAGTGACACGCTCTCATCGACAGGACTGGCAGTAAGGGGATGTTTCCCCACAGAGGTGTGCACATTTGTACCTGAAGAATGAACAAGAAACAGGGCTGCCTGACCCCAAAAGCACACCAGGTCATCGTAACACATAATAGGTTTGCTGAATCCATCCTCTTCAGAAAGGCTTTTTAAAGTGTACATAGAAAACACAAGTGCCAATAGTTCAAAGAACGTAGCCCCACAAAGACATGATTACATCCCAATTGCGTAGTTCAGTTTTCACGTCCGGGGATTTACTGGTGTCTCCTTTCTGGGTGAAACGAAGTGAAAAGAAACCTATTCTTCAGGACTGATTATTCCTGACCCATGTGAACTTTCCCAAGGACTTCGACTCACAGATATCGTTTGAATGTTTAAGTCCCGCTTATTGCCGTTACTGCTTCCTCAAGTTTCCCCTTCAGCCTTTACTAGATGGAGCTATGCTGACGTCACAGCCTTCTGCAATGCAGGGTTCTATGGGTGCTGCCCATAGGTGAGTTGATGATGCCTCACACTGCTCTCATCGTTCTAACCAAGAATAGACTTAGGATCCTGCCACTATTGGTTGTATTTTCAAGTTATGGAGCATATTCTCATGGGATTAACAAAAATGTGGGCATTAATCAATCCCACAGCATTTACTGAGAGTCTAGCATGAACGGGGAAGGAGGGATGCATGAAAATGGCACACTGATATATTTTAACATGATATCAAAACACAAAGCCTTCTTTCTTCGTCAAAATCCTTTACCAAACAACAGGAACTAACTCTGCTGAGAGTTGGAGATCAGAGTCAGATTTCAAAATTATTTCTCTCTCAACAGTATTGCAATGAATACAATATGAACTGAGAGATTCATTTCAGTTCCCTAAAGCTCTGGAAAATCCAAAGAAGTATTTCTTCTATTCCAAGACTGCTCGGATATGCTTAAGGATAGCATCCATCGCCCTGTTAATGATAGCATGAGGGTTCCAATTACAAGAGTTTCAATAACTTTATTCAATGAATCATGCAAGGGAGAAACTGTTCCCAGACAAAATGCCAAAAGGAAAAATCCAGTATTTGCCCTTGTATAATAAGCACTCAAAAATCTAAAACAAAGCTGCACATGATGCCTTAATGCTAGTCAGCTAAAATCTATATAATTATACTAATCTTTTTATAAGTAGAATTAAATAACAAATATCCCAAATTCCCCAGAAGGGATTATCATTTCAGACTATGTAATGAGTATCGTTAGAATACAGAAGAAGCCAATTTAAGTCCTCTCTAACATTTTATTTCCTGTTTGATCTCCCTAGATTGCTGCTATCAATCTAGTTAAATGATGCTTTATCTAGCTAAAATATAGTCAAAACATCATACTTCTTGCAATAAAAGATACGTTTACATCATATC
The DNA here is from genome assembly GCF_014898765.1 of Herpailurus yagouaroundi. Taxonomy (NCBI): domain Eukaryota; kingdom Metazoa; phylum Chordata; class Mammalia; order Carnivora; family Felidae; genus Herpailurus; species Herpailurus yagouaroundi. The sequence continues at coordinate 30,064,683 of NW_024412412.1, read as the reverse complement.
ATTACAGTTCTGGTACCATCAGCCCAAAGGGAAAGGCTTTAGGTTCAAACTGGATTTATTTCAACAGCCTGAGAAAACAACTAAAGTTGCCAAATGTACAGACCTTCTTGCAAGTGGTCCCTACCATGCTGACAGCCAAAGGAAATTGCTCCTTAAACACACCCCCTGGGCTGGAATGGAATGATTGGGGACGTCTATTTATTGAAGAGCTTATCAACCTGAGAAATAGCTTTAAATAAAGAGCTAAAATATGGGAGAGAAAGTGTAATTATAGGCTTTATTTTCAAGGTCTGATAAATTCCCCCGTTGGATATCAAAACTTAATTCTATGCCATTCACAATTCGTAAGTATCAAAACTATTTTTACTAGTCCTTGCTAATTTCTTAAGTTCCCCTGACATGGCACAAAGCACCAATCAATCTAACCGTTGTAGAACTCCATAAGCACAAAGCACATTTCACATTAAACAGATGAAAACCAATCTGAGATCTTGCCTGGGGACTTGCTTCCAAGCATTCTCATAATTAGTCACTTACTATCAAATTTGAATTAAGGGCATCTATATATAGTTTCCTTACTCTGTCACAGCAGACTTTATATGAGAACTGGGGAGCTTTAGAATAGGTCCCAAACAGCTGGGTATCAGACCTCAGGCAATTGCTCAAGGCATCAAGACACATTAAAAACCACCAACGATGTTCTCTGTTGCTCACCTAGAACCAGGCCTCAGAGGCTCTGTAGTCATTTTTCAACATTCAAAGAGACTGCATTATAAAACTACCACATATGTTGTGTCTTCTCATATCCACATGTGCCTTAGGGGGAGGGGATATCTAGTCCACCCTAAGCATAGCAAGGGGCCATTCCCTTCCAAACAGCAAATACCATCCTGCTCCCGAACTTGACGGACTGTTCCTCAGTAAGGGCAGAGGACACACAGGAACACGATCTTCAGAAGCAGGTACTGTCTTGGGTTAAAAACTAATGAATGGAATATTTAAGTATACTTACATGAAGAAGTATTTGCTCCTTCTGTTGATACTGATATTCTAATGGGAGACTCTATAAAACAAAGAAGTGAAATGAGGCTTTATTGAGTCATGCCGCCTGCACTCTTAAATCAGAACTTTGCCAGGCTTAAAGATCGTCTCGAAAAAGAGGACTAGAAAACAGTGCAACAGAGAAGCTGAAGCGTTTCAAAGCCAGAGGAAGATACATACAACATTCAAAGACCAACGAGGACCACAGAGTCCAAAGACTCTTTTGAAAGGGATGAAAAATGGGAGTCAATCCCCCTGTGAGGATACCCCACATACCAACTGGTGTATGAACTTCCTAGAAACATCACTCTGAACAGATCCCTAGTACAAGTGAGATGGATAATTCCTTGTCTCAAGTGTGGCTCTGATTTTAAGAAATATGAAATCAAAGAGAACAATTCCCATATTCAGAAAGAATGAAAGTCAAGTTTCATGCACAGAGGGGAAAAAAGGGAAAGTATTCTCAGGCAACATGGTCTGCATAAACATCCTGACCAAATACGGTGCTAAATAAAGTCCATGCAAGATCCACTAGAGCAATTACGTTAGGATTAAACAACACATGCTGAAGAAATTCATAATATACAATCATTGGAGATGTATGGTAGCAAGAGTCTCTTAGGTACCAAGCATAAGGGAAGGAAAACTGGTATTTAAATACAGATAGAGCATAAAACACAACTCATGCAGGAAAAAAGCATGGGACCTAAGGGTTTTTATTAGTCAGAAAGAAGAACAACTTAGTATCAAAGAGGGATTGAAATTCAGCAGCCAGAAAGTCATAAAGATTTAAGTCATATATCAGAAAATAAGAGTTACAGTCACTGCAAATTCCCAAGACAAGCACCACATAAACTGAAAAGCCCAGCTTCCTAACGGCATCTACCGGAGTCAGATAGCAAAGTCCCTTCCAGCAAAGAAATGCCTGAATGGATGGAGAAGAAAATTCAGATAACTTAACAACTTTTCTCTTTTTGTTGCTCTTTTTACCTCTCTGTTTCCTCCTCTCTCTCTCCATGCCTTCCTCCCTCTCACTTTCTCTCTCTTTCTTTCTATTACTCAGAAAAGTACAACCTTCTTAGACTCCAGGATCATCCCACCCTACAACACACATACGTACATCTTTATGAACAACACATAAATATGCCCTAAACATGGCCAAAGCAGTCTAGGAGAGAGAGAAATTTAGCTCTAATGATCCTGAACAATGGCTTGAAGGGGAGAGGAGGAACTGGTGAAGGTAAGTTAGAAAAAAAAAAAAAAAAAAAAAGGCTGTGTTCGATGATATGGCCTCCTAGAGTTTCAACACGGTACAGGCCATAATGCAGGGAATCAATGATGCCAAAACATTAAACATGGGGTAATGAGAACGAATACTGAGCTGAAAGGGTCTGCTCTCCTACTTACAGAGATATAGGACTTAACATTTCGAATGCTTCAATTTTCTCAACTGTACAAAGAAGAAAAATAATGTCTTGTTTCACACATCTGTTGTGATTACCAAATGAGATGCAAAAATCTTTGTAACCTGTGAGGTATCATGCCAAAACATGTTATCATTATACCTCTGAAGTGAGTTTTGAATCTAGGTCTCTAAAAACTTGCTTCTACTTAAGTGTGAATTTTTAAATGCTCCAAGGTCCTGTTAACTATAGAATAATGCGGGATAAGGAAAATAAAAATGAAAAAAAAAATTAAATTCACAGCAGATTAAATTCACAGCTAGTGGAAAAATCAATGAATTATGAGTATACATGCATTAGTACAGTAGTAGAATTGGGTTATAAGTAACTAATGTCTGCTCAGACTCTAACTGCTACCAGCAAATATTACAGGCAAGTAAGAAACAAACAAAAACAAACCAAAAAAAAAAAAAAAAAAGCAAAACATCTGAAAAACTCAGGCTTATAACAGTGTTTTCTGTAAGTTCAGTGACCCACAACTGATCATTAGGAGCCCAGAGGTCAGAGATTAGACACGGACACATTCTTCAGGATTGAACTGTGATGGATGAAAGAGAACAGAGGCAGCTAAGAGAAGCACCTATAAAGATTATATAAACTGAATGTATAACCCAGATGCCTTCTTTAGTGCTCTAACATCACTAAGTTGTATCTAAACATTTCTTTTTCCCATGCATGCCTTTCAGGCCCAACTTCAGGAGTACAGCAAAAACTGTACTCCTTTAGTAAAATCCAAAGAGGCAAAACGAACTGGAGAAAATACTGGAGCAGAAAGCAAGAACAGTTGCAATTTGGATGCAGACAGGGTTCTGATTAGTAGAAGACACAGCCAGCAGTTATGTCTGTCGTTCTGGTTAGTAAAATTTGGGGAGCTTATTTTCCTTACCTGAAGACACATATGCTCTTTCAGTTGAGGCTGGCATGCCAGTGATGATCTCTGCAAAAAGAAAAGGTGATAGGATATTATGATGTATAATCAGGAGGCCGGGAGCCACTTCCACAGCCTGCCTTCAAACCAAAAGAGTGTAAAGGAAGAAAGTATTGCAAGAGGGTGATGAAAACCCAGGCTCTATCCGCCCTGAAAGTGAGAAACGCAAAAAAAAGAAAAAAAAAAAAAAAAAAGACTGTTCAGAGAAGTAGTTCTTCTTTCTTGGGCAAAGAGCACGAGATGAGCCGTGCTAGAGTAAGTAAGAATTCTCTGCCCCCACCGGTCTGTGATAGAGACTATAAGGCAAGGAGCCTCCTTCTCAGAAAGGAAGACAGATAGCAGAAGTAAAAAACAAACAAACAAACAAGATGTAGAATCAAAGCTGTGGTCAGAATTTTTAAGTTATGAATCTTTGGAGAATTACATTTTTGTTCAAAAACAAAAGCAAGCGATATTTCTAGTTGGGGTTGGTGAAAGTCATCAAGTTCCGGCATCAAACTCTACAGAAGATTGCCAGTGGTAATCGAGAGGGACGCCCAATGGTAATCAAGAGGGCGCCTTATCGGACAGACTTTGAGCTACTCTGGGCAGGGCACAGAGGAAGTAGGCAGCTCTCAGCCCAAGGGAATGAAGAAGAAACTGTATCCTTCTGGACACACCATTATCATGGGAATCATGAGAGTGTTCAAACTTTGACATGCTTTCAGTTGACTGCCTTTATAATGGAACAAAGGACGATTACATTGTCTAACCAATTCTGTCCTCTTTCTGTCCTTCTGAAAAGGGTTTTAGTTGTCAAGATCTAGTATATTCAGTAAGGCATGGAGAGATGTAGTGATGCAATAATGAGTACCGTTCAACCTTCACTGTTTGTATAATTCTTGTTAAATGACTTAATGACCTTTCACTATTTACTATTTACTAACCAGGACAAACAGGCAAGTTGAATCTGTTGCGATATATATACATTACAAAAGTTACTAGTAGCTACTAAAATCCTAAAGTCATATATGTTATCATTTTACATTCGAATCATGTAGTTAGAAATCATGTAGTTAGAAATCATGGAGTTAGAAATGTTCCTGATCAATGCGATCATCTTTAAATATAAATATGGCCATTTAGAATTTCCATGGTGGGACTAGTCCAGGAGGCAAGAGGAATTAATTTTAAGTGGCAATATTTCTTCAACTTCAGAGGCTTCTATAGGGATAAAACGTTTTTGTGGAATGAGAAGGGAAAGAAATTTCATGTGAGATTCAGCAGGGATGTTTAAGAATAAGCACTGGGTGAAATATGAACATACAAAGATCAGAAATGTGGCTCTGATGAGACCAAAAGTGTCTTTCTCATGAAAATAAGTTTGGATGGTCCTCTCTAATCAAACATTAGGACAGACCATTCAAGGTGTGAGATTATTATCAAGCTGCCAAAGTAGCCTACGTTGCCTCTTCTGCCCACGAAAAATGGGATCAAGAGAAAGGAATCAGAATGTGAGGGTGTATGATATCCTTTGGACTTTTTCAAGCAGCAGGAATTAAAGAGGATATTCTGTGTTGGTAATATGGCCATATCTGTATATAATATGGCCACAACTAACCTTCTTGATGTAGGCTGCAGAAAATGAAATTGTTCTTCTTTGGGGAAAATTGAATCTGAGAGGAACATTTTAATCAAAGATTCATAACATTTATCTTTCTCTACAAATACATAGAATAAGATCCATGTTTCCAAGCAAGTGCCCATGTTAGGAGAGATGTTTCCTTATTCTGTCCTTTGGGACCCATCAATGACACAACAACCAGATTAAAGTAGTAAGCTCAGGGTCACAAGAATTGGGCAGAAATCCCAAACCCAGCATGAATATCAAGACTCTTCAAATTTATTTTTGACAAACCAAGTAGTTGTCCACTATGACCTTCCAAGAAAAAAAAGAAGTACTTTTCTAGCTCCAGCATGAAAGATCTGAGATTAGAGGAAAGGTTAACCATAACATTTCCTTTTTTAATTGAATGTTACATAAAAATACCTGAACAGGAGGTTACCACAATAATCTATCTACACAGAGACAACTTAAAATAACCTCACTTTCTAAAAATAATAATAACAATAATAATCTCCCTTCCTAAAATTAGATATTTACCCTGGAGACCTTAAAAATATCTTTAATGATTATGGTTCCAAATAAAAACCTTCTGAATTATCTTGGGGGAAACGCAAGTTAGGAAGTTGTATACTTCCACACTAAAAGAGTCTTGCTAATAAGAAAAATTAATCTTTTTAATTAAAACCACTCAGCAAGCATTTTTATGCATGTTTCGGGTAGAATTAATAGATTTACAAAACAATCTTTTGTTATAAGTGATTGAAAATAATTGTTACAGTTACAAATTTTAAAAACTTTAAGACCTGCAATCTTCCTGATATTTACTTAAGCAAAATATTTTTTCTACAGTAATTTGGTATATTAAGTTTGTTAATTTATAAAGGACATCCCCTTCATTAGTGCAAATTAATGAGGATTTAGAATTATCAGGAACTGAACACAGCTGAGCAACTTAGGTTGTGTAGGCAAGTAAACATAAGGAACATTAGTGTATTTGTAATGTTTGAATGCTTTTTGAATAAATCAGATCTGGTCTCAAGAAAACGTTGCAGCATTTGAAAAATGACACCTTCTGGAAAGTAGTTTTTCTAATTATTACGTATTCATGACTTGTTTGAGATTTCACCATGAGCACAATATACTGCATATAACTATTTAGCAAAATACACATGTACATATATACAAACATATGTATGATGTGCCTGTATGTATTTAAATATCCATTGCTGTGACTCTTTGTTATTCTAAAACTACAGGTTCTTATTGTGTGCACAAAAAATATGATGAAGTCATCTTTTTACAGATTGACAATGGGCCCACTTATTGGCACTAGTGAAGATGACTTCAGGAACATCCTCAAGTGTCTGCATTCCTGCTCGTAATGAGAGCTTCCTCTTAAGAGGGATAAATGCTCGAGAGACACAATGGATACTATGCATTGGAAAGATATCTCCATTCCACCCATGATGTTCTTCCTTATTAGCCTTCATGGGAATACAATATAATACAACATACATGGGGACTGCTTTACAAATTACAAAACATTTTATATTATTGTCAGTGTAACTACACCTCGTTTACCAATATCACAACATTTTCAACACCACCATCAATTTGAGAGAGGGGGAAGCTAAGCCTATTACCCACACGAGCCAATTTTTTAAAGGATCCATTGATGTACTAGTCAAATTTTGTGGACATAATATTTTTCGTTCATCTCAGAGGAAACAGCAAATTTATTGCTATGAGCCCAATGTTGCTATGGGATCTTGAATCTCACTCAAATAATTTTTCTCCTGATTAAAAAAAGAAAATCTAGTAGAGGATATGATTGATTAGTATGTATATTCTCTTGTATTAACCTTTTAAAGACTGCGGTACTGGGGCACCTGGGTGGCGCAGTCGGTTAAGCGTCCGGCTTCAGCCAGGTCACGATCTCGCGGTCCGTGAGTTCGAGCCCCACGTGGGGCTCTGGGCTGATGGCTCAGAGCCTGGAGCCTGTTTCCGATTCTGTGTCTCCCTCTCTCTCTGCCCCTCCCCCGTTCATGCTCTGTCTCTCTCTGTCCCAAAAATAAATAAATGTTGAAAAAAAAAAAAAAGACTGCAGTACTTAATTAATTTGAAAACCAGTTAGGTCTATTACTCTCTTCCCTAATCTGATGCCCAGGAGTTTTCATGGAGCTCCTCAGCTAAGAATTAATTGTGAAATTAAGGTTTCCTACATAAAGACCAAGCAAAATGAAATACAAATAAAAATGAACATGCAGTGTATAATCTGTATAGGAATAGTATATGTGGCCTTGTAAGCTGCCATATTTGAATTAATGAAAGGAATCTACCCTAACGCATCATGTAATGACGGCTGCCTATGGCATCCTTTTTTTTTTTTTTTTTTTTGAGAGAAAGAGAGAGCACACGCAAATGAGCAAGCGAGAGGGGCAGTGAGAGAGAGACAGAGAGAGAGAATCTTAAGCAAGCTCCACGCTCAGCATGGAGCCAGATGTGGGGCTGGATTCCACAACTGTGAGACCACAACCGGAGCTGAAATCAAGAGTCAGACTCTCAAATGACTGAGCCACCCAGGCGCCCTGTGACATTCTTTTTTACAAGAAAGCTCAATGGACTTATTACACTCACAAAATCCAAAAATTAATGAGCAGATTGCACAGGTGTGTGTCTGTCTACAGTATGGCAAATTCTTTTTTCCAAATAAGATAGGACTGAAAAGACAATGGAAAAGGCAAACAACATAAATTTCTAAAACATAGCTTAACAAAATGATTGGCTACATATATATTCTTTTCTAAATGCTTGAAAATAGTGAAAATATGGTCATTGTTTCACTCAAGCTTATAACAATTCAAGGAGAATTTCTTGGGTTTTTGTTGTCATTTCATAGTTGCTAATCTAAGCAAATCTAAACAATGACTTTCACTGCAGAAAGTTCATAATATTGGATGGAAGACTTTTATGGTCTAAGCCAATTTTTTTTCCTGATAGTTATATAGCTGTGTTAATGGAATTAAAAGTAGTATCAGATATCAAGGTCATCCTGCTACATTTTTCACTTTTTTTTTTCTGGGGAGAAAAGAAAACAATGTCTCAGGCAGATCTCCCCCAAACCTCTGCCATCTCCTCTAGAATCTCATGCCAAAATACATTCTGAACATCTCAGTGTCAAGAAGGTACCCATGTGGGAATTTCAGTAAATCACAAGGAATCTGTTGCATAGGATGAGATTAGGATAATTAGTTCACAGCAGCAAACCAGGATCTTTCAGCAAGACAACCTGTGTAGAAATTATCAGACCATAGTTATGTACTGAAGTACTTAAATACGGGAGAGATGAGTGAGACAACACAAAATCAACAAAATTACTAGTATTTTATAGAAAACATAAATTAAAATCTCAAGGGGAGTTCAATATAATATGATATTTTGACAACATGCTCTTATTTTTTAAACTTTTTTTCTAGGGCCCCAAAGGAAAATGAAATTCTTGAGAATTCCACTCTCTCAGCCCAAGTCAACATAAATACATTTAGGAAGAGATGGTTTAGCCAGGTGGCAGTTTATAACCATAGTAGAGTGCTCTTTTTCTCTCTGAAAGAGTGTTTATGTGCAATGTTTGCCCAGATTTCAAAGGACACAGGGATGTGACAACATAAAGGTTACGTATCTGAGTCCCAGGGAGCTCCCAACCTGAGCTGAGACTTCTTTGATAACCAGAATTGGTCTGAATATAGCAAATTCAGAGAGCAGAGCAGTAGAAGAGGCTGAAGGATCAGAATGATCACTTATTTTCTTTTTGGTTGTGCTGCCACTAAGCCACTGAGGGGTAGAAGGAAAAGAGAGTCTCCTGATATTGCCGAACACATTGGCCTCGTCTATCATGGTGGCTGCTGGCCCAGAGGCTCTGATGAACAGCAACACAGGTCCACAGCCTCTGAGGAGAGGGGCGTTTCTAGGAAGCCATGTTTCATTTCACTCTCCAGTGGTGAGCCCAGAGCAGACACTTGACCAGAAGGTAGATAATTGGTAAGCTCTCTAGGTCTTTCCATATGGTCTGGCACAGTAAGTTCTGCAAATCAGACACTTGCAATGGGGAATCTGCTTCGGAACTAAGAAAGCAATCATAAAATAGGAATTAAAATGGAAAGAATGCCTTAAAAAGAGTCATGAAGAAATGACCAAGTGGGATCACAATCAGGTTAGAGTTCAGAATATAAAGTGGCATAGTTGAAAGCAAGAGAGGTGAGAAGATAAAAGAAGTAGAAGAATCAAGAAAGTATCTGAGGCACATCAAAGGCAGAAATACTAGAGAGAAGATCCAGAAACCCTTGTCACTTAAATTTTTAGATATGCCCTGGGTTCACTTTTCTTCTTGAACCCCAGTAACAATGAAGTTCCAGTTCTTCCCCACAGAACTCCTTGTTCTTTATGTGTCACATCCTTCCATCAGTTTTTGTCCTTCACACACCAAAGAATCTACTTAAACATTCACAAACACACAGGTACAGAGTGAGCCATATTAGACCAGGAATATAAGAAATCTGGTTTGGCGTCCTTCTTTGCTACCAAATATCTCGTGATCCTGAATGTTATCTGTTTTCAGACACATGCTAAGTCTACATACCTTTTAAAATGTAATGAGAAGGTTGGATAAGGATGAACTATTTCTAGGCTTCTAAGAAAAAAAAAAAAAAGAAAGAAAACAAAACAGACCACCCTGCATTGTAATTGAGATTCTTTATTCTCCTTCAGATACTCTATGTAAGCCAGTAAGACCCCATTCTATAATGAATTTTAGTTGGCTGTTTAAGAATCACTTCCTTACAATATTCTGTGAACTTCTCTTTCCTCTTGTCACGTAAAAAAAAAACTGATTATCAAAAACATCCCAACTTTCATTTCTCTACATTATAATTGGTTAACACTAAATATTCAAATTGGCAGCCAATTCTTGGAGGAATTAATATGGAAAAATGAGTCGGATGTCTCTCCTATGAGAGAAATGTAAAAAGCTGTATTATCATTCGGCACCCCAAAATTAATAAGAAACTAAACCCTATGGACTTTTGCCAGGAATGATATAGCAGTAAATAATTCACTGCTTACTCCTGTAAATCAGAAAACACAGAATAATAGAATCGTACTGTAAGCACTCTGTGAGACCGTGACACTTATTCTAATTGTATTTTCCTGGGAATTTATAGCCTACATTGCTCTACAAATCTAATCCAAGTGTCAAAATCATAATTCAATAGCATTTACCACAAGGAGACACGTTCAACCAAGCCAATGACAAGCTGAGAACAAGCTACTAAACGTGGCACAATAAGAAAAAAATAAAACAAGAATAAGCCACTGAAATAGGTTTTTAAATTTGTGTTTCAAGTAGCATCCTATAAAATTCCATGTGGGGTAAAATAATGCCAGTGGCATGCTTACTGCTTAACCTGTGCTGATTAAAAAGTAAAGTGATGCTATATTTACCCATATAAATTTTAAATGGCTTTTACATTTTAAACTATAGACGCAGCTCCTAAAAATAGTAATGGAAACTACTTTTCACTGTTGTCCTTTACTCTCTGTGGAGGCAGGTATTTAAGATTAAAGTAATGAACTCTGATTACCCTGCGACAGAGCAGTTCAGTGGGGAATCCAGAGAAGGCTGGGAATTAACTTTCCCAACTCCGTCCCATATTTTTATCTTACTCCCTCTCGCTATCCTACTAAGTCAACAGACACAAACTACATCAGTCTCCTGTGGAGGTGACCCTTGAGTTATTTTTACTCGTCCCTCACATTCTTACCTTACCACTTTAAGAGACAAGGCCTTCACAGCGGACACTCTCTCTCATCTCCTGCCTAGAGCAGAGCAGTGTAATTAGGCTTGGCTTTATGACAGATGACAGGGCTCGTCTGGGCAGTAGTTAAGTGCCATAATGCAAAAAGAAAAAGAAGCACCAAAGGGTTTTTGAAGTCACATTTTATTATTTCAAGAGATTGAGACGCTCCCTGCTAACTCATCAGCTTCTAGAGGTGACTCCATCAAATTGTGGAGTATTGGGGTATCATGAGCAGACGGCCACCAGCTGTGATGCTTTTACGTCTTCAGATCACTCAGAGAAGCTGCTGGAGGGGAAGCAGTACCTTCTACCTCCAAGGCCTCCATTTGCTTAACAAATCTCCCTGGCACTGTTCTCAGCGAAGCAGAAGTCGACTAAACGTGGTAGCAAACGCTTTGCCTCTAAGCCTCTCCTGTTTTCAGAAGTAACAGGCCTAAAAAAAATTGATAGGCCTAACTTCCTACTACCTAGAGCCAGCTGTATTAAAAACACGCAGGAGAACATTAAAATATCCAGGACTGAGTCAGGATTGTATTCTTCTATGCATACACACACACACACACACACACACACACACACACACACACACTGTACATATATTCATTTGGAATATTCATATGTACATACATATGCATGTAATATACATAGCCTGCATATACATATGTATTCTGTATATAAATACTCACACACATATATATACACGTACATATTCTATTATGGATAGAGCCAAAGACTTGACAGCCGTCCCTGACAAATTTAAAGAAGAGGTATAACCTCTTTCTGTTTCTGCCGTGCATGACCTTATTGAAGTCAAAAAATAAAATCTATGTGTATTTCAGGTTTATATGAAATTGGGGAATGAAGAATTTCATGGAAGACACACAAGATACTTGGAGTATATGGTTTTCCTTCCATGTTTTTTATTTGTTCACAGGAAGATTTAACATACAAGTTTATATTACAACTCTTACCACACATCTCGATTACTCCTCTTACAGACTGAGAAACAGGATGTAGTAGGTATCTCTTACCGTTTGAATCCACAATGGTGATATTGGCAGAGGCACTATCATTTCCTAATTTGCTGGTCACTCTGCACATATATTCTCCAGAATCAGCCAGTGATGCTTTGTTAATGCGAAGTTCTGACTTCCTGTAAGATCAGGACAAAAGTGGCGTAAGTATATTTCACAGAAATACAGTGACCATCAAAATCTATTTCTCTGTAGTTTCGGGGTTCTCCAACTCCCCCTCTACAGGGACCATGTTACAACACAACTTACTAATACATACATGTATGATGTGACCAAGAGTAAAAATGAGATATTATCACATTTAAGTTATACCATGAACATGACCTTAATTTTATCACCCAGATTAGTAATTTAAAGTAAGTCTTCTCTGGGGCGCCTGGGTGGCGCAGTCAGTTAAGCGTCCGGCTTCAGCCAGGTCACGATCTCGCGGTCCGTGAGTTCGAGCCCCGCGTCGGGCTCTGGGCTGATGGCTCGGAGCCTGGAGCCTGTTTCCGATTCTGTGTCTCCCTCTCTCTCTGCCCCTCCCCCGTTCATGCTCTGTCTCTCTCTGTCCCAAAAATAAATAAACGTTGAAAAAAAAAATTAAAAAAAAAAATTTTTAAAATAAAGTAAGTCTTCTCTAATTTTTCTTTTTATTCCTCTACTGCCACCACTAAACACATCATGCCCCAGATATTTTTTTCAAACCAATTGGTAAATTTTCTTCCTTTCTATATCTAAATGTCATCCGCCACTAGGAAGATTAAAAAAGCGTAAAATCATTTGCAAATCTGGTAAGGACAGACACTTAAGGAAGGCTAGAATAGATTAAAATCCTCTGCACTTTTCTCAGTAGTATCATTAGGAATTATGTTAATTTTGAATGAAGAGGATTTAGTACTTACAAAAGAAAGGGAATTTAAGATTTTCATTGCTAGGAGCACAGAAGGACACAAATCACTCTTAATATTGAAATAAATATACAACAACAGCACACACATTTATAAAACTGCATATAAATCAATATTCAGCACTCTTTCAGCCTGGGCAGCATTGTAATTTGCATCTGTCTGTGTTTTACTGTTGCATATAGCCAATAATTTAAGCAGTCTCCATGATTTAAAAACTCAGAACCACTGGGGTTGGTTGAGTTTACTAAAGACTTTTTATTTATTTATTTTTAATTTTTTAAATGTTTTATTTATTTTTGAGGGAGACAGATGGAATGTGAGTGGGAGAAGGACAGAGAGAGATGGAGACACAGAGTCTGAAGTGGGCTCCAAGGTCTGAGCTGTCAGCATAGAGCCCAACGTGGGGCTTGAACACACGGCCCACAAGATCATGACCTGAGCCAAAGTTGGAGGCTGAACCGACTGAGCCACCCAGGTGCCCCCACTAAAGGCTTTTTAAAGTCACACCTCAGACTGACTGCTTGGGCTCTTGGGATGATAACAGGGAGAGAAGACAGCAACTCAAAATTATATGCAAAGCTTGCATAAGTTACAACTTCCTAGTTTTATAGTGAAGTTTCTAGTTCTCTTGGCAGATAATATTACTACTCAAATTTGATCAATTGTCCTAATTAATGAAAACTGAATTCCTATGATTCTCCTCCAGTCTGTTGAACTGAACCACCCACCCAGTCCCATATGTAAGCCTTACGGACTTCCATCATGGTGTTTCCCTTGTGCCATTTCTTCTTCCTAGAAAGGGGGTCCCATATTTGTACCCATCAAGATACAAGCTGACCTTTAGGGACCACCTCAAGTGCCAATTCTTTCATCAAAGCTTTCATGATCACGTAGCTGGTGCTGCTCTCTTCATCGTCTAAATTCTGATGGCCTTGAGTACCTCCTGGTCCTCACAGTTCTTTCAGTATATCTTATTTTTCAAGCTAGGACATATGCTTTGGAGGGGGAGTCCGTAATTTAAACTTCCGGGTATCCTCAAAGTTCTATGACGATATGTCACTGTTTTGTCCTTGGTGTATCCTCAAACATTACTGGATGAATGTGTGAACAAATGAAGAAAATATTTGGATGCTCCCACTTAAGCTCTCTCCAGGACCTAATGTTCCTAATGTTGGCTGCAGGAAAGGAGGCTGCAATATTAAGAGGGCGCAGCAGTGGGAGGAGGTCCAGACCAAGGCAGCAATGGTCAAACCAACATGTGGACTGAAAAATTGCTGCATTAGTTGTGACTTGGTACAATGTCAACAAGTAAACTTGAGAAAACAAAACAAAACAAAGTGTACTGTATTCAAATAAATTTGGAAAACATGGCATTAGTTAAACAAAAACAGGCTTTTTTTTGTCTTGTTAATCCTACAGCAACTCTCCAACTCTTTAATATGCTAATATACTCTGACTCTCCAAGAGGGGAATATATTCAGTGACTCTCAAACTTTTTTGAAGATGGAATCCTTGTCATCCACATGGCGTATCTGTTCCCATTTCCTGAATACAATGGTCACAGAACAAAGTTGATAAGAAGGGGACCTAATATAATAACACCCTTATTTACCCATGTAGTGGGGAGGACCACCAAGGGCCATTTATACAGCAATATTCACATATTAATCACACAGGTTCTCCACAGAAAAGTTTCCCTGAAATATATCCCTGTAAACCAAAACAGAACAATCTGAGGGCATGTATCTTGGCAAATCGATATTAAGATCTAGTAATATACTATCACAACTTGTAAAATTATGAAAATACAACAATATTAGGACATTATCCCCATCAAGTTCTGCTAACTTTGAAGCCTGGTTTTGGAGTATTCAAATCTAGTGTTTTTCCTAATGAGTTATCAGCTATTTATACAACTTTGTCCATAAACACCAAGTTTTCTTTATGACAAGACACCAATGAAGAAGAGTGAGAAACAATGTAATAAACACTCTAATAAGCTTGTTCAGCCCAAAGTAACATAACTAGCTGAAAGAATTTTCATGTACGACTATGGAACCACTAACAATAACTGATAGATAAATCATGAAGAAGGTCAGGTTGAGGAATAATATCCTGATTTTCAACACAGAAGAAAGAGTGGATTCCCCGGCACCTGGGTTGCTTATTTGGTTAACCATCCCACTTCAGCTCAGGTCTTGATCTCATGGTTTGTGGGTTTGAGCCCCTCATCGGGCTCTGTGCTGACAGCCTAGGTGGCTCAGTTGGTTTAGCATCCGATTCTTGATTTTAGGTCTGGTCATGATCCCAGTGTCATGGGACGGAGCCTTGTGTGGAGCTCTGCACTGAGCATGGAGCGTGCTTAAGATTCTCTGTCTCTGTCTCTCTCTCTCTCCCTCTGCCCCTCCTCCCCACTCGTGCCCTATCTCTTTCTCTCTAAAATAAAAAAAATTAAAACATAAAATAAGAAAATGGTAACTTTTCTTGTTAAGCCCCTAAATTCTAAATTATCACGATAACATCCCAAGAATATACAACACTCTGAGATACAATGATTCCAAGAACACCCCTTCTTTCCTATTTACGTAAGTTAAGGAGGAGTCCTTAATGATATGTGTGTGAGGAGTTCTTTCTCAGCCCTGTGCCATTAACATTTTTACTAACGAACTGGATCAAACTATAAGAAACATGGTCATCAAATTCACAATTAAATTGCCTTAAAGAGTTAGTTCTTAAAAATCTTCCTAACAGACCTACACAGTGTTGCCTGGAATATTATTCCAAGTAATGTAATAAATTTTATGCTTGAAAAAGAGAAAGAATAAGAAAAAAAGAAAAAGAAAATTTTTCTATGCTCAAATAAATACTGCATTGAACAAAGTTAAATAGATTTCTTTACAACAGTACCTCTTAGTGGTTTTTATGCAAATATGTGCTATGAATTTCCAAGGCAAGGGTGACATGTGGCTAAGGTATCCTTTCCATTGAGAACCCGCTGGGATTTCTAGGACTGAACATCAATCGGCCCAGAGCAAGGTTCAGTTTAATCAAGACAAACATAACAAATACATTCCAGTTCAAAAATCAGTAGCAAAATACAGGCTTGGAGAGATGTGCCTTGACAATAATATATACAGAAAAAAGGATTTCAATTAGCCATGAATTTAACATTATTCCATTTTAAACAACTACTAAAAAAAGAAATAAAAAAAAAGAAACATACACTGTTGGGCCATATTAATATTAAAACAGCATAAATCAAACTGGATGAAAGTCTCAATACACTGCTCACAGGCGGGATCACATCTAGAATATTTAATTATGTTTTGAAGTGGCATTTGATGAAAAATATCAATAACTAGAGGACTTTAGAAGAGGTTGATCAGCGTTGAATACAGCTTACAAATCTTATCACTAGAGAAGATTCTGTTAAAGAAACAGAGGTCCTACTGGCAGGCACCTATGAACATGATACGGATGGCTTTTTAAATATATTTCATGGTCACCTGGAAAAGAAAACTATCTGGGGAGGCTCTTGTGGAATTATGTCTTACAGGAAAAAGAAGGCATATTTTGAGTGTAAGGAAGAATTTTTGAACATTCAAAAATGGGGAGGGTGTCTTTCTCTTTGGAAAGATTCAAGTCTGGATAACCACCTGTCAAGAATATCTCTATGCAGAGAAAAGATTAAATTAGATCAGTGGTTTCAAGTATTTTGAAAAAAAAAAAAAATCCTGTTTTAAAGTGAAAGCTTAAAACAGAGCCTTATATTCAAAGCTATCATGAAGAGACAAAGATGTTCAGGTCAAAGTGGCTGGCAGCCCATTTTCAATCTGAAGATTCTTCAGGGACATGATGGGAAAAACATTTATCCAGATGATCATTAAGATCCTTTTGAATTCCAATGATACATTGAACTATGAGAGTCTTCAATCCTTAGGTCCTAGAGTAAGGAACAGGAAGCAGGAAGACAGTAGAAATAGATAATCCTTTCTTGAAAATTATATATTGCAATGATTTGGGGATTTGATAAGTATGGTTACAACAGTTTTGTTTTACTCTCTTTAATAGGCTACCATATGCTCTCCATAGGAAGGAAGTTAACTTGGAAAAAGGGTGACTTCCCTTACAATCATAAAATGAACCTTTTGCTCTTTAATCAACGAGTTATCCAGAAATCTGGGAGGGGTTGATGTTTTAGTGGATTTTCACTTTCTAAAAGTATTAAAAGAATTAACTCATGTAAAGTGTTTAAATGCACTCCCAATAAGTGTTAACTCTTATTACAGTCACATTCTATATTCCTGCAATATTTAGACTTCTTATGAGCATACATTACTTTTGGATTAAGAAAAACAATACTATGTAAAAATAAAGTAGTGCAGACTGATTTAAAGACAAAAGATCTAAATATTAATTTATCTTTTTTTAATATCAAAATGCAAACTCTGTTCTCTCAATAAGTACTTACTGACAAAATGGACCCAAGGTTCCAATAACTACTATCTCCTTTTTCTTTTTTTTTTTTTTTTTTTTAACGTTTATTTATTTTTGGGACAGAGAGAGACAGAGCATGAACGGGGGAGGGGCAGAGAGAGAGGGAGACACAGACTCGGAAACAGGCTCCAGGCTCTGAGCCATCAGCCCAGAGCCCGACGCGGGGCTCGAACTCACGGACTGCGAGATCGTGACCTGGCTGAAGTCGGACGCTTAACCGACTGCGCCACCCAGGAGCCCCAACTATCTCCTTTTTCTTAGTTGGCTTGATTCTTCCACCATAGTTTATAGGCCAAGGCAACTTTAATGCATATGGGAATATCTCATCAGTTGATAGAATTCCATTCCTCTGATCTCTAGGGAATCCTATATGAACTCTGTGAGTGTGTGTGTATGCGAGTATGTGAGTGTGCTTGTGTGTGTGTGTGTGTGTGTGTGTGTGTGTGTGTGTGTTCAACACAGCTTCAGACACTGTCGACCTGTCAATAAAGAGAAGGATACAGAGCAGGGAGAAGCAGCTATCATATACAGTACTAGGGACTGCACCAAATGCCTCACATAAACCCTATGAAATGGGCACTGACTATTCCCATTTACACCCAAGGAATTTGAGATTTCCTTATAATATAAAATTAAAATGATCTGCAAGAACTGTTCAGCTGATAAAAGAAAGGGATGCATGTGAACGTTTTCTATTATACAGTCAAAGACCCGCAACAATTGTCAACAGAAGAAAGCATTCCTTTAAAACTTTTGCAGAAATCTGACCAAACCAATTAGATCCAATTTTAAACAAAAGTAAAATACGTGAGAGTGGAAAAGAAGAGCTGAGGAAACACTATGGGCATCCAAAGGAGCGTGCCACCCACACATGACAGGAAGTCGGCCTTTCACGAGGCTAACGTAGAACAGATATTTCAATGAGGCCGGTCTGACAGCCTCAAATATGAATCTGTCACACTCCAAGCTCTTTAACCAGTCTTCTTGGCCAAAACTATCCACCCGGCAGAGGAAACAGAACAAAAGGATAAGCAGACACATAACACTAGGGCATTTTCCATTTTTTAAAAATTGGTTCCACCCGTTGCTTCGCCAAATAAAATAAACAGCCTCAAATGTAAATTCGAAATCGTAGGAAGAACATGTAAGAATGCATGTCATTAGTAGGAGCAGGACAGAAGGGCGATAAGACTTTACAAAATAATGGAGATTGCTTATTGCTGTGATGTCTTTTCCTAACGCTAAGGGATTAAAGGGAAATTCTGGCTGCAATGTACCATCTAGATTCTGTGAAAAAGAAAACCTAGACTAAGGATTGGAAAAGAGTCAACATTTTTCTTTTTTTTTTTAATTTTTTTTTTCAACGTTTATTTATTTTTTTGGGACAGAGAGAGACAGAGCATGAACGGGAGAGGGGCAGAGAGAGAGGGAGACACAGAATCGGAAACAGGCTCCAGGCTCTGAGCCATCAGCCCAGAGCCCGACGCGGGGCTCGAACTCACGGACCGCGAGATCGTGACCTGGCTGAAGCCGGACGCTTAACCGACTGCGCCACCCAGGCGCCCCAACATTTTTCTTAAAATAAAGACAATCCCAACGAAATCCTAAATCTCACACTACAATTCACCTCTGCTTGGTTGATCAAAGCCGAAGATAAAGTTTGAGTAACCAAGTAACCAAGGCAAAACGTTAACAATTTGAATACGTAGGTGAAACTGAAAAATTAGAGTGTTTTTTTATGAAAGACCATCACCCAATGCCTAAGCATGTCTCCAGCCCTGTGTTGTGGCTTCACTATACGTAGAAAAATCACCAGTAACTGAAAAGACAGCAGGCATAGAGTCAGACCTATTTCAAATCCAAGCTTGAGCATTCATTAACATTGGATATACAGCAAGAAACTAAACTTCCTTCATCTTAGGACATTCATTTTTTTTTTTAATGGGTATAACAATAATAGTATCCATTCTCAGGCGCTTAGGTGGCTCAGCCTGTTAAGCATCCAACTCTTGATTTCAGTTCAGGTCATGATCTGACAGTTTATGGGATCCAGCCCCGCATGGGGCTCTGCGCTGACAACACGGAGCCTGTTTGGGATTCTCTCTCTCCCTCTCTCTCTGCCCCTCCCCCCAATAAATAAGTAAACATTTTTTGAAAATCATATCCATTCTCTTATATGTATAGGACAAGTTGAAATAATAGGGCACCTTGCAAATGTTAATTAAATTTAGATTGAGTTTGGTTCTTTAGCCTTAAAAAAAAGTTGACAACACTAATGGCCCACTTTACACAAAGTGTCTTATTTTCGGAAGATCAAATATGTTAAAATGTTTTGCCAAGAGTAATTTACAGTCACACAACCTGAATAAAACGCCTTTTCTTCCATTTAATTCTTTCCAGCAAGGCTATTGTTTAAAAGAAGTAATTTCTGAATATTGGCCTTTCTGGTATAATGGGATTTTATTAACCTGTAGACAGTACTCTTAGCTGTCTGGACCTATGAAGCCAACATGAAAATGCTTTTGTGAATACTGATGACTCTTTTATATGTCATCCAAGCCATGCAACAAATTACCTCTTTAAACGTATACATACTGTTTTCAAAAGCACGTTCACCTTATCTACTCAACTTCATTTGCTTCTCCCCAGGCATCCTTAGGCTAAATACTCGCGGTCTGAAGATGCCTTATTCTATTCCCTCAACCTCTTCTCCCTCCCCTCCTCCTCTCCTTCTTTCTTGGAAGCCTCCCCTGTCCCTGACTGGGTCCCCTTGCACTTCTTGCTATGACACCCAATGACTGTCGCTACCGTAGAAGTTAAGATGGAATACTTTAACTGTTCAGCAACTCTCTCCCCTCTAGACCACCTGCCTCTTAAGAACAGGGAGCATGTCCTCCACGTCTGGGTACCTGGCATGTAGCCCAGGGTCCGACACAGCATCTTGTCTCATAAAGGAGTGAATTCCCATCGACTCGCCCACTGGCCTCTCTACCGTCCTATAAACAGAACTTGCGGGACGCCTGGGTGGCTGAGTTGGTGAAATATCGGACTTTGGCTCAGCTCGTGATCTCATGGTTCGTGAGTCTAAGCCCTGCATCAGAGTCCGCTTTGGATCCTCTTTGCTGTCTGCCTCTCCCCCACTCTCTGCCCCTCCCCTGCACACACTTCTCTGTCTCTCTCAAAAATAAATAAGCATTAAAAAAAATTAAAACCAAAACAAACAAAAACCCAGAACTTGCTACTGACTACTGTTCTGCTCCTTCTGTATAACTTCCCATCCCACCCTACCCACCCAGCCAGAGGGGATTCTCTCCCTTCAGCAGACAAATCCACTTCTTCGCGGCTACTCCTATAGCTCTCGGGGTCTCTCCCTCTTCCCAAGCTCAGTATCAGGAATCTACAATTTAGCACCAGGCTTTACTGTATGTATGATGGGCCAGATCATTCATCAGGAGTATTTTTCCCTAATTAAATCTTGACTTAGAGTAGAATTTACCTTAATATAAATAATAATTTTCTAAAAGGTCACTATTTGCAAACGGATGGGCTGCTTGAAAATCCTGAAGTTCCCCAGCCCTAAGAGTGCTTTAGCATACGACCTCAGAAACCACCATGCTTTCAGATAAGGCTGAACTCCAGAATCCCTATATGATCTGTGACCCCCCTGAGTGCACAGATAACACCCCATGCTGCTCCCATTTCCTCCCATTCCCAGCATAAAGCCTTCCGTGGGCACCTAAATATTACTGATATCATTTGACAGCCATGTGGAAAGAAATGAGACATTCTCCTGCATGTGAAGATAACTTAGTTTCTTACGAATGTGTCTAATTGATGAAAAACAAAGCAGACTCCAAAATCCAGTATCTAAAAGTTTTTTTTTTCTTGTTACACTTGTCAAAGCATCATAGTTATTTTTTTTCAGTTCACTTGCTCTTCCTCCTCCCCTCCCCACAGGCACACAGGTTATTACACCTGTATGCTTTCCATTTTTAAAAGAAGGAGTAAGGCATTAAAGGGACCCAAGGAACAGAGCTGTGTTCCGGCGTAGTTTCTTACTCATATGACTCAAAGCCAGGCAGAACATTTTTGTTTTCCATCTAAATTTCTTAATATGCAAAATTAGTCACCATGTACAGTTCAACTTCCCCTACTACCTATGGGAATGTTGCAATAAGTAATATTATGTAAAAAAAAAAAAAACCCAAAAAACAAAAAAACCACACCATGTCACTTTACAGAGTTAGTTTTTATATCTTTGGAGAAGCATCTGTTGCAAAAGCAATCCCTACTCTTTTGTCCAAGTCAAGAGATCCTGCTGACACACTAAATAAGGAGAATAAGCAGTGTAGTTAATAAAGCCATGGAAACTAGGGGGAAAATTCACTGATTATGGTTATTAGAGCAATTAAACGCTTTGGGAAGATTAAATTAAATTTCCATTATAATCACTTTGTTTTCTCTTGCTTCATGACTGTGTGACAATTTTTTGGTAGGTGTTCTAGAAAATCAAAGTACAGGAGGAGACTCTTTTGTTGTTGCTGCCAGTATCACATCTGGGATGTCACTGGAATCTGCGGAAGCATGAGTAAAGAAAATGTGATCTTTGGGGTGCCTGGGTGGCTCGGGCAGTTAAGCGTCCAACTTTGGCTCAGGTCACGATCTCACGATTCGTGGGTTCAAGCCCCGCATTGGGCTCTGTGCTGACAGCTCAGAGCCTGGAGCCTGCTTCGGGTTCTGTCTCTCCCTCTCTCTCTGCCCCTTCCCCACTTGCAATCTGTCTCTCTCTCTCTCTCTCTCTCTCTCTCTCAAAAATAAACATTAAAAAAATTTTTTTTTAAAGATTAAAAAAAGAAAATGTGATCTTTGAGTTTGGAAGTCCTATCACACAGGTAACACTGATTAAAGGACTATTTGCAAGCAAAACTCTCACATACTTATCTCTTCCTTAATTTCAAAATGTAGTTTGATGTTAGAAGAGAATCTCTTAACTAAGGAGGTAAATAAAAATGAGAATAGGAACAATAAAGGAGCATCGTTTTAGAGTAGGTATAAACCCCCCTCCAAGAGGTTATAGGAATCACAAGAAGCCTTTCCAAATGTGGACCTCCACAAGGAAGGTGGGATGATTTAAGATTCCTGCTAAGATGCTCTGATGTTTTAATCTGCTACAGTGGGTGATGTAGTTTCACAGAATTGTCAGTTAAAAAAACTTATTGGGGGGAGGTGCCTGGGTGGCTCATCAGTTGAGCATCCAACGCTCAGTTTCGGCTCAGGTCATAATCTCATGGTCCATGGGTTCAGGCCCCGAGTCGGGCTCTGTGCCGACAGCATGGAGTCTGCTTGGGATTCCCTCTCTCTCTGCCCTTCTCCCACGCGTGCTCACTCTCTCTCTCTCTCTCTCTCTCTCAAAAATAATAAATAAACTTAAAAAAAACTTATTAGGTATAGCTGTATGTATTAACCTCTTAACTTGAAAATAGTTCAAATTCGGGCGCCTGGGTGGCCAGTCGGTTAAGCGTCCGACTTCAGCCAGGTCACGATCTCGCGGTCCGTGAGTTCGAGCCCCACGTCGGGCTCTGGGCTGATGGCTCAGAGCCTGGAGCCTGTTTCCGAGTCTGTGTCTCCCTCTCTCTCTGCCCCTCCCCCGTTCATGCTCTGTCTCTCTCCGTCCCAAAAAAAAATAAATAAACGTTGAAAAAAAAAAAAATAGCTCAAATTCGAGTGATCGCATTCTCTTTCCATAAATCTAGGTATTTATTGAGCTTTATCACGAAGTTGGGATATTGATTGTAGAAGGCACTGTACTGTCAACAGCATTCGTCTTATTTTTAAGAAGTCAAATTTTAAGATCTAACATATTCCAGTTACAGCAGCTACCACTACCACTAAAGCTACTTCCTTCCTTCTCCCTCCCATCCCCCTCCACACCCTACAGTTCTCTCCCCACTCGTTTTCTTTCCTCATCCAGAAGCTGCAAGAATCAAAGTTTCAAATTCTTTTCTATATAGTAACGCAATTTCTGGCCACCATAGAATGAAAAAACCTTTTTCATTTACTATAGATCATGCTTTTTGATAGTAAATTTATTTATTGGGGCTGAGAATAATTTTTATTATATTTTATAGCATTCCATTGCTAGACACTGCCTCTGCTATTATATGCATGATACTTACCCTGGCTTTTTTTGTATCTTGATGTTCTGTGGTTTGTTCTTTCGGTTTAATTCGTTCCCATTCTTGAACCACTTGAACTTGAGAGAGGAGTATTCGGAACTGGTCTCACACCGAAGCACTAGTTTAGAGCCTGCAACAGACTCCTGGCTTCTCATCTCTTTCAATCGGGGAGGCAAAGCTAAAAAACAAAAGAGAAGGAAAAAAATTTTGATCATCTTGTAAGGGGAAACATATTAATTTTAGGTGAGCTGGATCAAGACACCATTCCCAAATGTTTTACTATCTGAGAGAGAAAGACAGAAGGGGGGGAAAAATGAGTCAACCAAAATGGATCTCAGCTTGGAGAAAAATAAAATGCCCAAATATAAAACATACTTGAGGCAGGGGAGAGCAAGGGGAACCTAGACTATAAAATAGTCTAAATGATCAATTCCTCAATCTTTACATTTTTCTGATGCCATTAAAAATCCTGAACAATGGTTTTTTCAAAAAGACAAAAAACTATGCTAAAGGAGAATACGCAGCTAGGCCATTATGACTAATATTATTATTATTTTAAATTCCAGTATAGTTAACATACAGTGTTATATTAGTTTCATGTGTACTATATACAGGCCATTATTTTGAAAGTACGTTCACATCTCAGATCACAAATAATCTTCATCATGGCTCTGTAAATAACATACAGCAGGCATCATACCCATTTTTTTAAATGGGGAAGTTTAATTTCAGAGACGGGTTAGTGACTGACTTGTCCACGGTTACAATGTTTCTGGAGAGTCAGAGTTAGACGATGCTATCATCAGAGGTGACCAAAGAACAAAGAGAACTCATAACTCTTAACGACGTTCCTTTCTTCGAGAAAGAAATTCTTTAGCGACATCACTTTTTTTATTGGGCCTCAGGCTGGTGTCCTCCACGCAATGAATGACCATTCCAGATGACAACCATACTCAGATCAAATTGTCAGTTTGAATGGCTTTAGCTCTTCTAAATCTTCTCAACAGAGACTGGAAGTACTTAAGCTGTGCACTACCTGGTAGAATACCTTAAGCACCTATATACCAGTCTTATTTTAAGCAAGACAGCTAAAAAGAGTATCTATTCTCTACAGAAATATTTATGGATAAAATGTTATACTATCTGAGATTTGCTTCAAAATAAAATGGTGGCAGGGAATGGATCGGCATAAAAATGAAACAAATTTCCCAAGAAGTTGGTCCATCATTGTAGAAGTCAAGCAACGATTCAATACAGTAGGCCTGTTTTTTTCATAATAAAAGTGGGTTTTTTTTTTTTAAATAAAAGCATAATGAGTGGACCTTCCTCTGCACACGCTTCACTTAATAATCAACATCACAGAATTTGAGCTCTCAACACTGTTTCCGCTGAATCTCAGAGAAGCCAATTACGAAGCCCACTTCTGCTCTAGGTCAGGTATTAACTTAAAACCCCAGCAAATAAGACTGGTCTTCCTGATTCAGGGCATAATGATTCACTGGGTGTGGTGACCAGGACACCAAGAACAGCCATCAGAGCCATATTAGACACAACCAGGAAACCAAGTTCCCTTCTTACTCAGGGTATGATTGTTTTTCTACATTTCTGCCCTTAACCGAGTAAATCAAACGTCAGGAATAAGCATAGGAAGGCTCCCACAAATTATAGCAAAAACCATTTGAATGCTGTGATTTCTTAGCAGTGCTCCTAAAAATCACGTCCCCTTTTTATTTATTTGGAGCCTAGGAGATGTTGTGGAGAAGTTGGCACTTAATGTGGAGACACAGCGGCAAGGTAGAAAACTCATGTCAGCTGTTCTTAGCCTTTGATACCTGATTATTTTGTCTGGTTCTTATTTTCTGACAGCTTGAGAATAAGATTTACTCTAAACAGGTTTTACAGGACTCTTCCTTTTTAAGCTGGGGTTCATGCATCTCTGTTTTGGAGGTTTTTAAAGACAGACTAAATTCTCATCTCTCTGGAATAGTGTCTGTATGTTCTTATTAACTCTTTAAGGCATCTTCAATTTTTGTTAAGCCCAGCGAAGGGTGTTAAAAAAAAAAACAAATCTGCTGTAGCTAAATGGCACCAAAGAAACTGGTTTACACGTATTAAGAAAAATAAATCGTCTCACTATTTTATGTATAAACTAAAATAACTAGCTTGACATTTTTTTGGTTTTCACTGAGTTTTACATTTAACTTGGCATGCCACCCAGACTCTCAAGGTTTAGTCCCTTGCCTTTAAGAAAAATGTCTTCACTGAAATATTCCAGATATCCTTAACTCCCAATAAGCACCAGGTCCCCTCACCCCACAGCTCTAGACAATTGCTTATCAATACAGCCGGAAGAGAAATGTACTAGACTTTATGCTCTTGAGTTTGACTAAATAATTTTTCATAAAATCATGTGCATCTTTTTCCTTTTCTCTCATTCCCTTTCTCTCTCCCACCTCTTCTTCCCCTCCTGTTCGTCTATCAATCAATCTCTTGGTTTCAAATGTGAGAGAACAAATCAGACAAATTCAAAATGGAGGGATATTCTGCAAAACAGGTGGTCTAGGCTTCAGAAGTGTCAGTGTCATGAATGACAAAAGAAGACCGACCATGAGAACCGATGCAAATTCAAAAACATGACAAGTAAATGCAATGTGGAGCTGTCACTGAATCCCGTGTCGTGGAAAACACTCTGAAAGATAGTAATGGGACTACCTGGGAAATTCAAATCCGATATCGTATCAACATGAAATTTCTGTGATCACGCATTGTGGTTACAAAGAAGGTCCTTGTTCTTAGGTGGTATCTGCTGAAGAACTGGGGGTGAAATGTCACGATGCCTACAACTAAATCTCAACCGATTCAGCAAGTAAGGAAATACACACTTGCATGTGCACATAAACACACTCACAAAGAAAGAAAAAAAAAGGAATCTTGGTTTCTCTTTGTTTTCCTGCCTCATTCACCTGGTCTTTCTGCAGTTCAATGAAAGGCTCAGGATTTCATTACGTTTCAATGCCTTGGCTAGGTTTGCCGTCATGAAGGAGATTCTTGGGAAGATTTGAGTTTTAATGTACAAGTCTATCTCCTAAAATGATATCCTCCATTCAAATTCTGTGAGTGAGACAGCCCTGAAATCCTCAGATGGCTCAACCTCATATCCATGACTTCCGGGCTCCAATTTTGCTAGGTCCTTCGGTGCAAGGAAAACAATCACTCATCTGGAATGTCAACATTTATCCTTTCTTTTGGGGTTTCATGTGCAAAGATGTACACATCTGTTGTCTTTAAGAGATAATCTGTGATATGGGGCGCCTGTGTGGCTCAGTCGGTTGAGTGTCCGACTTCGACTCATGTCATGATCTCGCAGTCCGTGAGTTCGAGCTCCGCGTCGGGCTCTGTGCTGACAGCTCAGAGCCTGGAACCTGTTTCAGATTGTGTGTCTCCCTCTCTCTCTGACCCTCCCCCATTCATGCTCTGTCTCTCTCTGTCTCAAAAATAAATAAACGTTAAAAAAAAATTTTTTTTTAAAAAAGAGATGATCTGTGATGTAGTGCTGCAGAGACCTTCAGATTAGAAGGTCTTTCTTAGCTGAAATATCCACTCCTTTAGCTGACTCTGTGTATAAACATTTTTTAATGATTTGGGTTTCTGGTATACCTCTATCGACTAGCCTGAGTTCCTCCCTCTTGCACACAGTTTCAAGTACGTCAGAAGTGCAGAAGTTCCCAGCTATTCTAACTTTGCAACCTTCAAAGTTTACTTGCAGTAATGTCGCCTTCTGTATCCTTCACGGGTAACAACCTAGGACATGAGGACATTCGCCTTTCAGGGAAGAGCTCTTTCAAGGAGTTAACTCAAAATCCCCCAGAGCATAAATGGAGAAACACCTGTACAGCATCAACACACCTACACAACCGCATCCTTGGTCCATGGGTGTTCTCTTGTCAGGGGTACCTTCCCCGTAAGTGCCACACAAACTTCCTCACTCATTCTTGGTGGAGCCCAAATTCAAGGGTCCTGAAGGCTTGGCAAAAACATAAACTCTTCTCTGTCTTCTTACATAACCACACTAATGGAACAGCCCTGGATATTTCACAGACTCCTAACAAAAATGCAAGCGAATACTGAGCACATATGGTTTGTGCAGTTTTTCCCATCTATCCCTAATGAAATAGTTTTCAAGACATTTTCTTTTATTAGATTATAAAATAATAACTATATTTTAATGGAATACATTTTACTCTGTATGCTTCCCAGTCAATGGTTTACTCACATGAAATAATCTTGTTTATTTCATTAACAAAAATCTACTCCACCAAGTACTTTCTAGTACTCAGATGTAACTTTATAAGGCCAGGGGTCACTTCTAAACTGGGAGAGCAATTTTTTAACGATGTACTTGGATTTTAAAACTGGCAAAAAACATGTTATTTGCCTCTCAGTCCCTGGCTAGGAGTAAATGGTCCGTTAACTAAAAATTGCTTGAAGGCAAAACAATGCTAAGTTAATGCTTTGGATGTAGTAAGTGTTCTGAGAATCTCTGACATGATTTAATTGTATTTGGTCTGCCACAGTTCAAAATTTCACTCTCAGTGTGTTTCTGGACAGGCAGGAGTTCCACACCCTGAAACAATCTAATGATAGAGCAAGTTCTAGACAGTCTTTGCCAACATCTATTTCAAACTTGCTTGACATTAATATGAATGCATCTACACCCTTAGAAATGTATCAACAGAGACAGACAGTAAAGTGCAAAAGAGAACAGCCTTTAAAAACAGAAACTCAAAAACCCTCAGAGCAATGCCACACACTTTACAGGCATTTCTTTTTACTGGCTTTCAGGGTTTTACAGGCTTTTAAAAGATCACAAACACACTCTTCTGACTCTAACTCAATGCAAGCTGTCTGTTTTTGCACTTGTGTTTCTTATTTGATATGTCATGCAACGTAGAAAAGAATTGTGGTGGTAATCCCCAAATCTTCATCTTACATCGTGACCACACAAAAATTTAGGGCAATATATTCATTTATTCCAACAATTTAACGTGTGAATGAATATCTATGCTAAAGGTGAAACAGGTAAAAAGAACCGTTCATCTAAATGATCCTCTTGTTTCTATCTACTGCGCACGTATTTTTAAAATACGTTCAGTGCCGTTATATCAAATATTGCACTGTATTGTTAGAACGGGAAACAAATTTTAGCATGTGTACGGAACCAAGATACGCTGAGGGCATGTGACACTAGATAAGCCGCTGTTTCTGTTTTTGGATGGAGCTGCCAATGCAGAGTTAACTCCTATCACTCCTCTCCACGTTTAACCGGGCAGTTCATCTGAACAGCTTCAACACACTGAACAAATTAAACAGGAAACCTGCAAAATATTATCAAATAACAGTGAGGCTTTCAGCTGCGATCCCAGAGAAATCTTCCCTACACACCACCTTTTAAAAGCCTGACATCACGCACGTGCAGATCGCACGGTGAAAATTGGTTGTTAGTTAATGAAAGCCACACGAATATCATCAATCAGTCCTCGAAGGAGAAGGATGTCCCTTTTTTGTAGTCATGTTAGAGGTGAATAACTTACTGCAAAAGCCTCCAAAATTCCTTTCCCGATCATATTTCTCACTCGTTGAACTACCTTACAGAGAAGATTACGGTCAGGCACAGAGTGGATAAAGTTCATGCTTTGCCATCTGGTCTTCTGAGCTGGGCTCACAGATTTAAGCTTAGAAGGGAAAGTGTGTCTTATCAGGTTAAAATTTGTAAATATAGCTGTGTAAAAGGCAGCAAGTTCTGGTGGCAATGACTCCTAGGATTACAACCACTGTTACTGATGCACTGAGTGATCTTAGGGGAAGAACCACCCAAGAAGGTCACCATTTGCCGCCGCATATGGGGACTCCGTGCTCGCACTGGCCCATGCTCCAGCTGAATCAACCTTCAGAAAGACTGTTCCTGACTCTGGTTAACTAGAGTCCCCTGGGAGCTAAAATGGGCCTGCTATTTGTCCCTGTGTATTCAGCAAAGATATCTGGAGGATGAGACAGAACACGTGGGTGCTTTCATGTGAGAAGTCACCATAAAACTCAGGGTTTTATTACAAATCATTCTCAAGCCGACTCCATATCATTGGCACAAACCGAACCTACCCAGTAAACACCTGGGGATTTTGCTTCAAACTACAATTAAGATAACTGGACTCCAGAAATACCATTGCAGCAGGGTCCGTGTCCAACTCCTTAAATGTGCAAGGGTGTGCACGTGCACTACCGAACAATACCATTGAGCACACTGAATAATCCTCATCACAAATGCGTGGGGCGTGTCATTACACAGCATGAAACAATACAATTGGGGGCCATATTTCAACATCTTGCTTCTAATATTCACAATGGTGGTATCTGCACCCCCAAACTTGGCTTCTCACTAGTGTTCACTGTGATCTCCCAAGCATATCAGTTTCATTGGTGGGGACTTTTCCACATGGATGTGCTCAAAGTATCACCTCTCACAGTTAACTGTCACAGGTGATGGATAATGGTATGATTCTTTTAAATGCTCCATTTGAGGGCATGAGCCCCAATCAGCCCCGTCAAAATGTTTGCTTATGCTAAGATCACAGAAAGTGATAATTACATTGTCCATCTGAGTACCACACCCATCAGGCTGCACTGAAAAAAAACACATGTACAGAAAGAGGGCCATCTAAGGAATTTATCCCTACCAAATGAAAGGACAGGTAAGAGTAGTTATTAGTAGGGGGCCACAGTCCCTAGTCAAAGGATTAGGCTATTGAGGTGTGCGCGCATGTGCACGCGTGTGTGTGTATCCATTTGGATTGGCACTGCAATCAAACATCCAAATGTCTAAATTTATTAGACGGAAGATACACAAGATCTTAGCGGCCTAACACCAAGCAGGACCTCAAGTGCTTGCTAAGGGGTAAGGAGGATGAAGGATCTAGAAGATGCTGAGAAAGTAGAGACCCAGGTCCAAAAGTTATTCCAGAGGCCTCATCTACCTTCTCAAAAGACTTTTTATTGTCTGGAATGGAAGGGCCCCGTGACATTATTTTTTGTGTGAATGCATTCCACTGGGTTAGGACTCTTCTGTTCTCTGCCATGTGATGCCAAGGAAAAGGAAATGTTGCATCTAACTGGAAAACTATCAAGTAAGTAGTAGTCTCTACTTTGAAATGTTCACGTTCTCCTATATTTCTCTTATCTGATCATCACTGTTTGAGCATTCTCTACTTGAACTCTGCCTCAGCGAGGATCCTGGTCATTGTAACCATGTCCCTTCCTGTGACACTCAGTGTCCTATACAGGAGTCTCCCCAGAGGCCAGGTGTTTATCCACTTCAGCAAGAAAGGCACACCATTTAAATATTATCTCCTCCACCTTCCGATCAAAGTTGATTGTCTTCACTGATTGACCCCAATCTACAAGGTCTAAGCTTTCTCCCTTAACTATTAAGTGTGCTTTTCATTGATGGCCAACACATATCCCCACATTTATCATTTCTCTGCAACAGTTCTAGTATGTATTTCATATAAGGAGGGTAACTGTTTCATTTTGCAAGTGTGGATATAGGGAGTTATACTGGAACTTGACATTGCCCGATGTCACAAGGCTAACAAGATGTACACCAGGATTTAGACCTGGGACTTTTCTGTCCAACAGGGTGCTTCGACACAGCTTGAGGTGGAGGCAGGAAAGGGGAAGAGGAGACTAAAAATGGGATTGATTATTCCATTCCATCATAGCCACTATGGTAATTTTCTGTTTCTCATAATAAGCTATATAAACCAGATCACCTCTCCACGTGTGTCTGTGAGAGATTTACAACATTGCAAAATTCTACAGGGGAAAATAAGTGCAGATTTATTAGGTAAGAGAATTTTTCAGCCTGAAAATTGATATTATGCTGGTTGAAATTAGCAATCTTCCTCCTTTATACAGTTCTGTGAGTTCTTTGCCCAGTATTTCATAACTTGAGGGCCAAAAATAAAATTATAAAACTACCATAAGAGTGTTCCAAAAGCCTATGAGATGAATTTAGAATCTGGCCCTCTTTGGGGCATCTCGGTGGTTCAGTCTGTTGAGTATCCAACTCTTGATTTCAGCTCAGGTCACGATCTTGCAGCTTGTGAGTCCGAGGCCTGTATCAGTCTCTGTGCTGACAGTGCGGAGCCTACTTGGGATGCTCTCTCTCGCTCTCTCTCTCTGACTCTCCCCCCACTCTCTCTCTCTCATTCAAAATAAATAAATAAACGTTAAAATAAAGAAGAAGGCCTTCTTAGTACTTTCAACAATAAACTCCTTTAGAGTAATAACCGCTAACACTTGTTGAGTACCTACTATGTGCCAGGCTCTGCTCTAAGAACTTTATGTCCACTCTTTCAAGTTTTATAACAACTCCAGGAGATAGATACGTTTTACTATCATTATTCCCAATTTACAGGCGAGGAAACAGAAACAGAGAGGTAGAGTAACTTCCCATAGTCACACAGCTGGTGTATTGCAGCACCCATATCTGGACCCCAGAAGTCTGACTCCAGTGTTTCTGCCCTTAATTACTAGGCGATAAACAATTATTCGCTATGTTGTTGATGTTCATAGTTCAAGTGTCAAATTTAATTTATGGATATATTAATAGTGGCCATAGTTTCCTGATTAAATCTGGGAGGGCAGCACGTGACAAATCATTTCTACACATACTCCAAGTACAAAAAGCGTCTGCAACAGAAAGTAGACATGGAAAGTACTGAATTTTCTAAGCAACTATGACGGTTTCTGGGGAAATACAACCAGACAGAACACTTGAAATTGGCATACCAGAACAATTTTTTTTGAACTGTGTGACTGTCATCTGTCAAATGCCACGAAAGTAAACCGTGCTCCGTGTCACTCCCAGGTTCCCTGAAACTCAATAGGCCTTGTGTGAGAACACAGCAATAAGAGGGTCGTAACAGATTAGTGCTGTTCTTTCAAGGTGTCAAGGCAACACATCGTGACAACGGATGCTGGAGTAAATCACAGCACAGTTGCGGGCAGCTTACGGTAAGTGTTCACCAGGCCTGCCTAATTAAAGCTGTTCCCAATGCTGCCCGCAATTAGAGGAGAACCTCACTCAATGGACATAATAGAAGAGGTCCCACAAGCTTCATCTAAGGCCATCAATACACAGGGTTAAAATGGATCCATTACAGTTTGACCTAACTGATGGGCAGCAAATTTCATTTGACATCAGTTTGTAAATTTGATCTTTTCTGTTGTCAAAAAGCAAGGCTTTTTCCTTCATTTGTTATACGTATCTGCCCTACTCTGCCCCAACATGTCACTTAAAAACAGAGAAATGGAGAAATATCTAGTTACTGAAAATCTGATATTGTATTTATTTATTTTCTTACTGGAATGAGGTTTCTCTCTTCCCGTGCTAAAGTAAATTTAGCACATTAGCATGACCTTGATGTGTTAACATTTATCTTCATAACCCTTATTTCTTTGTTCAAATTAAATTACAATCATTTAATTGTTATCACTAAACTTCTCTTTTTCATTTGAAAGAAGGAATTTATGTAGATAGACGTTCTAAACTAGAGAAAATTCCCAGGTAAAATGAGTTAGCACTTGATTAGAATTAATTTCAAACAGTGACAACTATGTGAAAACTTTCCAGTATGGCATAAAATACGGGCATAAAACCTAAAGCATCGCTTATGAGCAAAGCCCTTTACTGATCTACCAGTGTTAGTTCCCCATGACCTATTTTTCACATAGCCATTTCAAATTTATTCCTTCTGTGAAGAAGAAAAAAATTTAGCAGCCCTAATCATAAAATAAATGCATCCTTCCAGGATGTTGAAAATCTATTTCTTTCTATGTAGGCAGGTCAACTTTCCCGGCAACCACAGGTTTCTAATTTTTCCTTTTTATTCACAGAAAACTTATTAAACTGAATGACCCTGAAAGGTCCATGCCAGGATTGAATGGAACCTTCCTGACTTGCTGAGGCCCACCAGATCAAAGTTAATTTTCTCTCTGCTCTGTTTACTACAGTTTTTATATAACCAGTCTTGCATCCATTCTTACGTAGGGCCCACGTTTGACTTTCCGAGGATCTTTAAAGCTTGAGTAGCTCTTTGCATTTTTAAGCAGGTCCACAGACAACCTAACAATTGAATCCTTATCATTTTACTTCTACCCCACAGGAAAGACCAGGGAAGACAATTTTCTTATCTGCAGGTTCCCAGGGTCATGAATTTGTTGAAGAGGTGGAAAGTGACCAC
The DNA here is from genome assembly GCF_014898765.1 of Herpailurus yagouaroundi. NCBI lineage: Eukaryota > Metazoa > Chordata > Mammalia > Carnivora > Felidae > Herpailurus > Herpailurus yagouaroundi. Next base: position 30,030,898 of record NW_024412412.1, on the reverse strand, counting down.
AGTCAAATTAAACAGACTGTTCGGAGTGAGAAAATCTGTACTGTGTTACATCATCACCGATCATCTAAAGCAATCTCATTTTGTCACCTATCTTGCAGAGCTCCAAGGCTGGGATGCTTTCCTGTACAGTCCTCACAAATCAAACTGTAAGATTAGAGCCAAAGTAGTCTGGTTTCTGACAATATACACACGTGCGCACACACGCATGAAGACATGATTCACAGCTTCCCTTATTTTATATAAAAAACAAATTCATTAAACCATCTTTTGAAAATAAAAGTGAGCTGCTTCCCACCCATTCTGAGATAATCCCTTGGTTCCTAAATTGCAGTCACGTTTTCTCAGCACAAAGATTCACAAACACTACACAAAAGGAACTTAAATGAAGCTTTACCTAACATGTCAACACATAGCTTTCATTTCCTCCATAACGACTGACAAACCACTAGAAATGCCTTTCGTTTGTTGTTATTTACAACAATCTAAAGAATTAGATTCTTTGCTAATAGTTTCTAGTCTACGAATTTAAATCCCCAACTCCACGCAAAACATCCTGCACTTCTCCCTCTAGCTTTTGAGAATCTCTATTAAGGATAAGAATGGGGAGTCAGCAAACCCGGGGTCCAGCGCTTATTTGGTCTATGGGATTAGGGAACCACATAATTACTCTGAACTTCAATAATCTTGTGCATAGAAAGTTGGGGGTGCGTGGGGAGAGAGTAACATCTGCCTTATCTATTTCACACAGTTGGGAAAATCTAATTAAAAATGGTTGTGAAAAAAAATGGTAGTGAAAACGCTTTGTATCTTAAAAAAAAAAAGTCACCATTATTAGTGCTGATTTGACTGCCATTATCCAGAAATCACCTGAAAAGTTAGAAAATATTAGATCCTATGCATGCAGATGGCACAAAATTACATAATTAACCTCTGACAAACTGCATATAGCTTTGGTCATTCCTTAAGACCAAAAAAAAAAAAAAAAAAAAAAAGGCAGCTGGTAGCTACCAAGAGGGGTCACTAAAATGTTCAAAGGTAAGGGCTGCCAGTGCAAAGGAATAGATTCAACATTATAGAATCCTAAAGACGTCCTACAGGAAGGCCAAGGGAGGACAGCAATGGGTCCTTAAAGTCATCAAAATTTTAAAGTCACAGAATACTACAGTGAGTGGCAAACCCTTGAAGCACGAAGCAAGTAGCCTTAGAATTAAAAAAGGAATGAAGTTTTGCACAGTAAGAAGTATGATTTGGAAAATGCTTATTCTGGGCTGTTGTACAGGAAAGTGACTCAGGAAGCAGCATACAGGATGAAAAGGTGGGCTTTGGAGGCAGGCAGCCCAGCTTCCTGCTCCAACCTGACTCATTTCCTTGGCCTTATGTGAGCCTCAGCCCCTCATGTGCAAGGTGGGTTTTACCTCACACAGGATGGAGGGAGAGAGTTCATGGATGGAACTAAAACAGAGAGAGCTCAGGGCATCTGGGTGGCTCAGTAGGCTGAGCATCAGACTTTTGATTTCGACTCAGGTCATGAGATCGAGCCCCAGCTGGGGCTCCACATTGGATATGGAGCCTGCATCAGATTCTCTCTCTCTCTCTCTCCCTCGCCCACCAGAGCATGTTCTGTCTCTCTCAAAATAAATAAGCATTAAAATAAAGTTGGGGTGTCCAGGTGGCTCAGTCGGTTAAGTGTCCAACTTGAGCTCAGGTCATGATCTCATGGTTCATGAGTTCAAGCCCCACGTCGGGCTCTGTGCTGACAGCTTGGAGCCTGGAGCCCGCTTCAGATTCTGTGTCTCCCTGTCTCTCTGCCCCTCCCTTACTTGTGCTCTGTCTCTCTCTCTCAAAAGTAAACATTTAAAAAGTTTAAAAATAAAATAAAAATAAAACAAAGAGAGCTCATGGCAAGGTTATTAAAGCTGCCATCAGGGAATGCAATTTTCACCATCAGTGGCCTACGCTGGGCAGAGTCTGACAGCATTTTTTGAACTACTAGCGCTTGGCCTACTGTTCACAAAGCACTTTCATACATGATCTCACCTCAGCGTAAAAAGGTGTACTGTGTATAAGACCTGTAGCTAGATACTGTAGTATACTATACCAATATTAATTTTTAGTTTTGACCAATATCCCAAGAGAATGGGAAACGGGATGAGGGGTATATGGGAACCCTGTCCTATCTTTGCAATTCCTCTATAAATCTAAATTATGTCCACCACCCCCCCAAGTACACTCAGGATGGTTTCCCCAATTTATGTATTTTTGAATAATAAGTTAAGTGTCCCTCTTCTACTGTGCTCCCATAAAACCATTATGATTCCTTTTAAAACACTGCATTTTTATCTTTATAGGTGCTTGTTTCACCAAGGAGACAGAAGACTCCTTTAAGTCAGGGGCTTTTTTCTTGTAATTCATATTTTACCCTAGTAACCAGAATCTCACTTGGTAGTATTTGCTGAATAGATAAACTAATTAAAAAATAAAGTCAATCTTGAGTCAAGTACTCCATACCAAATGAGTTTCTCTTTAATGCACAAGCTTCTCTGATGCTCAAGGTTTGTTTAAAAATATACTGGCTTTATCAGGGTCATCATCACCTTTCTTATTCCTATTATATTAACCAATTGTATGGTCTTTTTTTAGCCAAACACATTAGAATATACTGAAGACCTTCCAGAATACAAATAGTATCCAGATCCCGGCTCATTCTTACAGGTAACTGGCTTTATTCTCTTAGAAAATAAATATTCTCTTGATTTCTATTCCTGCAACAAATATTAATGTGTCTATTAAATGGATACCACTGTTTTAAGTACTCAAGACACAGACCTAACCAAGAAAAACAACATCACTATCCCCCTGGAGCTTACAGCCTGTGGTGGGGGCAGGAAGAGAGGAACCTATTAACCAATTAGACAGCAGCATGATTTGTGAAATAAATTTTCTAACTTTGCGATCTTTGTGGCCTTTTCTATTTAAATTGTGACTTTGAGAATTGATCGCCAAACCCATATACAACCAACTGATGTTAATAAGCCAACCCTTGCTCAATGGATAAAATGGCATTTTGAAAGTTACATTCATGGTAACAGATTATTTTTCTTATCAGAGCAATTAATTTATTAGGTAGGCTTTCTCTGCATAAATTATATTCTCAATACTTCATTATACTATGTTATACTTTTACCACATTAGTACTAAATATAAGTGATGAACTATACTTGTTAAAGACCTGAGTCAGGGGCGCCCGGGTAGCTCAGTCAGATAAGCATCTGACCCTTGATTTCAGCTCGGGCTTTGTGCTGTCAGCACGGAGGCTGCTTGGGATTCTATCTCTCCCTCTCTCCCTGCCTCTCCCTCACTCACATTTTCTCTTTCTTAAAATAAACAAACTTAAAAAATAAAAAATAAATAAAAGCCTGAGTCAGACCGGAATTCAAATCCTATTCTGCCACATGCTGGTTGTGCAACCTTTAGTAAATTATCAAAATTCTCTAGGCCTCAGTCTCCTAAAATGTAAAGTGAGATTAAAAAGAACCCGGTTCATGGCGCTTCAAGGTGAACAAAACAAGAGGAGACAATTAATGTACTTAATCCCTGGGTGTCACACAACTGTGCAACGATACAGGTGGTATTCTTATTATATCATGACTTGTTGAGTTTTAGCAGTTTATTAAGCTTTCTAAATTAATAAAAAGTTTTTAAAATTACTGCCCACCTAGAGTCGACACCAACGAAAGCATGTTCATTCCTGTTATGGGCAAAATAATGACCTACAAACAGGTCTAAATCCTAATCCCTCAAACCTGTGATATGTTGCCTTTCCATAGCCAAAGAGACTTTGCAGGTGGGATTAAGGTAAGGACCTTGAAATGGGGAGATTATGGCACAGTATTCAGTGCACTCCATGTAATCATGTTCACTCTTAAAAGCAGATAATCTTTCCCTGGTGTAGTCAAAGAATGGCCAAAGATGTGATGTTGCTGGCTTTAAAGTCCGAGGAAGGGGGCCCCAATTCAAAGAAAGTAGGCAGCCTCTGGAAGTTGGAAAAGCCAAGGAAACGGATTCCCTCTGAGAGCCTCTAGAAGTGAATGCAACCTTCCCGACACTGTGACTTAGGCCAGTGCGACCCGTCTTGGAATCCTACCATATGGAACTCTTAAGATACTAAATGTGGGGGCGCCTGGGTGGCGCAGTCGGTTAAGCGTCCGACTTCAGCCAGGTCACGATCTTGCGGTCCGTGAGTTCGAGCCCCGCGTCGGGCTCTGGGCTGATGGCTCAGAGCCTGGAGCCTGTTTCCCATTCTGTGTCTCCCTCTCTCTCTGCCCCTCCCCCGTTCATGCTCTGTCTCTCTCTGTCCCAAAAATAAATAAACGTTGAAAAAAAAAAAAAAAGAGATACTAAATGTGTGTTGTTTTAAGCCACTCAGTTCATGGTAATTAGTTACGGCCAGCAGTAGAAAACAATTATCGTTCCCAAAGAGAAATCAATTGTGTTGATTTTCCAATATTAAGAACTGTGTAGCTTTATCTCATAACATGGAACAAAGGACCTAGTTTATAAAAATAGATACACCATTGGGATGCCTGAGAGGCTCAGTCGGTTAAGAGGCCAACTTCGGCTCAGGTCATGATCTCACAGCTCGTGAGTTCGAGCCCTGCGTCGGGCTCTGCACTGACAGCTCAGAGCCTGGAGCCTGCTTTGGATTCTATGTCTCCCTCTCTCTCTGCCCCTCCCCTGCTCACACTCTGTCTCTCTCCTTCTCTTTCAAAAATAAGTAAACATTAAAAAAAATTTTTTTTAAATAGATACACCAAGGTGAGTAGAGACAGTAGCTATGCATTATTTCACCCTTAATATCCTTGTATTCAGGGTCTAAGAGAAGGCTCCACACCAAAGGAATCACAGACCCCAAGGCACGGAGATTGGCTCAACTCCAGAGACTGACCCCAACCAGTTGTGGCCCCATCAACCATTCTCTCTCTCTGGCCCCTGTTCCCTGTTCATAAAATGAAGACATTGGATCATCTTTCAGTGCTATTAAACTCCAAAGTGAGTCAGGGAACTCTTTTCTCCTACTTTTTGTACACTGTATTTTAAGAATTTAAGAGCAGAGTCACTGACCAAATTTTTATATGTAAGCATGTTTTACGAAGACTAGCATCCCAATGGCAAAAGTATACCAAAAAAAGACAGGACTTTTACAGAACTTTCCAAAGCTTTCAAAAACCCAAACCTAAACACTAGTAGAAATATGCTTAAGTTTGACTGCTAAGGTAATAAAATAAGATAAATTATTTTTCTAATGGCTTTACTATTTAGGTAGCGATAATTTTCTTCTCGATTTTTAGAAAATATAATCACTTAGGAATATTATTTAATAAATAAAAATTTAAACAAACTCCTCAAAATTAGATGTTAGGGATTAACATTACATTCACTTCTGGATTGATGTCTGATGAAATCCATCACTTGGGAATCCTACGTCTTAGTTCTATGACCTAATTTCTGTTCCTAAAGGAAGCTATTTCTTGCATGGCTTTGGTGTACCTCAAATATCTTACACAACACAAGGGAAAACTGTGGGATGGGACCAAAAGCAGTGCAGCAAGTCTGCTGAGTAATGATCTATCTATAAAAGGGGAAAGATCACCCTGAAATAAGTTATAAACTACAGAAATATGACACTTAAGAACCTAGCCTAGATCAAGCTTGTAGACAGGTCATGAAGGCCATTCCTAAATAACTGTATTGTCAGCATTTTCTGAAAACCAAATTCATCAGCAATGCAGTGGACCCCTTTGATTTAATCATTGGAAAGTACCTGTCAGGACTCAAACTTTAAGAATTTTACCAAGATGGTGTCCAAAAAAAAAAAAAAAAAAAAAAAAGAGGAAGCAAAATTTCTAGAGTATTCTGCTACAGTATGTGTTAATGTAATGAGTAGGAGTAAGTAAGGACACAATATTAGCACATTAATGATCTGAAGCACTAAAGGCCAAGTTTTCTTCTGAAGGACAAGATTAAAGAGACAGCCTTAGTAATACATGGAGATTTTATGAAAAGAAAGCTGATATTACACGGATGTTCACTGAAAGTCATGGCTGGTTTACTGGCTTCAAGAACTGCTACTTTTTCCACTAGGTTAAGCTATCTGGAAAAACTGATGATACAGGTGAGAAGGCTGCAAAAAAGATTCCCCTGGTTTTGTAAGAAGTGCTAGAATGATGGCATGTGCCAGTCTTTAAAAAAATTTGATGAATAGGGGTGTCTGGGTGGATCAATCGGTTAAGTGTCTGGCTTTGGCTCAGGTCACGATCTCACGGTTCATGGGTTCAAGCCCCATGTGGGGCTCTGGGCTGATGGTGCGGAGCCTGCTTGGGATTCTCTCTCTCACTCTCTCTCTGCCTGTCCCATGCTCGTGCTCTCTCTCAAAATAAATAAATAAACTTAAAAAAATGTTGATGAATAAGTTAATACTGATCTCTGCCAGAAGAGAATGCCCAAAGACCAAGGTCTGCAAAACAGGTATGGGTCTCAGATTTAAGGGTATAGAGATATAACTAAGTTGTTGAGAAGAAGTATTCTTGGAGCCTTCATTGCATTATAGTTTCTCATCAGGAGCAACATGATTCTTTTTTTTTTTTTTAACGTTTATTTATTTTTGAGAGAGAGAGAGAGAGAGAGAGAGACAGGGCATGAGCAGGGAGGGGTAGAGAGAGGGAGAGACACAGAATCCAAAGCAGGCTCCAGGCTCTGAGCTGTCAACACAGAACCTGATGCAGAGCTTGAACCCACAAGCTATGAGATCATGACCTGAGCCAAAGTCAGACACTTAACCTACTGAGCCACCCAGGCGCTGCAGGACCAACGCTATTCTTGTCGATGCTCTACTTCCAGTTCCGTAAGTTTTCCTCTTCACCTTGCACCACTTTTCCCAGAAGCCCTGTTATTTTTAGTGTGTGATTTTGCTAAATAAGTTTTTTTCTTTTTTTTTTTTCAGGGGTGCAAACATGGAGCTACAGCAGAAATATGTGCAAATAAAACAGGGATCTGTCAATGGTCCTGCAGGCTCCTAGCCCCAAGCCAGAGGTTCTCAAAGCTTGTGTGCATACAAGTCACCACGGCAAGTTATCCCAAATGAACATGAAATAGTCACAGACCTCATCAAAAGACTCTTAATCACTAGAGGCAAGAGACAAGCTTACAAATGTGCTCTTCCAAAAAGCATCCCAGATGATTCTGATACAGGTGGTCTGGGCACAACATTTTCAGAAATATCACAAATGCTCTCAGGGTGCCATTCTCTCCAAAAGTTGTTCAGAATTTATAAAAAGTTAATGCCCACGCCATTAAGCCTTTCCAGTAAAAATAGATCCTTTTTTTAAAGTGTTATTTTTTATTTTTGAGAGAGAGAAAGAGAGAGAGTGCAAGCAGGGGAGGGAAAGAGAGAGAGGGAGACCAAGGATCTGAAGCAGGTTCTGTGCTGACAGCACAGAGTCCGATGCGGGGCTTAAACTCACGAACTGTGAGATCATGACCTGAGCCGAAGTTGGATGCTTAACTAACTGAGCCACCCAGGCACCCCCAAAATTGATACTTTTTGAATGCTTACAGAGTGCTGGGAAAAATTTGGAATCTCATAGAAAGAGACAAATGTAAATTATTAAGAATTTGTAGGATAAATAAACTTAAAAAAAGTTAAAACAAAAATAATGTACAAATTCTTTTGATTTATGATTCAAGTATGTATGTAATCGCTACACCCAATGTGGGGCTGGAACCACAACCCTGAGATCGAGTCATGTGCTCTTCCAACTGAGCCAGCCAGGCACTCCGGGAATTTTTACATTCTTATGAGAAGTGTTATAATGGGTGGCATGTGCTTTGTTTCCTACATGGTTTGAATTGTAACCCTTGATATCTAAAATAATAGTTAACTAGGAGGCAGTTCTGGGTCTAAAAAATATCTTTTTGGAAAAAAAAAGAGGAAAGAATATGAAAGCAAAAGAATCAGATATTCCAAAAAAGTTTTCCTGAACTAGAGACCTGCATGCCTCTTTATGTGTTATGAGAGGTAGACCATTCTCTATGCAAGGGCACAGTCCTTTCATAACATACAAGGAACTGACTTAAAGTGTATTGTATTAATCAGGAACAGATTTAGCTGGGAGAGTTCATATGGAGGTTTGCTTAGAGATATTTTTTGCCTAATCCTTGAAGCTATGTAACAGAAAGAACTTTAAATTTGTGCTTTCCCTAAGATGAGTATATGTCAGCTCCCAGATTCGATGACCAGATCTAGAAGTGGTACTTGTAAACTAGGAAAGGTATAAGAGCTCATCCTCAGAACTACTTTCACCTTCATTAGAGCATCCAAGCCTTACCTAGTGTCACCCCTGAATCTTTACGAGAACATTACCTTTACATCTTTTCCCACTTTATACTTCTCTGCTAGGCAACCACGAGCATTCATACCTGTGTGGATATAAGTATCTTCAGCTTAAATCTTTCCTTTGAAATTTTAGATCTTTTTTAGTGTTGCTTCTCTGGAAAAATGGCGCAAACATCCATTCAGGTGAGCAAATCTATTTCTCATCTACTTATGACCTATATCAAGTCCACTAAAAAATTCACCCAATTTTACTACCACCCTACCCCCCGCCCCAAGTCATCCCCAAGCCTTCCTGGAAGGGAAATTCTGAAGTAGAAATTGGGCAATAACCAGAGCCAATGAACTAGAAACTAGTCAACTATAAAGCAATGGCAAAAGTAGGGAAGAGGGGAAAGAAGAAGCAGGCAAACCACAAGGGCAATTAAACATCAACTGAACTAAAACACGCATCCTAGAAAAGGGGGAAGTAGCCAGAAAAGAACGCTCTTCATGAACGATGACAACGCCTGTTACAAATGCTCATGCCACAGAGGCAGGCACAACCAGTAGGAAAACATGGCGAAGGGTCAGAAGCTGGAGTTAGAAGGAGCGGTATTCCTGGGTGGGGATCCGGGAAAAGGATCTGTAACCTGCTATTTAGCTTTAGTCTACGTTTAGCTTTAGATTTGTAGGCTCATTTCTGTTCCTCAAAGGCCTTTTGAAGGCCTGATGAAAACCGCCTGAGAACCCAGATTCTTCATAAAAAGAAAGAACTGGCTGGACAATATACGCAATTCCAGTCAAGGAAAATTAGAATAAGAAGTGTTAAAGCAATAATAACTGTAAATAATAACTCTTCAAGGGATATTGTAGAGCAGAGGGAGGCAAAATACGGCCCTCACGCCAAATCCTGCCCACCATCTATTTTTGTGCATAAAGTTTTATTGGAACACAGTCACGTTCATTTGTTAACGACTTGTCTACGGATGCTTTCATGCTGGACTTCAAAACTGACTCTTTATAGGAACGTTTGCAGACTCCTGTTACAGAGTACCAATAAGTCTTCATAAAGTATCTACAGGATTTCACCTAGCAATTAGAATTGGCTGGCTTTGCATGGACAGACTGCAGAATGGGAATAATTTAGGTAGAATCTGTATTTTGAGGTCCAAGAATGAACTGAGTATACAGAGTGGAACGTCCAAAATATTATCTGTGAATGAAAAGGCAAGTAACTCCCCATCCAGGTAAATCGAGAATGCCATGACATGCCTACGATAAATGCTGGCATTACCTAGTTCAGGCAAAAAAAAAACTGCAAGTAATATATAGGCCTAGAAGTGGTACTTGTAAATTATAAAAAGTATAAGAAAAGGATGGTGAGAAAATCAATCCCAAAGTAAGAAAACAAATTTGCTATGAATTTGTGAATACTTGAATTATTTTATATATATATTTGGTGTATATTAATTCTATTTGATGATGATTTCCTACATAGAAAAAGAGAAGGGATGATTCACCGAAACCCTGACTGCTAGAAACCCCTTGGGTAAGGGGAGTTACCAGAAAGAAGAAATGAGGCCTCTAGAATGTAAAATCAGAAACGCAATCATGAGATGTCTCACCCACTTTGTATCTGAACAACTGCATCACCCAACAGAGCAAATTCTGATATTACTGGAGTAGTAATTTATAAAGTCTTTTATCCTTTTTAAAATATTTTTTAATGTTTATTTTTGAGAAAGAGACAGAGACAGAGTGGGGGAGAGGGAGGGGCAGAGAGAGAGAGAGACACAGAATCCAAAGCAGGCTCCAGGCTCCGCGCTGTCAGCACAGAGCCCAACGCGGGGCTTGAAGTCACAAGCCGTGAGATCATGACCTGAGCCGAAGTCGCATGCTTAACCAACTGAGCCACCCAGGCACCCCGAGTCTTTATCCTTTTATTTAGCATTGGGCACAAATGCAGGAGAGGTAGATGGCTGACAGGCCCCTAATGGGCTGTCAATGATTTTCAACTAAGTCAAGATGAGTGAGATAAGATGTAATGTAAATGTAAGAAGGAATAATGCATTGTGATTAAGCAGGAACTACTTCAGGGCTGTAACTATTACAATGGATTCTTATTTTAGAAAGAATGGATGTTTGGCTGAATGAATCAAAGCTGGACAGTAACAATATTAGGAGACAACTGATTCTGTACCTTTATGCTGTATGGACATTTTGTCCAATTTGTTCCTGGAAGGGCTCTGTGATCATTTACATTGTCTACGAAATTATGCTGAGGTTTTTTTTTTTTTTTAAATGGGGATTAGTACAGAAAAGGTAAGTGATGTTAAAACCAAAAAATCGAGAAGTTGAGGAAAACAGATTTTAGAAAGACTCAGGAAGTGCAACACGTGTTGTAAATATTTCTACAATGTGTCGCAGTTATTTCTTTGAAAGGGGGAAATGAGAATTATAGAAGTCAATTGGAATGAAATACTTTGAGTAACATGTCAGAAGACAAATTTTAAAATTCAGGCAACATAATAATATACCGATGATAGAAATAAAAATGAACATAAAGAAAAAGGGTTGGTAATGAACTGCATATAAAAATTGCGTGGGGTTTGGAATCAAATAGTTGTACTGAATTCCAACTCAGTATCTATTTTTATTGCCATATGTATTTTTGTGATTTTTTTCTAAATACGTGTGTATTTTAAGAGAGAGAGCGCACTCATGTGTGTGCACGTGACAAGGGCAGGCACAAAGAGAGAGAGAAGGAGAGAGAGATTGCTAAGCAGCCTCCACGCTTAGCGTGGAACCTGGTGTGGGGTTCAATTTCAGGACCGCGAGATCACAACCCAAACTTATATGAAGAGTTGGACGCTTAACTAACTGAGCCACTATATTTGTGACTTTAAAAAGATATATATGATTACTGCCTATAGTTATTTATTAACTGTGAGTTGTATCAGTATAGAATTTATTTCTACCTAACCCTTCTGCGTAACTCTACTGAATCTAAGACTTGTATACGATGGCTGAACTGAGAAGGTGGGGAGACACTGAGGCAGGACCCAAACAGGAAGAAGACACAGTCAAAACCTTGAAGACAGAACCTGAGAGTTAACACCTCCTCACCTGTGCTATCAAATCATGATGGCCCTGACAACTTGGATACAAGGCCAGACCTTAAGTGAGGGAGGGATGATGCTGAAAATCTCCTTGTACACACATTGTTTAGAACAGAGCAAAATGAATTTATAGGCATCTCACACTGCAAAGGAACAGAGACCCTAAAATACCTCTAGTGAATAAGGGATGCTAATTAGAAATTAATAATAGAGCCCAGCATCCATTGTTACTAATAGATGTCCCTGTTTTGTCTTTAATTAGGAACACTGTCTTTATTGTTTTATTTTATTATCTATAAAAATATTTAGAAAGGCTATGACGAGTTTACTCCTACCTCTTACCTTCAATCCTCTTGACCCAACTTTCCTACCACAGGTTTTTCCAGTACCTCACCAGGCACAGATCACACGTCCATCTATATATGCACCGCCCATACATTCACTCATAAACTATACTCATCTCCCATATGCAATAAGCAATAACAAAAGTCCTTCTCAGGGATTTCGTTCAAAAATTAACTTTCCGGGGATGACGAACTCAACGCATATTGGTATCAATCATATGCACTCCTGTCCATTACCAATACTTGTAATCATAATTCATATTAGCTTAACTACCTTATCATTGATTACTAGAGCATCCAAAATCATCAATAATTCAGTTATGTATGTGATCTTAAAGAAAGCTTTCTTTCAAAACAAGGGCTGATAGCCAGGACTTCCTAGCTAATTCTTAAGTTAACTGAAAAATTTAATGAGCAATGCTGTCATATTTGAAAGTATTCTGGTTGAGATGTATTCATCTTAAAAAGCTTAATAGAGTAGAACAAAATACACTTATTTAAACATTTCTAAGTTTTTTTCTGATGAGCTGAATAAAGTTCAAGTAGTGGGTAAACACAAAAAAGGGCAAAGGCAAGACCTGCTCTTCTTGGAGTTTATGTGTATAACTAAGAATTTTGTTAAAAAGCACTCCATGGCATCATTAGAATATAAATTACTGACTCTGCATGGGTAAGAATCATGTCTACTCCATTCATTGTTCATTTCCAGCAGGCAGCAGAATGCAAGGGACATATTAAGTGCTTACTAATTATTTGTTGAACAAAGCAGTGCACAAACTTCCTATGATAAATCAGTGATTGGACACAAGCTTGTCTTCCTGAAGAATTAGGAAGGAAAGTCATAAAAACATTAACCTGAAAACTGTATCAAAGAGTAGACGAGAAAAGGAAAGGTAAGTGCTTCCCCTGAAATAATAACAGTTTTCACACAATTTTTCTGACAGATATTGAATGTGGTGAGAGTTCAGTAAAAGGTTTTCTTTTGTAAAGGGGATAACAGGAAGTACAACAAATAATAAGATTATAGTTTTCTACTGAGGCAGTCTTGACTAGATACACTCACTATTCCTTTAACTACAGCGTTGCTAAAGTAAATGGGCTGCAAGAAACACACAGGCACGCACACACGTGCACGCATATGCACATACACACTTAAAGCACATTTTGGTCTTTATATATAATTTTATTGCCTCCATAGGGTACTGAAAAAGGCTTGGCTTTTTTTTCTTTGTCAAGAACTTTCACCTCTGGTTCTGTGTCACATTGTTCTTGGATGGATTACTCGGGTACATATGCATCATCTCTTTTTTTTTTTAATTTAATTCCCCATACTAAAAAGACATGCACTAAATTGCCTGCACATGACTATGTGTTTGGACTCGCTGAAACTATATAATCATAGTAGTCTCTAGACGTGGATATTATTTTCCAAAAACCCTTCTGACTTAGTCATGCAGACTTTTATATCGGACAGGGTTTCCATAAGCGCAATCCTTAAGCTTTGGTGAGCATCAGAATCACCTGAAGGGCTTGTTAAAACACAGATTCCTAGTGTTCTAGGATTCCTGAATTTCTGATTCAGGAGGTCTGGGGTGAGGCCAGAAGATCTACATTGCCAACAAGTCTCCAGGTGATGCTGCTGCTGGTCTGGAGACCACACTGGGTTTTATACACCCAGAGAGATAAGACAACATTTCAGAGAGCTGATGGGAACTTGTGAAAAATAACTGATACTAAAAATACATCAGATTACTAACAGAATAATGACTAGTCTTAACCTCCTAAAGCTACAGAAGAGTAAGGATAATGCCTAAAGATTGAAGGCTATTCCTTTGACCAAAACTTGGATGCAAACAGACAAACCAAGAATTCTATTTGACATATATTTCCTTACCAGGAGAAATCTTGCATTCTGCAGAAGAAGAGGGGCTTTTCAGATGACCTTTATGTCGACCTTACTTTGAATTTATTACTGTAATATGAACAATAGGCTATAAATGGCAATAGAGTGGACTGCATGAATAACCGTCAAGGTTAACGTCTAGGGGAAGATATTGGCCATGGGTTCCACAATGTAACCAGTACTTACATACTTCTATGCTTTCAACTTTTATGGGGAGCTTTGTGCATTGCTGATACTGTGTTTGGATACTAAAATATCTCATTAGGCGAGGGATGAGGGAATACATTGTTTAAAACTTCAGGGAAAAGCGATCATGAGGGGGCTAGAGAGGAGACAGCACTATGGAAGCACAAGGGAAGATGTAAATAATTGTGCAGAATTCTAGAAAAGTGCTGAAGAGGAAGGACATCCGCTGAATGTTAAGAAAAAGGAAGAACTGGAAAGGCAGAGAATACAAGAAGAACATTCCAGGCAGAGGCAACCACATGATCACAGGCACAGAACTATGAGCCCACAATGCTGCTGGAAGGCACAGTGCGATCCATGTGGCTAAGGCACAACTGTGTGGTTAGAGGGAAAGAGTGGCAGGGAAAAAGCCTGAAAATGCCTAGGTGTCAATCATGATGTGCCAACCTGAAATGGGTGAAAATCTGTAGGGAAAGGGAGTTGAGAATGCTTTTAAAGCAAAGGGCTGTCACGACCCAATTCAACTTTTAGACAGTAACTGTCCCAGCAGCAGGGAATGAACTAGACTAGGGGATGGCAAAAAGGGAAATCCTGGAGAAATTTCGCCAATTTTTCATCAGCCAAGCAAGCGCCAAGATAGAGGTGGTGAGGGCAGAGAGCAGAGGTCCTCCTTATTCTAAGGTGTTTCTGGAGTCCCATAGGAAGGACTTGGTCCACAGGCTGGCGTGGGCTGGGAGGGGGCAAGAAGTACTGAAGGTCACTTCCCTTTACTACTCTAGCTTTATCCATGTAGTGTATCCAATCAGGCAATCCATCGTCGTGTTTGATATGTACTGAGCTCTAATTATATACAAGGCACAGGTTTAAATAAGTACAATTGTGTAAGATACACTCTCTGCCAATTTCACTGTAGCCTATAGTCATGCTTTTGCCCAGAAGCACATTCCCAGAAAAAAAATTCTCTAAAATACTGGAAGCTACCCCCAAAGGGCATTCTCCAGAGATGATTACAAAGTTTAACATAGTATCTCCTCCCTTGATTTTATGTTTGGGCAGGGGTAAGGAGAAACAAAAGCATGACATGGATGAGAAAGAGGTAGATGGTACAGTAACGGGCATTTCCAGACTGCACCACCTCCCCCTGCAATGTAGCAATCCCATGCCAAAGAAAGATACCACGACCCTCCAATAATAAGGTAAAGAATGCTTCCTAACCCCTATATGGATTAAGAATGGCTTCTTCCTACACACATGAAGTTAATACGTAGACTAAGCTTCAACCAACTCTTCCAGACATTAGAGATTAAAAATAATAATAATAATCCTGGAAAATTCTACAGCACTGGGTTAAGAAAACCCAGTGGTTATAAGGAAACCCAGAGGTTATAAGGAAACACCCATTTTGCATGGCACTATCAATTACCCTTCATCTTTTTTTCCCCCTAGTTGCAAATTCCAAGCCATCATTCCAACCATCACAAGCATCCATTATGAAATTCTCCTGGTGCCTTAACTTCTATATTTAGTACTTGGACATATTTCTATGGCAGAGTACTATCACCTGTCATTTGGTAATACTTGAGATTTTAATTTTTTTATTTAAATATGTTTTAATATTTATTTATTTTTGAGAAAGACAGAGACAGATTGCAAGTGGTTAGGGGCAGAGAGACAGAGAGAGAGACACAGAATCAGAAGCAGGCTCCAGGCTCCGAGCCGTCAGCACAGAGCCTGATGCGGGGCTTGAATTCACAAGGCGTGAGATCATGACCTGAGCCGAAGTCGGAGGCTCAACCGATTGAGCCACCCAGGTGCCCCTTGAGATTTATAAAATAGGCATAGAGGTTTAAAATTTCCTCATCTCAAATTTAACTTAGGAACTGATGGGATATGCCAATGCAAAGTCCAAATTCTGCAGCCTAAAGCATAAAAAGCTCGAAGAGGTTCATTTGAGTGAGCATTCTCTTGAAGACCAAAGTGTTAACAGCTCACTTAAAGGAAACTTAAGTTATTGAAACAAGCACTGAAAATTTATGATGCATTTTAACCATGTGGGAGCAACTGTGAGGAGAGAACAGGCCCTATTATAATAGGTGATTCTAGAACAGTTGGTGACCAATTCCTTACCCTTCATATCCTTAAACACATTATTGTGTGCTTGAATAATACTTAGGCATTAAGAATAACGGAAACACCTGGAGTGGATTTTAACACTACTCCGCTAGCCCAGGGTACGGTCCAAAGCTCGTCAGGCTAAATCTCACCCTTGACCTGCCAAATACAATGACCAGAATCCAGTCACTTCCCCACGTCCTGCAGCTGTTCTCCTTCCCTACCCTCCCTTCATAAACGTCACCTCTACTTTCTGCCTAGAACTTGAATAGCAGCAGTGAGAGCACACGTTGCCAGTTCGAGTGGAATAACAATTTCTTCACTTGGCATTCAAAAGCCAAAGTGCCTGTGTTTACTTCTGCTGACTATTGGTCTGCAATGCACATGCCTTGGGAACTTTATAGGGCACTTTCGTCGGTGATGGCCTGAGGCAGTGACTGTAACTTCAGAGCACCACAGCGATAGAACCCGATCATGGGGAGCGGGTAGAGGGGATGAGGGACACCTGAAGGTTTTAAGTCCCACGCAAGGCAGGAAGTGAAGCTTCAGGCCCAACCTATGGAGACATGTGATGGCATCCAGATGATGGGCTACCAGGCTGCCCTTTACTCCAGGACCTTGGTCAAGTCACTTTTCTCTTAAATACTTCTGTCGCTTTTCTCTTAAATACTAAGGGTACCGTATCAGAAAGCTGGGTTTTTTGTTTTTGTTTTTGTTTTTGTTTAGATCGGATTCTGTGCAATGGCAAAGTCTTGCCCCTTCTCTTGTTAACTTGGTAGTGACCACAGCAATTACATTCAGTGAGATCTATACCTTGTCTGATTATATGCTGAGCCACATTATCCCTTCTTTCATTCAAAATTTCAGGATCAACCCACTAACCTTTTAGTTCGTAAAGTCCATTCCTAACTGCACTTGAGGCATCTCTTTAGAGATTTCCTTAACTCAAAAATTAACCAGATATAAGCCTGCTTAGAGCCTAAAGGTAAACAAAACCAGTCAATACATCCTCAAAATGTTACCTTCTGAAAATCCCTAACTTGACTACTTTTCACGTCAACACATCTCTTGTTGAGGCATTATTATTGCCCTAAAGTTTTTAGTTTCTTCTTGATTAATGACTTCTCTTCCAGTAATAGAGGGTAAGTGTTTCAAAGTAACCCTCTGCTGCAAACATCTAAAAATGGTGAGTTAATTATAATAAACATTATCTTCAAACAGCTTGACAAAATAGGGAACTTTCAGGACAAATGCTGAGGAAAATCTTGAACCCAGAAATAATATAAGCCAAATACCCGGGCAATACAATCACATCTTCTTTAAGAATATTTGTCTATCCTGAGGAAGTCAGTGGCAATCAAGGCCCCAGGGTCTGCCCAAAGTGGAGAATCTTATGGTAGCCCCTCTTCAGACTAAGGTGGGAATCCAAGGGGCTAAACTAATAAAGAACCCTCCCCCTTGGGGCGCCTGGGTGGCGCAGTCGGTTAAGCGGCCGACTTCAGCCAGGTCACGATCTCGCGGTCCGGGAGTTCAAGCCCCGCGTCAGGCTCTGGGCTGATGGCTCGGAGCCTGGAGCCTGTTTCCGATTCTGTGTCTCCCTCTCTCTCTGCCCCTCCCCCGTTCATGCTCTTTCTCCCTCTGCCCAAAAAAAAAAACAAAAAAAAAAAACAAAAAAAAAAACGTTGAAAAAGAAAAAAAAAAATTTTAAAGAACCCTCCCCCCAAAAAAAGCTATACCTACAGTTACCAAGACAAAACCTACCCCTCCTCCAACCCCAAAGAACTAAGGGACAGTGCCTCGACCTTGAGTGAAGTTATAGGGAGAAGCTGAATCTAAAGACAGATTCATGACGCCCCGGGAAACAGAGCAACAGGCCTCAGAACTCAGGCCGCGAACTTGGTAGGGTCCCAGGTATCCAGCAGGAAAAACCTTTCTGGCAGGCAGGCGTGCACTTTTGTCCTATGCCTTGAGAAATGCCACAGATCATTCTTCCCGAGCCAGAACAGCAGAGTCGGAGACAACTGAGCACAGGAAGGAACAAGGCACTGAGTGAGAACCAGCACGTACGGACATCATCACACACAAATTAGGAAATGAGTGTGCTTACTCTGCTAAAAGAAATAGATAACAAACTTGAAATGTCTTTAGGGACCAGGAAAATACAAAATACAGCATAGGAGATCTGAAAAGGGAGCAAATCGAACAGCTGGAAATAAAACATGAATTACAATGAAAAGCTGCGTGGGCGGTCTTTGTGGCACACTGTCCACAGCAGAAGAGACAGTGAGTGAAGCAGAAGATACGTGAGAAGAGACACCGCCGCAGAGGGAGGCAAACACTGGGAACTCTGACAAGTGAACAGAACTGGGTCATGAGAGGGAGAAGTTCCAACATACTTTTCTTTTTTTAATTTTTTAATGTTTATTTATATATGAGAGAGAGAGAGAGAGAGAGAGAGAGAGAGAGAGAGAAACAGAGCACGAACAGTGGAGGGGCAGAAGAGGGAGAGACACAGAATCCCAAGCAGGCTCCAGGCTCTGAGCTGTCGGCACAGAGTCCGACGCGGGCTCGAACCCACGAGACATGAGATCATGAGCTGACCCGGAGTCAGACGCTCAACCGACTGAGCCACCCAGACACCGCCCCCCCCATCCCCCAACACACTTTTAAGTAAAGTTCCAGGAGGGAAGGAAATGGGTCGAGGACATCTTTGGGAAAATATGGGTGAGGATGTCCCAGAAGAAAGCAAATATACGGGTTCAGGAAACCCAGAGTCCTGCGCAGGATAAAAAGGAATCCATACCTGAGTACATCATAGTGAAACTGGAAAAGAGAAAAAGAGACAGAGAGAGAGAGGGAGACAGAGAGAGAGACTAAGTCTTAAAAGGATCCAGAGAAGAAAGGCAGATTATCTTCAAAGGTGTGGCACTCGCACTGACAACTAACATCTCAAGGGTTCTCCGTTGATGAAAGTACAGACAGCTAGCTGCATCTTGGTTGCAGAGCAAACTGGATATTTTATCTAATACTATAATTGCATGCTGACTAAGCCCTTCCTCTGAACTCCTTCTCAAGGTAATGGGAATAAAGAGCATGCAAATTTCTGAAAATAATTCTGAAACATTTGGCAGCTTTTAGCTTTATTATCCAATAATGTGGTAAAGCCACTGTACTGGAAATAATGGCACTTGGCTTAGAAGTTTTGTCTGTGTTAAAATCTTCCCACCAATCAATTAAAATACCTTCCTGGAGCTGTGCCACAGAAAAAGAGAAGAATAAGTGGAATTGATCCTTTCCTGGTAATAAATGAAGCTCTAGGTGATACACTTAAATACCTCTCTAAGCCACTGATGAAGAGCCTGGTGCCTGCCTGCTCACTATTTCTTCTTCTTCAGGGTTAAGTTTTTGAGAAATAAAGTTCTTCTTTCACACACTTCTCAGGATTTTTATCTGTACATTATTTGTCAATAAATGTTTAATGACAGTTGCGACATGGCAGAAAGTGCTTCCTGTTTCTGCGCCTGGGCTTCAGTCATTTTGATGTTGAAAAGGCAACCAAAATGACCTACCACAGGTTCACAATAACAATCGTGGCAGCTTAACCACATCACTTAAATAGCAGTCTGCTGCTTTTCTAGTACATACTTGCTTCATCAAGAGAACAGATACACTTGGGAATCTTAGTCCTGGGACATTTAAGACATATCCTTCCAGTTAATAACTTGATGAAAATTCAGACTTAAACACAGAAAAAATACAGTATGATAAATTAACTTAGTATTATGATCTTTGTTAGGATGATCAACAGGGTTAAAAGAGCCCTCCTGAGGGGTGCCTGGGTGGCTCAGTCTGTTGAGCATGCCGACTTCGGCTCAGGTCATGATCTCGCGGTTTGTTGAGTTCGAGCCCCACGTCGGGCTCTGTGCTGACAGCTCAGAGCCTGGAGCCTGCTTCAGATTCTGTGTCCCAACCCCCGGTCTCTCTCTGCCCCACCCTTGCTTGTGCTCTGTCTTTCAAAAATGAATAAACATTAAAAAAAATTTTTTTTTAAAAAGAGTCCTCCTGAGAACGTTAGTGTAGGATAGCATCTCTAGAAAATAAACAGAGCCTACAGAAAATAAAAGGAACACTCTTATATAGGAAGTTAACCATGGAGCAGCGCCTGGGTGGCTCAGTGGGTTAAGCGTCTGACTTCGGCTCAGGTCATGGTCTCACGGTTTGTGGGTTCAAGCCCCGCATGGGGCTCTGTGCTGATGGCTCAGAGTCAGAAGCCTGCTTCAGATTCTGTATCTCCCTCCCTCTCTCTCTGCCCCTCCCCTGCTTGCACTCTCTCTCTCTCTCAAAAATAAACAAAATTTTTTTTAAAGTTAACAGTGGCAAAAAACCAAAACTACATTTGAAACAACATAAGCCCCAGGAAAAAATTAGATAATTTTATAATATTTTAAAACAAGTATGTCAAGAATTCCTCAAAGGCTGTGTCTACTTTGCACCTCTTTCTTTTTTAACTGCTTCACACACTTCAGGTTCTCAGTACTGGTTAAATCCTGTACTGTATCCTATGCTTTTAAGGAACCAGTGCATTATGAGTATCTGAGACATCACATTCATAGCCAATACCCAGTTTCTATTCAGAATTCATATAAAAAGCTTCTGTATTAGCAACTTATAAATATATCCATTTATCATGTTCTATACTTTCACTAAATAATCACATACCTAAACAAATCTTGGTGTTTGCAAGACAAATTAACCACATTCCTAGTTTAGCTATCAAAAATTTTATAGAAGATGAATTGTTGGCTACAAAAAAATAAAAATTGTTACCTGCCTAGACTTTACAAGGCTATTATTTTTTCATATACCTTAGGATTTTTGAAAAGATATTCGCTACTAAAGCCTCTGAGTAAAAACGTACCAGTAAAGTATTACACGGTGTTTTGCAGGACAGCCTTGTGGAGACCACCGACCTAAAAAAATACAGACTTTGAATCATAGTTTTCTTTTAGATCTAATTTTTTTCACTTAATCTAAATCTACCTTCTTAATCATTAGACAAGGATATAAAGCCCAGACATTTTATTTATGTATTTTTAAGTTTACTTATTTATTTTGAAAGAGACAGAGATAGTGCCAAGTGGGGGAGGGGCAAAGGGGGAGAGAGAGAGAGAGAGAGAGAGAGAGAGAGAAAGAATCCCACAAGCCATGAGATCATGACCTGGGCTAAGACATAACAGTAGGACGCTCAACCAACTGAGCCACCCAGGCACCCCAAGCGCAGCCATTTTCAATGATGGCCCAAACCATGTGAATTTAGTACTCCTTCCTCTTAACTGTCTGCCTGAAAAGTGCCCTTTTCACACCAGCACATTGGTGCGCCTTCTTCCCTCCTCCTCGCAGGAGATGACTGCTTATTATACAGTTTTATAGGCTCAAACACACACACAATGAAGCCAGGCTTTCCCCTCCAGCCCTCCTAGCTTTGGCCCGAGGGTACTTCCTGGTTATAACTCGGAAGAGCTTTTCAACCCGAGACTGGCTGGGAATCAGCACATGTCTGTCCTCCCAGCTCCCTGGACGGGTTCCAAATGAACTTTTCAGTCTCCTTCGAGCCACTATTTAAGTCCCTCATTAATGTGCGAATATGAATCAGCAAACTATGAGTTTCTACCACCCTCAAAGGATCTGCATTTTCCTCAAGGCAAAGCTCCTCCCTGCTACAACCTGTAGGGTGTCATTTTTCTGTAAAGGTCTGGTTTGATGACAGTTCCCAGGAACTTTTAGGATATTCCATGTTAGTGCCATACAAAAAACACCATGTGTTAAATCTTTGGGATCTTCCTTTCTTTTAGGATGTCACCCTAATCCTACAAATAAAGGGACTAAAACTAATCCTATAAGAGTGAAACAATAACAACTACATCTCTCATTCTTCCTACTTCCCTCCTCCACTCCAAAAAAGTTAAATAAGGGGTGCCTGGGTGGCTCAGTCGGTTAAGCA
The DNA here is from genome assembly GCF_014898765.1 of Herpailurus yagouaroundi. Classification (NCBI taxonomy): domain Eukaryota; kingdom Metazoa; phylum Chordata; class Mammalia; order Carnivora; family Felidae; genus Herpailurus; species Herpailurus yagouaroundi. Next base: position 30,008,862 of record NW_024412412.1, on the reverse strand, counting down.
TCCAATGTGGGTTCAGGTCATGATCTCACGGTTCATGAGTTGGAGCCCTGCATGGGGCTCTGTGCTGACAGCTCAGAGCCTGGAGCCTGCTTCAGATTCTGTGTCTCCCTCTCTCTCTGACCCTCTCCTGTTCATGCTCTGTTTGTCTCTCTCTCTCTCTCAAAAATAAAGCTTAAAAAACAAAGAAACAGAAAAGTCTTTTAAAAAAAATAGGGGTGCCTGGGTGGTTCAGTCGGTTAAGCATCTGACTTCAGCTCAGGTCATGATCTCATGGTTCGTGGGTTCAAGTCCCATGTCAGGCTCTGTGCCGACAGCTCAGAAGAGCCTGCTTCCGATTCTGTGTCTCCCTCTCTCTCCGCCCCTCCCTTGCTCATGCTCTGTCTCTATCTCTCTCTCTCAAAAATAAACTTAAAAAAATAATAAGTAAAAATAAAAAAGTTAAATAAATAGATATAAATAAACTTCCTCATGCAAACTGAACTGCCACTCCGGAAATGTAATGGACTAAGAGACCTTTGACCCCTAGGTCTCTGGGTCAAAGATAATTCAGGTTGTTAGTGATAAAATGTCACAGTGCTTAGTGGTCAGTGGCTCACAGATGCAAGTGAGTGACTTAGTCTCAGAGCAGCTGAGAAGACAAAGGTGTTCACAATTCTCTTCTGCACGTTCATCATTTCTACCAAGATGTCCAGAAGGCCCACACAGATCATTCTTGTTAGAACCTCTTGCATTAAGGCGTCAGTGCCAGGAAAGTTTCAGAGCACTGAGACAGATAACACACACACACACACACACACACACACACACACACACACACCCATTACCCTCCTCTCCCATATTACTCTACTGTTCATCTTGTCAGTCAATATTTATTGAACCCCCTTGGGTACAAGTTACCGTAACAAGGAACAAATAGATATAAAGGTTTGGCTTATTTAAATTTACTGCAACCCTCAAAATAATTAAAATCATACCACTGATGTACTCCAAACGGCTATCTGATGCCACAAAAAGATCTCTTTCTCATCCAGACGCATAATCAAAACACTATAAAAGTACCGTTGAATTCACATACAAGGCCAATTTTAGACTTAAAAGTAAGGCATTACAGTGATGAAAATCCCTACCCTCGTCCGGATGCCTCGGTTCTAATGCCAGGAGGAGTCTCCTGTTGGCCTTTGGTGTTTTCCTCATCTAAAAAGACGTGAGTCAAGCAGATGATCTATAAAATAACCTCTTCAGTTCTAACATTCAATGATTCTTCCCAGGACTAATATAGTTGTATTTAAGATTTGACTGTTGGGGCGCCTGGGTGGCTCAGTTGGTTGAGCGTCCAACTTCGGCTCAGGTCATGATCTCACGGTCTGTGAGTTCGAGCCCCGCATTGGGCTCTGTGCTCACAGCTCAGAGCCTGGAGCCTGCTTCGGATTCTGTGTCTCCCTCTCTCTCTTCCTCTCCCCTGCTCATGCTCTGTCTCTGTCTCAAAAATAAATAAAAACATTAAAAAAATTTTTCTAATAAAAAAAATTTTAAAAAAGATTTGACTGTTTAGGCAGTACTAATATTGTTGAAGATTGTTTTCATTACTTCCCCAGAATAATGGTTATTTATTTATATAGCAAACTCTAACATAGCAAGCAATAGGTTCCAGGCAATAGTCTCAGTATTTACAAACAGTAACTCCTTAAACCGCATCAGCTAACTTAATTTCCTCACTGCCTGTATGTACTTAAGAGAAAAAGGTAACAAAAACATTTTACGTTAGCAAGAACTGTAGACTGAATAAACCTCTAATTTCTATTCACTAGTCTGAATAATTTAAGCACTGATTGTTCCTTACTGAGAGCCTTAAAATAGATTGTGCAAATTGAACCCAGAAAAATAATGAATGGTCAATTTAGGAATAAATCCATGGAGCACTGGTACCGTTGATTTGCGCTCATACTTTCTTCCTGACTGATAGAAACATAATAACTAAACTGCTACCCATAATCTCCACAACTCATTGTTTTAAGCAAATTAGCAATACTGCCTCATTCATTCAATCATTGTATAAATTAAGAGCAACAGCTATGCTTCTAGCACTGTGCTGGCCCCCCGGTGATGTGCTAATACATGAGGCAGATGTGACCTTATGGGGTTTAAGGTCTAAAGATGTAAAATGCTAAGATGTGCATCTATGACCACTCAATTAAAAACCTCCTGGGTGAAAGCAGTGGTTTATTTTCTAAAAATTAAAATATATTAATGACACGGGGCACCTGGGTGACTCAGTCAGTTAAGTGTCTGACTCTTGACTTCGGCTCATGTCATGACCTTGCAGTTTAGTGGGTGTGAGCCCTGCGTTGGGCTCTGAGCAGACAGTGCGGAGCCTGCTTGGGATTCTTCCTCTCCTCTCTGTCTGCCCCTCCCCTGCTCACACTCTCTGTCTCTCTCAAAATAAATAAATAAACTTAATATATACATATACATATACGTAATGACAAAATAAAATGCGCCAAGTAGAACCGAGATTGTTTGACCTTTGTCCTGCAAGCAAAAACCAAAACCCAGGATAAACTGAAATTACGTACAAAAAACTTCAATAATAAAAAAAATATGGTGATAGAATGTGGAAAGTTCCCTATTTATTTACATACACATGTTGATATCCTTACAGTTTTATCACTTGGCACTTATACTAACTCCTGAAATATTATTTATGGGACTAATAATCATAAAAGCAATCTCATAAAAAGTAACTCTACCTGATCATTGAAAAGACAGTTCTAGAAAATTTCAAGTATAATTACTTCATACCTTTTGAAAGCAAATGAAAAGGAGGTCTGTACCCATAGAAAGCACAGAGCCACATATTTAGGCAATGTGCAAATTTAGTACTTAGAACCTTGGGTATGTATATCCATATGTACATTTCCCATTTCTTATTTCTTTGGGTGACCAGAAATAGAGTGATTTTTTTTCCATGAAACTATCATCGCTACTTAAAGATCAGAGGCCTGGGGCACCTGGGTGGCTCAGTCGGTTAAGCATCTGACTTCGGCTCAGGTGATGATCTCACAGTTCATGGGTTTGAGCCCTGCATCGGGCTCTGTGCTGACAGCGCAGAGCCTGGAGCCTATTTCAGATTTTGTGTCTCCCTCTCTCTCTGCCCCTCCCTGGCTCATGCTCTGTCTCTCTCTGTCTCTCAAAAGTCAATAAATGTTAAAAAATTAAAAAAAAAAAAAGATTATAGGCTTTTACTTACAAACGTACCATGAAACATGACAATTCTAAGGATGTCCATTATTCACTTAATTTGTCCAGGGTCTCAACAAAGAACTGCTGTGTTCATAACCCAAAACTAGATTCTTATAAGTTCTGAGCAGGAAATATTCTTTACATTTTATAGTGAGTTGATACACCAATACAAGCAAAACACTGTGAATCTTCCAAAGAGTTATTTTTCTCTGTGAGTTAATGTGAGAATGGTAACACCACTGGGGATGAATAAATTGTTCTCCTGATGCAGTTGTAACTTATCTTGCTCAAGAGCAACAGCATTATTCAGGAGCTATGCCATCCAGCTGCTGATAAGTTTCACAGAAACAAATCCCAAAAGGGCATCTGTGTTAAGGTCAGCAGTAACTTTGTAAAATCACGTATCTAAAATGACAAAAAGGGCATTCAGATCTTCTGCGGCTGCCTCTCTTGTGGAATCCAATGATGTCAGAGGCACAGGCGCCTAGAAGTTCTCCCAACTGGTATGTCTAGATCATGTCCCTGTAGGACAATTGCTACTACCCTTCTGACTCCCGGGAGCGTTATTCCCATACTGGTGCACTCAGGGCAAAACTGAGGTTGGCTGTGTCCTGCCTTTTTGTCACAATTTCCAGAGGTAGGATGGAGTAAACCTAACATACAGTGGAGGGAAGCACTGAGACATATCTTTACCTTACAAAGTGTGACTGCAGTCGCCAAAATTGGATGTGAAAAGCTTTCACCAAAGTGTTCACTGAGCTTTTTAAGTTTTGTGAATATTTATTCTCTAATCACTGCGATATTGTAAGTGGTGACAGTTTTTTCACCGTGCATGGTCCAATTTAGAAGTTCCCTTGGTAGATGGAGTCCTGCGTAGATTTGATCTGAGACAAGAATAAATGCATAGAGGTCTTGGGGACTATGCTGCCTATATTGTTAATTCCTGGGGAAAGATAACAAATGGCCTTTGTCTTGCCTGCCTTCCAGAAGTGAACCCAGTCCTTTTTGATGGGTGTAAATAGTGTACGCAACATTTAAAATTCTCATGGTGCTTTCCAAGTATCAAAAATATAAAATAACTATCTCCATTGACATTTTTCCTTTCTTTCAGGTTAAGGGCAACTGAGAACATACAATATAGTCGGCATGTAAAAAATGACAAAAACAAAACACAATCCTTAAGACATACATCTCCCATTTCTATTCAATTTAATATATGGAAAATTATGTATTTCATTTCCCATTCAACTCAGCATTCAAGTAATTGGTTTCCTCTTGACAAACCCACCAGCTCATTTCCATAATTCCTGTATATATAACTCTTTCCCAAAATGGATAATGCATGAGCAGCTCCCTCCCACCCCCCGCCCCCAGGGAAGACTTCAAGTATATAGCAAGGTGACCTCACTAAAACGAATTATAATCACAATCTATTTTCTGTATTTGAACCAATCCTTCTGGGACAGTACACCAGCCTTCAATATTTTTCTCAGAAACAGATGACAATAATTTTCAATATTACTGCTGTTATAACTGTTTATAAAAATCTACCGTTTCTTGGGTTTCACAGTAGGCTCCCTGTTTTTATTTATTTAAAAATAACTTAAAGTGGAGAATTCGGGAATACTATCATTTTAAATAGTGAAATAGTGTGCTTAGCACAAATACTGTCACTCTGTTGGCAGAGAAGAGAGAAAATACCAAAAGAATATAAAAGCAAGTTGTGATACCTACATACAAAATAATGTCTACTCAATAGACAAATGAAAAATTTTGTGAGATAATAAACTTAATATAGCTTACAACACAATGTGCTCCAACTAAATCAATTTATAAATACAATTATCTATCCTTCAGCTCAGGAAACAAAATAGTAAACGTATACAGAAAATGATTCTCACTCATTTATTCTATAAATTCATATGTAAAGTACTCTACTAGGCACTATGTGCAATACAAGTTACCCTTGACCAGGAAGACACAGGAGATAAGGTATGAGAACATTACCTCTAAAGAATTAATTGCTATATACTTTAAAATAAAAGAGTGTGTGTAATATTTAAAATACAAGCGCACATAGCCTATTATTGTACCAATTCACTAAAATATCACCACTAGTGGGGCGGCTGGCTGGCTCGGTCGGCTGGGCGTCCAACCTAAACTCAGGTCCCCATCTCACGGTTCGTGGGTTCGCACCCCGCATCAGGCTCCATGCTGACAGCTCAGAGCCTGGATCCTGCTTCAGATTCTGTGTCTCCCTCTCTGTCTGCTCCTCCCCCACTCACACTCTGTCTTTCTCTCTCTCTCAAAAATAAATAAAAATTTAAACAAAACTTTCTAATAAAAAAATTAAAAAATATATCATCACTAGTGTTACTCTGTTCTCCAAAAATGAGTTTGTCTGTAGGTCAAAGTTTAAGCTAAACCTCAGGTTAAGAATATCTGCTCATCTTTTTATGAACGTGTTGCACATTTGGCATTTAACTCTCACCAATGGTCCAAAGCTACAGAATCTATGCCAAATAAATACTTGATGTGTACTACCAACAACATGATCATTTACAAGGGACCTCTGTGTATACGACCCCAGGAAAAGATGTAGAGCATGTATTTATAAAGTTGTCTTCTGAGGTCTTAAAATTCAGACATTGATTCGGACATACAGAACAAGAGGATATCATGAGATGAAAAGTACACTAAAAAAAATGCCTAGATTTTGTCAATATGCAAACCCTATAAAACCCATCATTTAGTCCTGACTCTCTACCGAGCACAACACCCAACACTACTCCTCAGAACAACTGTGTGAATTACATACTATTTTCCACACTGGGGACACATGCAAAGTAAGGCTAAAGAGCTTCGTCCCCACCGGGGATGCGTGACAGGGAGGCCGTGGCTCCCAGCTGCACAGTCAGAGCACACAACCCTTTCAGTCAGGCTCTGATGGAACTGACCCGGCACCGCTCAGCCACGGGAGGAGGGACGCAGCAGTCACTAAGCCAGGCCAACATTCAGGTGTCCCAGAAACTTCCACTTGGTGCTGCTCATGGTCAAATTGTCCTGCTGCTGTGTCCTGAGCCGCACTGTATTAGAATATAGGAATTCTCAGTTGGCCTGCTAATTAGGAAAAAAACAGAGCCAATTTCCTTCTCAGTGGCCACACTCAGAAAAGGGATTTTCACTTTTGAGGCGAACAGCCAGATACTTTTTGGAGAACGCAACATGAGTGCTGGGCCAAGTCAGGATAGTGCTCGTGCGGGGGGAGGGGGGGGAGGGAGGGAGGATCCCTGAAGGGGCAGCAGTGGGGCCACGTCCACGAGGGCGTGGGCCCAGGAGTGTCCCTTTTAGGGGGACTTTGTTTCGTCCCATCCCCTGTGGAATATACGGGTGCAGATCTAAAATGCTGTCCCTACTTTGTACATCCTTCACTCCAGTGTGTTTGGAGAAAAGATACCAGAATTATCAAAATGATGACTTAAAATGTTGACTTGAGCTTCACTTAACCGCTGACTACACAGGTACACGTTTTTGTCTGGGCCAACCCTAACTGAGGTTACAAATGGATAGGGCATCGCCTCCATCCAAAAAAGTCTCACTATATCCTCACATATTACGTGAATATACAAAACGAACACAAAACAACCTTTTCATTTAAATATCCATAACCTTTAATATAGTTTAAACTCATAACTGGAAAGAACACTTCCCATGTTTGAGAGGGAAGGGGGGGAAGGGAAGGTACACACACATACACACTTTTTCATATACTAAGCCATGTTAAACATGATACCAATGTTCACACTGTAGACACAAAACTACAGCGTGCTGTGTCCAAAATGACCTACTTCCCTTATCCTCGAGCCTCCTTTACATCAACTACTATTAGAGCAAGTTACCAACCCCCTCCTCCTCCCCTAAATGTCCTCCAATACAACAGAAAGCCCAAGGAATAAGATGCAGACAGGGGAGAAGAGGCAAATTCAGGGACAATCAGAAACCTGTGTAAGTCTTGCTAAACTTAAGAACAGAAAGAACATTTGGGGCAGCTGGGTGGCTCAGTCGGTTAAGTGTCCGACTTCGGCTCAGGTCACGATCTCACGGTCCCTGGGTTTGAGCCCCGAACTGGGCTCTGTGCTGACCGCTCAGAGCCTGGAGCCTTCTTTGGATTCTGTGTCTCCCTCTCTCTGCCCCTCCCTCCCTCCCTCCTTATCCCTTTCTCCCTCCCCCCCCCCCAAAATAAATAAACAATTAAAATTTTTTTTAACTTTAAAAAAGAACAGAAAGAACATCTGATTCACAAAACACATATTTCTAAACACTAAATAGCAACACATACATTTATCCCCATAAAAGAAAGCTCTCTTTCTCATGAGCATTCTGTTTTCTTTTAAACATCTATGTCCCTCACTTCTTTCTTCTTTGATTTTTGGATGCATTCCTTATCAGCTCACATGTAAGTGTGATTTCCTATTATTTTATATATGAATAAAAATTCCAAAATAAATGACATACTACACAGCTAAGAAATAAACTTTCAGTTATAAAATCTTAGGGCATTAAGGGACACCTGGGAGGCTCAGTCAGTTAAGTGTCCGACTTTGGCTCAGATCACGATCTCACAGTTCATGGGTCCAAGGCCTTCATTGGGCTCTGTGGTGATGGTGGGAATTTACTTTTGGGATCATGTCTCTTCTTCTCTCTCTGTCCCTCCCCCACTCATGCTCTCTCCCTCAAAATAAACAAACAACTTAAAAAAAACCCTCTAGGGCATTAATAGAGACATGTTTCTAGGCATAATTAATATTAAAACTTTTTTACATAAGGTTGGAATATGTTTTTGAAGTATAAAATATAAATCACAAAATGTGTAGGAATTTCAGCTTTCAATCCTGGAGTCCTTAGATATAAGACCTTCAGTATTTAAAACATTTCACTAGAAGATTTATGTATTCTGAAAAAAAAATCATTCCAAATTGGAATCCAGACATTTGCTTTTAAAGATTGGTTTTAGATTCACTATGGAATAGCTAAAGAGACTGTCATAACCTTAAAAAATGCAATTTGTCTCTGCAATTACGAGATTATATATAACAAACACGACTTACAGTCACAAACGTGAATATACACACTTTTTAAAACCTAGCTCTATCTAAATTTAACTTTATTTATAAAGCAATATAGGCCAATCATAATGAGATGCATTTCCACTTGACAATAAATTTCACAGTTATTAATATACTGGAAAACTTGTGTTGCTGTAGCACTGTGAAAGTGGGCAAAGGTATTTTTTTTCCCTATTATCTCATAAAATAAAACCAGGATTACTCATCATTCACCAGTATTTCCTTCTCATATCTCTGTAATCTCTGCAGAAATATGGTGGGTAAGAGAAAGCAAGATAACGGTTTTCTAAGGTCAAATAAAAATAAAAGTTCTATGTTGTGGTAGAAATACACCACTTTTCTCTCCAAGGGGAAATACTCCTTGCCCTGACACTCTATGCTGAATTTGTTTTATATGGATATCATATGACCTGATCCATTTATTGGAGAAAATGTCACTGGTTCAATGATATCCTATCCTGGGTTCCTTTATATATTACTTTTAACCTCTTTTAATTACCAAAACTTATAAGAATTTTCTCGATGTTGTCCCTACAATATTATTTAAAATACTATGTAAAGCACAAAGCCAAAGTACTCAAGAGACTCCAAATATTAAACCATAGGACATTGACAAGAGTCAGTCATGTATGACCTACAAAATTGACTATTTCATGTGGTTCAACCCAATAAAGCATTCCCTAACTCTCACATCATTGAAACTAAAACTCAACAGCTGCCCAAGGAGCCAGCTGCCTGCCTGATGAAGTTGTGGCATGAAAGATTTGGGACACAGAAGCAGAGCAAAGGCTACTTTCCATCAGTAATACCTTTCTGGTCTAGGAAACACCTAGACCCCTTCTAGAGAAGGGGATTCATATAATGGGAGCAACTCACGAATGAAGATGGCTAATGCCAGGTGGAATAAGTCAGGAGCAAATGACAAGGACGAGGTGACAATATTACAATACTAGCCCATGTCCAATGGATTGAGTGTTTCATACCCATTTTCAAAAATGTGTACCTCTATCAAGTAGGGTTCTTGGGGTGCTTGGGTGGCTCAATTGGTTAAGTGTCTGACTCTTGGTTTCGGCTCACGTCATGATCTCACAGGTTCGTAAGTTTGAGCCCTACACTGGGCTCTGCACTGACAGTTTGGAGTCTGCTTGGGATTTTCTCGCGCGCACGCGCTCTCTCCCTGCCCCTACCCTGCTTGCTCACTCGCTCAAAAAAAAAAAAAAAAAAAAAAGAGTAGGGTTCTTAAACAATTTAAGTTAGGGGTTGAAGAAACTGTGTGAAGAAATGAAAGCAAATGTGTTAGTAAAAATCCTTTGTTCAATTACATAATGCAACTTTTAAATGTGACTAAATCTCTTCGAAGGCTCTGAACTTATTCAAAAGGAATAGCTCTAAAGGGCAACTAAAAGGTGCTTATGAGATATTAGGTTCTCTGAGGAAAAAGTGCCCGTGAAAATTAATTTCACGGACACCCCCTTGCAAGTGACAACTGCATGGTCATCATCAGGATGATGTATCAGAATGTTCCCATTCAGAATTCTTAGTGAATTCAGGCTATTTGGTCTAGCTGGGAAATGAACTCCAGTTGAGGCAGCTAACTCTGATCAAATCAGGACCCTCCTCTTCCCCATAGATTGCCCAGAACATGCAAGTAACTTAAGAAAAGTTAAAAAGGAGTCATTCTTTGGGGAATAGCAGTGTGATGCTCTTGGAGCACCCTCTGGAGGCCACAGGAAAGTGACACTGGTAACTCGGACAAAGAAGAAAATTCTGGTTATCTCTGGCCTTCCAGATCTGCAGTCCACGGATCTCCCTTGCGATGGACTCAAAAGTGTACTTGTTCAATCTTAATCAAGATGATATACAACACATGCATAATTAATTTATTGTTTGAAAATGCAAAAGAAATACAAGATGTAACCACATTCTCACACAATTGGGTCTTCATTTTAAAAAAGAAAAAAAAATGTGCTGATTAGTGTATTTTCAGCCTACATTCTGAATTCTTTCAGGAATTTATTGCAGAGGCATCTTTTAATATTTAGAAGAGAGGAATGTGAAAATATAGCATTCTCATTAAAAAGGGTAAGCACACGAGGTTATACGGGGTCCTAATAGTTATCAAACTTCTCAGTAGCCAGCCTTAGGTTAGTAAAATGGAGAGCAAATTAAGTTCTGTTTTTTCCCCTAACACCTTGCCTTTTCTAAAGCAACAAACACTGACATCTATTGGCATTTTGGTAGCTCACTTTTTAAAGAATCTGTTAAAACTCATACAAGGACACAACCACACAATTAGAATGTGAAGCATTACAGTGGATCCAAAACGTCACTTGTGCCTTTGGGAAATTTCATTTTCTGTACCTTATAGCATATTCAATAGACACTATTGTCTTCTGGTTAAAATAAATCAGTTTTTAAACCAAAACTATCTGGTTTATTTTTTTTGCATTTTCTGTTTATGCAGAGGAAAGTCCTAGGATTAACCAAAATATGAGAAGTCCATTTATTTGTCTCTTTGAGCAAACAGAATCACTCACCCGGTTTGTTTTCCTCTGTCCTAATAGAACACGATAAACTATCAGGACTGTGAAAGCCAAATTTAGCTTGTTACTCCAAGAAGGTTAATAAAATACCGATTTGGTATGTGTCATACTCCCAGAACTTTAAACACTACGTACAACCATTCTAGTGGTTCTAGAGGGGAGAGCACAAAGAGTGAGAAGTATGGATTTCCTATATTCATCATTTATTTATATTTAGAAACACCTGCACTCAATTCTGGGCTCCTTGCTGGCAATATACTATTACATTTGATAAAAAGATAACAAAGAAAATCTTCATACACACTCTTTCCCTTTCAATTGCTGCAATTTGTACTAGTCCCCAAAGAGAAGATTATGCATTCTATATAATAAAGTGAGGTTTGAGAGTCATCTCTTAAGTGTTGCCAGCAAAGGAGTCGTGTTTCAAAATCTTCTCATAGCTTGAAACCTCAAGGTCTTTCTGCCAGAGATAAAATTATGTTGCACCTCACTCTATTTTCAATATTTAGACTGAATTGGGGACCGTTTTCATAATACATATATGCAGCTATGGTGTTTGACATATTTATCCACTTTTCTCTATATATACAGGTAGTAGATACTAATATTTATACTCATTCTAATCTAAAGCCAGTTTGGGATTATTTTTTTTACCATAAAAGGTAAGTTTTGAAAATGATATCAAATGCCTTTGTAAAGACCTGGACGATTTGCTTCTTAAGTAATTTTATGAACAGAGTTACCATGTATCGGGCACTTACTACATGTTAGGCGATGTTCAGTATGCCTCCGTGGATTATCTCATTAAGCCTCGTAATAACTTCATGATAATAATAACATTTTACTATGCAGTTTTTACAAATAAGGAAACTTAGGCATAGAGAGATTAGGCAACTTTCTCATGATATCTTTTTTTTTTAATTTTTTTTTTCAACGTTTATTTATTTTTGGGACAGAGAGAGACAGAGCATGAACGGGGGAGGAGCAGAGAGAGAGGGAGACACAGAATCGGAAACAGGCTCCAGGCTCTGAGCCATCAGCCCAGAGCCCGACGCGGGGCTCGAACTCACGGACCGCGAGATCGTGACCTGGCTGAAGTCGGACGCTTAACCGACTGCGCCACCCAGGCGCCCCTCATGATATCTTTAAGGAGCAGGAACACTAGGATTTAGACCCAGGCAATCTGGCTAAAGAGTTAAGAACCAGGCACCCTGCTTTTTGCCGACTGGCAGTGAGGCATTTTTGTACTTCCCAAAGGACAAGTGACAAAATACACAAAGCATCTGTTACACTGCCTGGAACATGCTAAGATATTCAATAAATATTAGCTCCCTTATTGATAATATAAAGAGTGCCTGGGTGGCTCAGTCGATTGAGCATCCGACTTCAGCTCAGGTCATGATCTCGTGGTTTGTGGGTTCAAGCCCCACGTCAGGCTCTGTGCTCACAGTTCAGAATCTGGAGCCTGCTTCGGATCCTGTGTCTCCCTCTCTCTTTGCCCCTCCCCTGCTGGTGCTCTGTCTCTCTGTGTCTCTCAAAAATAAATAAACATTAAAAACATTCTAATGAATATAAAAGCATCCAGTACAGTGCCTGGCATGTAGTAAGGTATTCCTTTTTCTCATACTAGTTCAATATTTTCTGGTTATATATATATATTTTTTTCATCAGTATTACTTTCTCATCTTGCAGATATGAGAATAGTATCCCAAGTTTCTCTCTTTCTGCTTCAAAATAATTTTTCAAAATAAATCCTATTTCATCTTATCAATGATATTTAGTGTTTTGAATAATTACATAAGGTAAGTGGCCAGAAGTAACCAGGTTGAAACATCGCTGGACATCCCTCTGGCTCTGTAAACACACGGTGCCCTGTTAGTGACAGCACACTTTATATCCAAGAATGTTTACAAGCACTTCAGTCTGGGGAACCACTTCAAGAAACACGTGGGTGATGTCATCGAGGGAGCACACAGACCACTTCTACCCGTTTGGTATACTAAGATTCTCAATTTATCCACCACTTGTACTCACAAATGCTTCCTTCTGCCAAGATTAAGAGGAATCACAATAGTTCTAGAACTCGGCTTAGCTTGGTCACGGATTTGTTTCAGGTCACTTGAAAGGAAAAAGAGAGAGAGAGACAGAGAGAGAGAGACAGAGAGAGAGAGAGACAGAGAGAGAGAGGGAGGGAGAGAGAGAAAAGAATCCATTGTGGTGTTTTATGAAAGAAAAACATATCAGCCAATGGAGATTCATAAGGGAAGCTCAGAGCCAAAGACCAGATAGCAAAACAAAACAAAGCAAAACAAAAACTCTGGGTTTGTAACCGGTGCTTCAATAGGAAGAGTTTGTTGGGCTAAATCAATAAGAAGAGGCTGGAATGGGAGGTCTAGAATCTAGGAGGCCCAGGATGTTACAGGGCCCCTGGTACAACATGGATCTGGGTTACAAAGCCCAGGATTTGCTGAGGTTGCTTATTTTGAGCAAAGAAGAGGAACCAATGACACCAAGGGCTTGGGACCTATTAGAGCCACTATTATGGAATAGATAATTCTGTTGAACATCTGCAGCCCCAACAGTGTGCAATTCAATATTCAGTTAATTGTATAAAAATGTGGATGCTATGAAACATAGCCATGTATGTATCACATATCAGTCACACATGTCATATGAAAGTTAAAAAAGCCCTTCTCCCCTGAAAATTTCCCTCCAACAGATGTGTTTATGCCTCTGCATATAATACAGCACACAGCGGGGCTGAGAGGCCATTATCTCAGCATTACATCTCCCCCGACTGTCGTGAAGTAATGTTATAACAGCCAAAGAGAGGCTGGGCAGTTCATGTGCGTCATGTAGCGTGTGCACTTGCAGTGGCCACTTTAAGAAAGGGGTCAAGTGTGGGGCTGACGGACTCTTATGCAGGAGCTGTTTAACGGATGGGTGTGGTCCGTAGGTCCTCATCTGGGCTGGCTTGTCAAGGGGCAACACTACAGTGATGACACCAGAAGTCGCTCTTTTGAGGACACCTGGAGAACTTGAGTGCAAAGGAAGTTAAGGAAGGTACGTGAGTTTCTCCCACAAACCATTACGGCTATAGGTTATTTATTCCCCCAAGATAAGGAAATGTAACTGGCACTCACCATTGTAAGGAAAATGACAAGGAGAGAAACGCTGATTTCAAAGCAATACTATTAATGCCACGTGCTTTTACAGAGAGCTGGTTTCAAGTTGACCATTCTTTTCAAATCGAATGAAGAATCAATATTCTTAAGTGGTTTATGTGATTTATATGACTTTTTACCTCCTCCAAGGTGCCCTGGAGGAGGTAAAAAGTTCCTCCCCAAAGATGACGACTCCCTGATGGAAAAGGGAGATAAACATACTAAAAACCAACCCGAGCCAAGTTCACCTCAATTTTCAGGAAGATAATAGGGAGAATGTCACTTAAAGATGCCAATCTATCGGGTTTAGAGGGAATCGCAACGTGGACTGGAAAGCAGAATGAGAGCCACCGAGGAAGCTCTGGAACTCTGTGTCAAGGGAGAACCTTCAGTAGTCACAACACAGCTGCTACCTAGTAGATAAGATCTGTAGGACACAGAAATGCCTGCTTGCTCTTAAATCTCCCCCCCCCCCCCCCACGGAACTACCTGATTATCTGAAATGTCTATGTTATGGCACTGCCACTATAAACCCTTGACAAAATGCAAACCTGTTACCTGAGAGGGATGCCACTTCAAACCAATGCCCTGTTTAATTCATCAGACCACCTACAGAGGAACACAGAAACTTGTGAAGGCAGAGTTCACAGGCAGGACAGGGAAAGACCTAAGGCCCCCACAAATAACTCTACAACTTTACAGTTCTGGCTACATCTAAGGTCTCTTTAATTTACCATGATGACTTTTGAAAGGACAATAGATAAAGTCACATAGAGGTTGCTAATTCGGCTCCCCATTTCAGACCTTGTCTCCAAAACACAAGGTAAAAGTAAACAAAATTTCAATATACCCTCATGAAGTAATTAAGGTGAATCTGATCAGCAGTATCTTATTATACAAGCATGCACAGGAATGGTCAGTGGCCAAACAATTACTCTTTGTTCAATTTCTGTTTTGCTCAAAACCTGCCGAAGGTCCCTGCCAGTAAGTCAGGTTCTGAAATGCTATCAGTGATGCCAATAAGAAGACTAAGCAAATCTTGTTTTCTTCCTACAAGGAACAAATATTTCTGCTTATCTTCTCAGCCACAGTATTACCAAGTGCTATTGAATTAATTCTTCAGAGTGCTGGGGGATGCTTTAAGTGACTTTAAGTGACTTAATGAATCTGGATCAATTAACAATTGGGAATGGACGAGACAGAAAAAAAAGACCTTATACGTCTCCCTCTCTTCTCCTTTTTTAAGCATCTTCTTCAATCGCTCATAAGCAAGTATTTATGTGGGATGCTTGCTCTATTCAAGACAATGTATATCTAAAGGATCAGCTCTTCCTTGGGAAATCGAAGGTGAAACTGTCATTCACATCCGTGTGCTAATGATCAAAAGCAAGATTTATCTCTAGAAAGCCTCGACTGCCATTTCATCCTATTATATAACCAGCGGGCACCTGGGTTCAAACATTTAGACAAACTTTTGCTTTTTGGAACCTCTTGGGAGCATAAATTAAGCATATTTATCAAGGAGGTCCTGAAAACCAGAACTGGTAAGCTGGAAGTCTGAGAACTTATTTGGAGCAGACCTGGTTCCTGGCACTGACTAGATTTTTATCTGCTTCGCTGACCTCTAGGAATCCCTCTCAACTGATCTGAGTTCCAGTATCTCAGGGCTGAATCAGGGTGAACGTACGCACACACCGCGACCCTACAGGGCTTCCCCTCGGCCAAACCCAGCCGCGCACCCGCTCCAGCTCCCGGGGCCTCTCTCCCGACCACCCAGCTCTGCCCAACCAGGCGCGCCAAGTGGAGACCCGTTCCCGCTTTTCTCGCTAGAGGGCAGACGGGGCCCGTGCAAAGCCCTCCTAGCGCCGGACGTGCGCGCACCCAGCCTCGGTTCCCGCACTTCGGTCCGGCTCCCGGGCTGTGTTCAGCTGCGGGGCGCTAGGAAAAGGCCGTGCCAGGGAGTGCTGAGCGACCCGGACCCCCGGAGGGCGCGGGCCGCGGCTGCCGCCCCCAACCGTACGCGCGGGGTGCGGACGACCGGGTGGGGCTGGGCGCCCAGGTGAGGGGCGGCCCCACCGAAGGCGAGAACCGCCCGGTTCCGCGGACGCGCGGGAGCAGCGCCAGGCGCCAGGAGCGCAGGGCGCGGGCAGGCGAGGGAGAGGCGACGCCAGCGGAGGAGGAGGAGGAGGAAGAGGATCGCGGAGCCGGGCCGTGCTGCGCACTCACCTGGGCTCGGGCCGCCCGCTGGGAGCGCGGGCTTCTTGCCGGAGCCTCGGTCCTTCTTGCCCTTCCCCTTGCCTCTGCCTTCTTTGCGCTCGGACATCTCGCCCGAGAAATGCACGCTCTACGCGGACGGCTCCCGGCGAAGGCGACGCGCCCCAAGTTTGGTCCGAGGGCTTGGATCGGGTTCGGGAAAAGTTTGTCCCTCGAGGAGGGAGAGCGCGTGGCCCGGCTGAGGCACTCGCGGTGCGCGGGGGCGTCTCCTGTCGCCCGCGGGGAGCGGCGCGGACGCGGCGTGCGGTCCGGGCCACCTGGGGCTGGCGGTCGCTCTCGCTCTCGGAGCTGTTCGTGTCGCTCAGGGAAGTCCTCGGTTCCCGCCGCGCTGGGTCCAGCCGCTGTCGGCTCCGGTGGTGGCGTCCGTCCGGCGCGCTCGCAGCCCGATGAGGGAGAGGCGTTCACCGTCCTGCCCCGCGCTCGCTTCGCCCAGGCAGCCGCCGCCGCTCTGCTCCTGACCTCCGCGCGAGCACGGAGTTCCGACAAGTTTTGGGGAAACTCCTCGCCGGCTCTTTTTCAATTGCCCTACAGCCACCCACCTCCCGCTCGCAGGTTGGAGGCTGGCGCCTCCTTCTCCCCCTCCCCTTGCCTCGCCCCCTCCCTCTTCCCCACCACACCCCCACCCGGAGGCGCGGACACGCCACCGGGAGGAGCCTGGGCTCGGCGCTCCCGGGCGCAGCCCCTTTCCCTCCCCGAGACAGGCCGGGCGGGGGGCGGCGGCGCGCAGTGCGGCTGCCTGGAACCCCCGACAGGGGTCGCTGGAAGCCGCGCGGAGACGTCGCCCGCGCCGGCGCCGCCGCGCTCGCGGGAACCAAACCCAGTGGCCCCGGGAGCTTCAAAGACAGAGGAAAGGACCCAGAGGCTCCTCGCTCTCCTCCGCTGCCAAGCAGCCCCGAAGGGAAGGTCCGTGCCCAACAATGCGGAGAGACGTTGGAGAAAAAAGTTTGGAACTCTGACACCTGCCCCCCAAAAGAAGGCTCTGTGCAGCCATCCGGAAGGAGCGAAACTTTGGTTGTTTTCGCATGAGAGTGTGGAGTTCATTCTTTTCTTACTTCAGTGAGAGCCCCACGCGCGCGTAGGGCAAAGACAAACTGTGTGCAAGGGAATCTGAGTGTGAGGCTGTTCCGGGTGCACAGAAGGGCTCCGAGAACCTTAAAGATGGTCGATGGCGCTGTCTTCCTGGATCTGCCCCTTGAATGCGTGTGTACCCCGCCTTCACGTGGGTAACCACGTGCCTGTCATAAGTCTCGTCTTTAGCTTTTCACAAAATAAATAATAATCATCTAGCCTCTAAAAAGAGGGTGTCTTAAACTGTATCTCTCACTCCAACTTAATTTTCAAAGGAACTGATCAAACCCTGGTTAAAAGACGACCAACAACCAAGTTACTATAGTAGCTGAGGGTCACTCAGTTCTGCTGAGAGGGACAGCAAGTAGGGAGAGGTAGAGTTGGGAAGACAGTCCTAGAGATCTTTAATACATTAACGCTAGCTTTCTCAGATTCAAACTTTCCTCAGAACTGCGGATGAACTCCTTCTTCCCTTGCCCTCCCTCTGGTGGAGAATTCTAAAGAGCAGTGAAATCCAGAAAACATGGGCACCCTGCGGCAAAGGACACAAGTTAAAGGCCAGGGTAATCCACACCGTGGAATGATCCAGAACCATGTAGAGGTCACATCCTCATAGTTCTATGACAGCCGTGGCTAACTTAGAAAGTTAATTTACAGGGATAGACTCCTGTTGTGGTCAGGAAGAGGTGAGTATGAACAGCAATGTGTGAAATGGACTTCCTCCTCTTTACAGGTGATTTGCTCCTGATTTTCCATTCTCCCGGGCACGTGCTAACTGAACCATTACCTGCAGACAGCCTTTAGGTATATATTGTAATTGCCAATTAAATAAAGGTGAAATATGGGAAGGGGAGGGCAAAATCATTCATTTTAAATAGTCCTAAAAGAAGAATGATTTTATTCTCGTTTAATTTGCAGGGTAATAAGAACTGTTAAGAGATACCTTAGCAGTAATGCCATCATTATTTACTTTGAAAAAGTTTGATGTCCAAATATCTTCTGATTACCCTTCAACAAACACCAAATGTAAGTGTACGAGGCCATAAAAACAGCAAAATCAGGGGAAAGATTATGAATACACCCGAATAGCACTGTAATATTCCACAGAGTCTAATGTAAAATGAAATCTGAATGTTGCCTGAAATAGCTCTGTTTTCCCAGGAGGGGCCACTGCTCAACAAGCAGGAAGCAGCAAAA
This sequence comes from Herpailurus yagouaroundi, assembly GCF_014898765.1. Lineage (NCBI taxonomy): Eukaryota > Metazoa > Chordata > Mammalia > Carnivora > Felidae > Herpailurus > Herpailurus yagouaroundi. Next base: position 29,990,250 of record NW_024412412.1, on the reverse strand, counting down.
TTCAGAAAAGGGGAGCCCTTTCCTTTTTTTTTTTTTTTTTTTTTGCCGAAAAGACATTTATTACCGAGCTATAAATTAGAGGTGGTGGGCAGGGTGCAGGAGGACGGGCTGAGTGGTCACGTTTTGGGCATCTGCTCCTCTCTGTCCTCCTGGGCCTGGATTCTGAGCTCCTCCTGCAGGCGCTCCCTGGCTCGGACCACCTTGGACTGCAGGTAGAAGCAGCCACCCACGGATTTGTCGTTCGCCTCGAATACGTGTTCGTAGTTCTTCTGGATCTCCTCGGTGCTCAGCTTGGAGACATTGAGAATCTGCTGTGCCTCCTGGAGGCTGAGGCCGGACAGGTTGGAGGCAGCTGCAGACTGGTGTCCAGCACGTCCCCGAGCGTCAGCTGCTGCCCGGCTGCAAACTCCTGCCGCAGGGCTCGGGCAAAGGCCCTGCCCACCACCTGCACCCCCATCACAATGATCTGGGCCAGGTATTTAGCCATGGTGGCCGCTCTGCCTCGGGGTCGTGGACTGCTGCGTCCTGGCCCCGCGGCCCTCGGCTCAAGGGCGGCCGACGGGTCAGAGGTCAAGGGCGAGGGCGCCTGCGTGACTCCGCACTAGGCATGCGTACTTTATCTCCAGGATATGAGACCCTTTACAGGCTTGGTATACAATAGATAAATGTCATCAAATATATCGTTGTTTTAGAATTGAGGAATATCAAGCAAACATGTATGTTGGGATGAAAAGTTTCAGGTCTTTCCAAACAAAACGGGAAGGCATTAGTGAAACCCATACCTATAGAAATACTAGAATTCATTTTGGAATGGATTTCGTTTGGATCTAGATGTTTTACTTCTCAAAACAGCTTATTAATTCCCCATTATGGTAATTTTTCCGTGAGGATAACGGAAGAACCTACAATTTTGTGATAATTTTCCATTTAAACAAATCTATAGTACTAGTTGACAGTTTTCCCAAACTAAGCATGAAGGACCACGGAAAAGATCATTGACATTGCTGATATTGTTGTCTTTTTTTGTTTGTTTGTTTGCTTCATTGTCTTTTTTTTTGTTTGTTTATTTTTGAGAGAGAGAGACAGAGCGCAGCGGGGGAGGCACAGAGAGAGAGAGGGAGACACAGAATCCTAAGCAGGCTCCAGGTTCTGAGCTGTCAGCACAGAGCCCCAGGCGGGGCTTGAACCCACGAACCATGAGATCGTGACCTGAGCCAAAGTCGGACACTTAACCGACTGAGCCACCCAGGCACCAGGACATTGCCCTGTCTTTATAATAGTGGCCACCAAGTAATAGCATGATTCCTGTGGAAAGACTCAGGCCTGGGGAATGAGTGAATGTGAAGGCAGGAAGTTGGGTATAAGTGAGCATTCGATCATTGTTCTTTTTTGGTTTGATGTGCTAGAGAGACAGAGAGAGAGAGAAAAAAAAAGGACAAAATTTGCAATGGTAAACATTGAAAGAACATCTAAGAAAGATGATGAAGAGGCAATTGGATGACAGGGCTTCCTGGGCCTATGTTTGGATTCTGGAGTCATATTTTAGTTGTCAATGCAGCTGAAGTGTCAGAAGATTTATGACAAAGTCCAAATTTTTTTTTCTACCAATACATCATTTAAATATGTCTTTATCTTTTATATTATTTAATGTTAATTTTTCGAGGGTTATTTTATTCCATTATTTATGATTAGGTAAAAGAATAACCAAATAAAAGTCCATTTCTTTAATAATGAAAACACTTACGAGATTTTTCAAGGGTTTGAGATTGTCCTTAAATTATTCATCTCTATGGTCAGAAAGCGGCCAATGATTTTGAGGTTTCCATCCCCCTCCTTTTTTTTTTAAACCTTGGAAATGATCAGAAGAAGGGATGGAGAAGGGAAGAAGAGTATTTTTGCTTCCTTGAAAACCAAAATATAAACCTGAATTATATAATTTAGAAATGGTGACATATCTTCATGGTACGTATAATTTTCCTAAGTTGTTATATATTGTTTAGCTTTTAGAGTACGTATCATAGAGGGTATATCAGCTCTCAAGTAACATATGTCAATCTGTCAACATTTGTCAACTCCTGAAAAATAGAGTGGCGATTTATAAATAAGCAACTTGAGAAATAAAGACAAAATGGAGATCTTATATTAAATGACAGCTTAAAATCAGTGCAATCCAGTACCAGAACATTTTTCTTTGGCAAGGCTTTCCTTTTAAAGTACTCTTAGAATCTACAAAGCTGGCCAAGTATGCCCTTTATCGCAGCAATTCCCATTTGGAAAATACCCCAAGAAAATTTTTTAAAGAAAAAATATGAATAAAATGAAAGAACATTAACATATGAAGATAGATTGCATTTTTTGAAAAATATTACGGATACTGACAGTAATGGGAATTTAATTTAGAATTCTGCAAATACTTTGAACTTTTTAAAAGTAACTTAAGATAATTACTTTTTTTTTTTTAATTTTTTTTTTTTCAACGTTTATTTACTTTTGGGACAGAGAGAGACAGAGCATGAACGGGGGAGGGGCAGAGAGAGAGGGAGACACAGAATCGGAAACAGGCTCCAGGCTCCAAGCCATCAGCCCAGAGCCTGACACGGGGCTGGAACCCACGGACAGCAAGATCGTGACCTGGCTGAAGTCGGACGCTTAACCGACTGCGCCACCCAGGCGCCCCAAGATAATTACTTTTTTAAAACACTTTGCAACAAAGTTGGCATTAATGAAGATGCATGAATGCAAAAGAAAATCTCAGTCATCAGAGCCAACTTCAAAACAACCACTAAATGTGCATTACTTATTCATTCACTCATCAAGCATTTACTGAACTAAATGCTAGATAGTAGAGAAAAAAAAATGCCCCTACTCTCATGAAGTTAAAATACTGTGAGAAAGGCATAAAAGCAAATTATCATAATACAAATGAAAAAGCAGGCCAGATAAGTTTTCCAGGGCCTGAAGCTCATAAAATTTGAGGGTTATTTTTAGAGGAAAAAACCCCACAAAATTAAAAATATAAATTTAAGTACAAGAACAGTAAAGGACCCTTGGACGTGAGAAATCTTAAAGAGTAAGTGATTGCAAACATACTCCACCTTCTGCACAATTATAGTAACACTAAATGACAATTACATACTATTTTAGAGATTAGATAATACAATCCCTATAAACAGGAGACATTAGCAAGCGATCAAAAGGAATACACACAAAACTGAAACAAGCAAAGACTATCGTGTGAGGAAAATGAGATGAAAGGAGCCTTAAGGACTCACAGATGAGCGATTGTCCTGTATGTTTGGTTGGACTCTTAGAATCAACATGCAAGTTGAGTCTGTTAAACAAAGGACTTCTGACCCACAAAATGCCCTGGGGAGACTGGAAAGGTGTTCTCCATTACATTTGGCAAATACTTGACAGAATTGCTCATGAATCATATTCTGTCTGCTGTGAAGAGAAGCAGTTTGATAACAAAACCGTGAGTTTAGAATCTCCTCCAGAAAAAACAAACATAAAAACTAAAAAGATAAGTTTCAAGCAACATTAAATAGAACCTATGTTTACATTGTTCTGCTTATTATGTGATCTTTTAAAATTACTATACATGGATGATTACTGGTGTTATTATTTATCATTATTATTAGGATAATATTATGCCCATGATTACCATAATACATCATATATTAAAATGGATCATATAGCTGAATGCTAGTGCGTAAATTTCTTTTTATGGACTGTATTTGGTAAATAGGGCCAGTGTCATAAATCTCTTCTGTAATAAGGTGGAACTAGAAGGCTTCATGGTTTTTGAAACATTTTAATCTCTTTTAAGAACAAAGTCTCATGCAACATTTTGGTTTCTCTTCCTGACCTCCACAGTAATTATTTATGTATATCTTCCACAATCCCCTTGAAACAAGTGCTTAATTCAGGTGTGCATGTGATACAAGTACCTAAAATTTATATGTACCTATATGTACTCATACACATATACACGCATCCATGTGTATACATCTGCATGTGTGAGTACACATATGTATGTGGGTATGTAGTTTTATTTCTCTTTCCACTAGTGAGAAACATTGTATTTGAATGTGAGCATATAAAAGAGATCATGTAACCTTTTGTACACTTTTTTCATATTGCTATCCATTAGATTCCCAGCACCATGTTTTGTATCTGGTAAGCACTGAATACTTTTGCATAGAATGGATTTACATAGAATAGAATGAATATAAAAAGCCTGGTCCTGATATTACCATTTTCTATCAATCAATTACTAATCACCTACTCTGACAATCATCTTTGACGCCCTTTCTGCGTCCAACCCACTCCCATGTGCTGTCTTTTTGACTTCCGTCTCTTTTTATCCCTTTTCAGTAAGTACCACCCCAATCCATGCCTTCATCCTTTCTTTGCTTTGACCATAGTAAAGCTTTTCTACCTGGACTCTTGCTCCCTCTATTTATTTTGTCAAATACAGTAGTCAGAGAAGTCTTCTGGAAATGCAAATCTAGCCCATAGATTCATAGAATCGTATCTAATGTCCTTGAAGGGCTAGGTCATGCCTGACTCCAGCCTCTCTCACTATGCTTCATCCCTCCCTCCCTCTGCTTCAGTCACGGAGACCTCTTTGCAACATGTCTCTAAAGCTTGCCATTGTTTCTGGCCTCAGTGCCTTTGCACTTGCTGTTTCCTATGCCTGAATTTTTCCACAACCAACCCACTTTGCCTAATCCCACTTTTCTCTCAGCCTTGGAAAAGCTTGCTTGGAAAAGCTTTCACTTGCTTGGAAAAGCTGTCCACTGCCTTTGAAAACTGTTTTAATCTCCTAAGACACTTTTGTATCTCCTTCATAACATTTCTTTTTGTCTATTATTATATCATTGTTTTTGTGACTTTTTTAAACAATGATCTGTTCTCCCTGTATATTAATCTCTTTGAAGGCAAAGACTGACAATTTCATGTTCTCTTTTATATCTCTAGCTCTGTGTCTGTCTCATCATAGCCAATTTACATGCATTTTGTTAATTGATGAATAAGTATAAACAGAATTACTTTCACATGTAGATAAGGCTATACATACATATATATATGTGTGTGTACTTTATTTGATCAAATTTTTAAATGATATGATGATGATGATGATACTAGACATAACACTGTGGGATAATTTCTATTGAAATAAGCCTTTCCAAGAACAAACACATAAAATACAAATCTTGACTAATCAATAAAAATCTCAATACTTTAGGAGATGAGGTGATAACTTTTGTAAAATGGTAAAACCCCAAGAAGGATGGCTTCTTTTCCCAAATTGCCTCTGTAAGTTTCACCTGTAGATTACATTTATTGGATCCATTTCCCCGCTTGGATTCTTGTGAGGTGTCAGACCCATAAAAGAGCTAGATCTTAGCAAGGATGTTCTAACAAAACGATAATGGATGAAAACCTGCACACACAGCATTATTAACAGGGTTAAAAAACCCCTTTCTAGCTGGGCCTAATATAAGATTGCTCTCCCCATAAGATTATATTTCACTTTGTAGACCCATGGTAAGACCCGATTTGGTCCTTGCAGCAAGTTGCTGTCCGTACCTACCTTACACTTAGCTTTGAGTCTGGTTTTAATCCTCTAACATTTTGCTCTCTTCCCAGCATCTATAACCATGCAACAAATGCAAAGGGATTTCTCCATGCATACTTGGGATTCAGTTTGTGTGCACATCTCATCTACAGCCAAGAGAGACTCAGATGCATCGCGTCTTTTAGGAGCTGCCCCGTAAGATCCGCTCCAAGGTTAACATAATTTCCTTTCAAGAGACACTTTACTCGTTGTTGTGAAAAGATTCACCTCTGTGAAATTTACAACGATGTTAAAAGATAAATTTAATGTCATGAGTGATGAATTAGTACTTCAAATATTTGAGCAGTAAGAGTAATTTAACAGATCAACTCCTTCCTTCAGTGTGTCCCATAAGAGACACCTGGGGGAAAGCATTTCCAAAACAGATTATAGTATATTGGAGATTACTTCATAATGTCATCATGATACTGGGGGATGTATGAAATGAAACAATGACCCACAAATTCTGTACCTGGCTCAGGAATATAATAACATCATAATTATTCTTTCTCCTTCTTTCCCACATAATTTCTTCTAACCTCCTTATTAATCTTTATGAATTCCCTCCCTACCTCCCCCCAGACTTCTTTTTTTTTTTTTTTTCCATTTTCTCCTCATGTTAGAGCCTGATGCTTCATATATCTGATGTGACTAGGGATTTCTAGTTTTCAGTTAAGAGCCAAGAGTGAAGTTCTCAGTGGAATGTTTTAGTCCGCCCCACCCCTGGACCCAGGCCTAGAATTCAAGTTACTTTGCAACAGACCCACTTTCAACACACTATATGTTTGGGAACTTTGGTGTATGTTTGTGTTAAAAATATATATATGTATATATATCTTTCAATTCTCGTTCATTTGGGAAAAGAATTTCACAAGTATTAACAACTCAAGAAGGCAACTCATCTTTAAAGATGATTTAGCAAAACAATTAGCTAATGTGACAGAAACCAAATGACCATCCAAAAAATAACTGGTGACCAACCATGCAGAAGATTACATTCTTATGGAAAATGTTGTCTTTTCTGCTTAATCATAAAGATTGGGTATGTTCCAACTCTTTCCCATAGATGCAAGATAGAAACCACCTAATTCAAACGACGCAGAGAACTCTGATCTTGCCCACAGTCTTATCCAGTATGCAGGATTCTTTTGGGGCCCAGAGAAATTCTGGGGGTATCCTGAACCCTAGATATCCAAGTGAAAATCTAAGAATATGCTTGGTTTAGCATTTTTGAGTCGTCTTTTTTTTTTTTTTTTTTTTTTTTTTGGTCCCAGAGTTGACAGAAATCTCTGAGATCCCATAAAGCAGATATATTGTGGCACAAAAAATTTTGTCAGTCCAGTTGAGACTCATGTCTTTGAGACTGACCCAAACCAGTGCTGGTTTTGTAGGTAGGAAGAGAAAGATGACATTTATCTTGCTTTGGAATTGCACAATCTTTTTTTTTTTTTTTTTTTCTGTTGCTATTTCTAAAAGATGGTCTCATAGAACGAGGTAGAGATCCACTCTCCCTATTATTTTGATGATAATAAGTAGACCCCTGAGCACCAGCAATACAGTAGGATTTATGTCCGTGGGTGTTTACTGTGGATACTAAAACCTCAGTTCCCTCTCACAAGCACAATGGGAAGAACTTAGGACATGCTTTCTCAACTCACTTTTTTTTTAATTTACTTTCCTCCCTCTTACCTAGGAAACTTTAATTAAAGTGTTCTCAATTCTTTCCCTCCCTTGTCCTAGTGCTGTACCCGCCCTGCCCATCTCCAATGCCAGGCCACCGCAACTGCCCGGTTTTCTTTTTCCATGAACATTACCTTTCCCTATTCCAACAAAGAAACTAAAACAGAAGGCTTTCTTTTGACGTGGCCTTTCCTTTTAGTACCAAACGTCCTCAGTTCCTTTTCATTTACCAGCTAAAGGAATCCATCTCCTTCCCCAACTCACCACCAATTTAATGAAACTGCTCAAAAATTCACTAAGCCTTCCTAATTGGCCTATGAAGTGTTCTCTTTTTAGCCCTCATGCCTAGGGAATCCTGATGCACACGTCATCCTGAAAGCTTTTCATGCGACTCAGAATAATATCTCAGTGGCAGAACTTTCTGTCTTTTCTGAAATCTTTTTTTCTACCTGTCTCTTAAATGCTGGCTCATGGCCCAATATCGAAAACCATTTTCTTCTTAAATACATGCTAATCCTATAAAAACATCATTCACTGCCGGCTATCTCAAATGTTGATAATTCACAAAGTGTGTATATATGTATATGTATATGTATATGTATTCCAACTACCTCAAACTGAACAGTTTATTAATCTCTCTCTCCCCCCAACGCTCTCCCCCCATCTCTCCCCCCAACTTAAAAACAAAACAAAAACAAAAACAGCTGAAGCTTATGAACAGATACTAGGCATCGCCCTTCATTTTTCTCCTCCGGTCTTCTTTACCTCCCCTGATTCCACCCAACCCCAGTGCATTCAACACTCATCACTGCCACCTTGGCTTCTCCCTGAATCTAGGTCCACTGTCACTCTGTCACTCGACTTTTCTGAGTCTTCCTCTTCTTTTTTCTATTTTTTAATTTTAGGGTTTTTTTTTTTTTTAATTTTTAAGGTTTATTTAAAAGAGAGAGCACAAGCAGGGGAGGAGCGGAGAGAGAGGGAGACACAGAATCCAAAGCAGGCTCCAGGCTCCGTGCGGAGCTCAAACTCACAAACCTCAAGATCATGACCTGAGCCGAAGTTGGATGTTCAACCAACGGAGCCACCCGGGCGCCCCTTAAGTCTTCCTCTTCTGTTTCTGTGCTCACACGCAGTCACCCTCCCTCCTGCTAACAGACTTAATCCTCTAAAATATAGCTATTACCTTGTCATTCCTTTTGTAATATCTTTATTGGATTCTTGCTGCTGTGAAGTGGAAACTTCTCTTTAGAGGGCAGCCAGGTCCTTCCCAGTCGAGGTACTGCATAAATTTTCAACCTCTCTCCTATCTTCTCCCATGCCTCTGGTCACAGTGAGCTTTACCTTTTCTTATTTCTATGGCTTTAACTCTGTTTCTCGTCCTTCTCAGCCTAGTAAACTTCTACTCTTCTTTCCAGATCCCAGTTAAAACTCACCTCTTCTGTCTATTTTTCCCTGATCCTCCAAATAGAACCAATGGCTGTATCTTCCTTATGCATAAATATCTTCCGTTTAGCACCTACATTATTATAATGATTTGTTTTCAGATGTCTCTGATCTGCAGGAATGATGCCTCAGGAATGATCTCTATGTCTCTTTAAAGTACACATTCAACATTTGTATATGTATATTAAAATGAGTAGACTATACATGTACTCAAAGACTTCACGATTGACATTGAACTCAACTTCAAAGTGAGCAGCAGTGGAAGGGTTTTTTAAATTTTGCAAATTTAACTTTTGACTCAAATGCAAACTGGGCTTTTACAAGGTAACCACAAATTTTCCAAGCTCTCTATTAGTTATATCTTAATTGATCTGTTCAACCAAAGTTACAGCTGGCAGGATTCAAGAACAAGCCTATTTGGTTTCTATCACTATATTCAAAAATTTTTTTTTACATTTATTTTTATTTATTTGAAGAGAGAGAGAGAGAAAGCAGGGGAGGGACAGAGAGACAGGGAGACAGAATCTTAAGCAGACTCCGCACTGTCAGCACAGAGCCCAGGCGGGGCTTGAACCCACAAACTGTGAGATCATGACCTGAGCCGAAATCAAGAGTCAGACGCTTAACCAACTGAGACACCCAGCTGCCTCTATCACTACATTTTTATAGACTTAAATCTACTTTAGTCCCTTGCCTACCTCCTCAATGTCTTATGTCCCATATTAAAAAAAAAAAAAAAACCCAAAAACTGATGTGATAATATCACCACTGGTTACTCATTAACCATCATAATGAGGTATTATAAAGATCAAGTAATCCCTTATTTGTAAATTCCTCTGCTAAAGGAAAACGAATTTATTTATGTATAGTGTTCTTTGAGATTTCTGGAAAATTTAATTATAACTCTGGAAGGGAGAAATACAAAGTCCCTTTGTACAGTTGGTATGTTTTGATTGCCTGATCTCCCTCTCAGAAGGTGCTTGTCACTCAGCAGCCACATCTACTATCCCCCAATCTCTGCCCATATGTCCTGAGAGCCTCTGAGGGTCACAGTCTCTGCTGTGGGCCTGGACAGAAGCCTGAGGAAGAGAAACCTGTCTTCGAGAAAGCACCAGTGACTCAGACAGACCTCTGAATGCCGATCCTGCTTCACAGCCATCTGCTTCTCAGTAAAATGTGGGTTATGATACCTATTGTAACAGGTCATAAGGATTAAATGAGCTCATGGGAGTCAAGTGTCTAGCCTCGAGTTGGCACTGTACTTGTCACTGTCCCCTGACTCCCAGCTGCTGCTCCTACCAACCCAGCCTCCATTTCCCCAAGCATCTCTGGATCCAAAACAACTTTACTAAAAGGAGCTTTTTTTTTTTTTTTTTCAACGTTTATTTATTTTTGGAACAGAGAGAGACAGAGCATGAACGGGGGAGGGGCAGAGAGAGAGGGAGACACAGAATCGGAAACAGGCTCCAGGCTCCGAGCCATCAGCCCAGAGCCTGACGCGGGGCTCGAACTCACGGACCGCAAGATCGTGACCTGGCTGAAGTCGGACGCTTAACCGACTGCGCCACCCAGGCGCCCCACTAAAAGGAGCTTTATGCCAAAAGAATGAGTAATTTATTTTACTCTTCGGCAGTTACTGAATAGACAGTTCTGAATTATCCCAGGGCCATTGGCACTTAAGGCTACAAAGAATAAATAAAACCGATAAGAATCACATATAGTTTTATGGATTTGAAGTTTTCACCACACTGTTCTCAACTTATCTCCTGTCATCATCCCTTTTTTGGATTTTCTACAGGAAAGGTAATTCTGAAGTGGCCCAATGGGAGGCAGCAGAGGGGAAAGGAGGCAGAAATGAAAACTAGTTCTTAAATGAGTAGAATATTACCAATTTTGGCAAACAGAATTCTAATACTAATTACAAGATTCCTGGGCACTGGTGTATACATCCTGTGCGATGCCCTTCCCTTGAGTATGGGTGGGACCTACTGATATTATGGAATGCCATTTCCATGATTGGGTTACCAACCAGTTGATTTTGAGTGCTAATCAAGAGGGAGATTATCCTGGGTGGGTCCGATCTAATCAGGGGAGTCCCTTAAAGAAGGGCTGGGCCTTTTGTGAAGAGAAAGATCACCCTGCAGGCTTTGGAGTAGTGTCTGCCATGCACCGAGAGGATCACTTGCCCAAGAATGGAGGGTGGCTCGTAGGAGCTTAGAGCCATCCTTAGCTGATGGCCAGCAGAACAGGGACATCAGTACCACCACAACAAGCACCTGAATCCTGCCGACAACCTGACTGAGGCTGGAGGAAGACCTAAGCTCCATGTTGGAACACAGCCCAGTCAATACCGTGACTTCAGCATTGTAAGACTCCAAGCAGAGGACCCAGTTGTGCCAACAAAACTGGGAGCTAATAAACGAGTGTTGTTTTCCGACGCTAAGATTGGGGTTACTTGTTACAGAGCAATAAAAAGCTCCTGCAGTTATAAAGACATTTTAATGTACATAGTGTCTCAGACAGCAAGGTATGGGTCAGGGAGGACAGGTAGGAAGACAGTTTGGTGTCTGCAGTGACTCTCCCAGCTCTGTCACTTCCCAGCTCTGTGGATCTAGGGAGTCACTTCACTCCCCCAGTCTTGATTCACTTCCTTCATCTGTAAACTGAGAAGGTGAATGATTGACAAGACGCCTGCAAGGTGCTTTCCAGGCTCTGAATGTCCTCTTACATTGTATTTTACCTCCTTTGGTTATACAACTTAGATTTTGAAAGGATAAAACAAAGCACGCAGGGAAGTAATTTGGAAATGTTCACAGAGAGCAGAGAATGAAACCGACTCAGCAATCCTAGGTCTTTATAGACTTTCATGTTTCCAACCCTTCCTCTGAGCTTCAGCCAGACTCACAGACATCAAATGGACTCCAAGGAGGTTTATAAGCCTCATCCACAGGTCCAAGGGGAACCTAAAGAGTTGTGGCTTTTTTCTATTTTTAGAGGGTGAAGCTTTGTTTTTACTTCTCACAGGGATATTTTTGGTAAATGTTTCTGCCAAAATAATCAGTAAGATAAAGCACCTGCCATAGGGATGAATGCTATATAAACTTCGATGTGCATTCATGGCAGACATAAAGAACTTTTCTATAAATAACAACAATTTAACTCAAAAATATATCACAGCCTAAGGATTCATCAGGGAAATGTGTACTTGTTCCTAAGGAAGGTCCATGGTCCTGAAGCAGCAAATTTTTTGGCATGGGTAAGAAATGTGTTGAACTCTGCTGTTTTTGCTCTAGTCCATAAGTTTTTATCTTTTGATATGTACAAATAACCCAAGTGGAAATTTCTTTTCAGAGACAGGAAAGCAGAGTAAAATGTTTCAAGTTCCCAAAATCATCTGGAATGAAATGATAGCTTTGCTGCTTAGAAGAAATTCCTCTTAGCAAGATTTACTATGTTACTATGACTAGATGAATTTATCTCCTTTTCCCAACCTCATTAAAACATACAACACTTCCCTAAAGCCATTTTGGCTCAAATGTTTTTCTGTGAAAGTTGTGGTATGCATTAACTAATTCCAAGAAACCAAAATTATCTAAACCTTTTCAAATCCTAGAACAATCTGAGCATGCTCAATAATATAACATGCTTTAAATCAGCCCATAGATGACCTGTATAGGCAAAGTAAATGGGTAATAAAAGAATGGGCGAGACAGTTTTGACAAATTGCGCATGACTCTGAAAGAAATGTTGGAATTGAGATCCAAACTATTTGGATTGGACTGTACGTTGGTGAAATTGTCTATACATTCAGACATCCACATTTCCAAAGGCAGAGCCTCAGATCAATAAAAGCCACTCATGGGCTATCCCTAAATGTTTTAACGTCGCCGTTCTGTGATGATGGGACCAATACTAATTAGACACATATGTCTTCAATCACACTTCCCATGTTTTGAAAATATCTGAACTAAGATGGAATTATGGTAAAACCAATAAAACTTAAGCTTCAGAGCTCCACACTTGCAAGAGTCCCATCCAAGGCCTGTAACTAATTTTGGATTAGTAACTTTTTTTTAAATCCTCCAAAATTTACTCCTATTTGAGGAGATATAAATATGGTTTGAGAAATATAGTAAAAATGCAGACAAGTTTACCAGTTTGAGTTTGCTCTATTATCTGGCCAAATAGATTTTTTAAACTTTTTTAAATAATTTAAATTTTTCTTGGTTTTTGTATTACCAACCCTGAATGATTCAGACCAGCCTCCCATTGTCATCACAGAGAACATCCCCACCTTACCATGCTATGAGCACATAGGTTTGCAAAGCTTCTCCAAGTTTCTGGGTAAGGGGCAAATGGCTGGTAAAGAGAATGTCCTCTTGCTGTGCTCGTGAGTATGACATCTGTTTGTTCAAAGGCACAGTCACTCAGACTGCCAAAAGTACAGTTATGTTTGCATACATTTCTTACAAAAATGGTCTGGAGTCCAAAAGTACTTAGGAGTTTTAAGATTACTCTTAGGCCTTACCTTTCTGTCTCACATTTTGCAAATCATAGAAAACAAGGACCATGCCTGATTATTTTGTTCAAATGACACTGATCAAAGATCTATCTGCTTTCCTGACGATGAATGAATGCATATTAATTTATACATAAAAAGGTGTTAATTACTTTGAGGGCAGATTCTGTGTTATTGGAATTTTATGGCTTCCATGATACTGAATATAGTACTTTTAGCCTGTTAGGTAGATTGAACACATTTGATGGATAATAAATGAGTCTATTTTACAAGGTGTTCAGTGAATTAACAGTGTTCAATTTTGATACATCCTAATAATTTCTCTTTAAAACTGCTAAATGTATTGTTTTTAAGGTAATTATTTGGGGATAGAGTTAAGATAATCATTTTGGGTTAGAGTTAAGAATATTTTATTTTATTCTTTTCTCTTCTTTTCTTTTCTTTTCTTTAATTTTTAGAGAGAGGAGAGCGTGTAGGCCAGGGAGAGGGAGAGAGGGAGAGAGAGAGAATCCTAAGCACACTCCATGCTCAGCACGGAGCCCGATCCGGGGCTGGATCCCATGACCATGAGATCATGACCTGACCTGAAATCGAGAGTCAGACACTCAACTGACTTAGTTACCCAAGTGCCCAGAGTTAAAAATTTTAATGGTAATAACACAATACTAATTCAAAAGAGATTATCTCAGTGTCTACGTGATTCTAAAAGTCTGTCCTGTAAGTGTATCAGGGGAGGAAAATAACACAGAGTTAAGTTAATTATTCAAGTTAAATTCACTAGAATCAATCCAATCAAAACATTTAGCTGTCCAATGCAGACCTAGCCTAAAATTAAGATCTAGAGGTCTCTTATAGCTACCTAAGTAATCCAAATCACTTATGCTACTTAAATTTCTAGCGTTTCATATCCTGGTTACATGCTGTTTGTAAACAGAGGAGTTTACGATTATACTTTCAAGGTCAAGCTCTTAACAGCAGTAATGGTTTTTGTTGATGGTGGTGGTGGTAATGACGTCTTCAAATGTTATTAACCTAGGAAATTGCGTATTTCCACTATTGTTTGTATATATGCATTATATATACACAAGAAAATATTTGTTATTTTTCTCAGTGTCATGGACCTAAACTATGAAAGATCAGACAAAATGCTAAATGTGAAAATGGAAGCATTCTTTTTTTTTTTTTTTTTTTTTTAGGTTTTAGAAAACCATCAGGAAGTCATGCGACCATGTAGTAAACTAAGACAGGTCATACTTATGAAATGCCAAAACATACAATTGAACATGGAAAAAAATTAGCAACACACAGAATGTTTTTTTTCTAGACTGTGGAAATTATTTGCATTTTTGCCTTTTGGGAACATTTTTTAAATGTATGCAGAAATTATTTCTTTCTTAAGGCATTTTAAAAATTAAAATATTACCATAATCATGAATAAATCATATCTAGTCATGAACTGAAATTTTTGTTGTGAAACTTTCTACATATACATCTTTATAAATAACGCTTCATGAAATTTCTATTAATACATGATCAGTGTTTTATTTTTTATTTTTTAAATTTTTTTTCAATGTTTTTTATTTATTTTTGGGACAGAGAGAGACAGAGCATGAACGGGGGAGGGGCAGAGAGAGAGGGAGACACAGAATCGGAAACAGGCTCCAGGCTCTGAGCTGTCAGCCCAGAGCCTGATGCGGGGCTCGAACTCAAGGACCGCGAGATCGTGACCTGGTTGCAGTCGGACGCTTAACCGACTGCGCCACCCAGGCGCCCCATGATCAGTGTTTTAAAGAAACAACATGACTCAGGGCGCCTGGATGGTTCAGTCGGTTGAGTGTCTGACTTTGGCTCAGGTCATGATCTCAAAGCTTGTGAGTTCAAGCCCTACGTCGGGCTCTGTGCTGACAGCTCAGAGTCTGGAGCCTGCTTCAAATTCTGTGTCTCCTTCTCTCACTGCCCCTCCCCTGCTCATGCTCTGTCTCTCTCTCTCTCTCTCAAAAATTAAAATAATAATAATAATAATAATAAAGAAACAACATGACTGAAAAGAAATTGTAATAAAAATAGCATTACCTATAATGCCAATTATACTTTAGGAAATGATATGTCTTAAAGCAAATGTTTCTGAGAGATATTCTAATATCATTAAAGAGCAGCCTGATAAACACAGCTATTTGCGCCTTGGTTAGAAACACCCTGTTTCTCCAAGTTGGTTTAATTGCATCTCAAGTGAAAACATGTTTTGTTCTCATTAAGTGCCATTTTAATTTCTGATTGGAAGTCATAGGCACTTTGAAATAACAGCACCTTAACTGCATGGACGTTTCTGAGAAGAAAAAAACAAACATTTTGAAAACATTTGGATCCCATTTGGATTTCAATCAGGCAGACAGTAAAATCTTGGGGAATTTTCTGATTCATAGGAAAAGTGATAGAAGCCAAGTGAGCTTGTGGACATATTAGAAGAATCTTGGGTGATTTTTACTACAGTAAACACAACCTCTGATTAAATCATAAACCTAACAAACATTATTTCTTGACATTTTGGTGAATTATTGGTATACAGTTGAATCAAGGCTCTGCTCGTCTTGTGTAAGTGTGATCTCAGAAAAAGAGAATGCTTATTGTTTGCCATGATAATTGATTATTGATAGAAAAACCACACATTCTGGCACGCCCAGGACCATCCGGCTTTATACCTGTGCTCCAGGTGTAATTACTAATAGCACCTTTCTTCACTCTCAAATGTACTTGTATTGGTCCATAAATTATCACTCCATTACAATATAATTTTGTTTGTTTTTGGTTATCACTTATTTATCATTGACCTGTATCCCAGACATTGTGCTGTACATGCAGAACATCATATGTTGTAATGCCATTTACCCTTTACAATAACATTAGGAGGGAGATACTATTTTTCACTTTTCATTTTATAAATGCACAAATTAAAGTTAGGAGTTTCAAAATCCTGTGCCTTAAAGAGTTACCTAAGACTTTGTCTACATGATACCCTAAGCACTACTAAAACCATTTCAAAATTTCAAATGTTTTCAGGTATTTGATCACTCAGTATCATTTTACACTGTCCCGATAACATTTGCAAATGGATTTTTTTAAATATTTATTTATTTATTTATTTATTTATTTATTTATTTATTTTGAGAGAGAGAGAGTGTGTGTGAGAGAGAGAGAGAGAGAGAGAGAGAAAGCACACGTAGGAGCAGGGGAGGGACAAGAGGGGAAGAGAGAGAAACCACACAGTCAGCCCTGAGCCCAATGTGGGGCTTGATCCCATGAACCATGAGATCAAGACCCGAGCCGAAATCCAGAGTCAGACGCTTAACCGACTGAGTCACTCAGGTGTCCCACAAATGGATTTTTTTTTTTAATTCAACTTGCATAGTTTCCCTTTCTTAGATTTTTCTTTTAATAACTTTGGCTGAAATGTTTGGCAAAGAAACAGGAAGAAACTTCACTTTTCTCGACTAAATTATCAGAGCAATCTCTCCTCTAAAACTAATTAAGCATAATGCTTAATTACTTTTTAGGGGAAAAAGAAGGAAGAAACATATAATGGGAAGAATATGATGGTTTTCTTGGATGTACTTATAAGTGTCTGGGGTTTTATTCCTCTTAAGTAGGAAAATTTTTCAGTAGACAATAGGATATGCTCAATCTACTACTTTTTCTCCTTTTTTTCTAGATTTGCTTTTCAGAAATTTCATGAGGATTCCATGGCACTAAATTTCCACTACATCACAGACAGTATCTCCCAAATACAACTTTTAAGTCCCAAATATTCAATGGCTTAATAGGTAGTTTGTTTTAGGGGATATGGAAATAATTACTCGCTAGAATAAAATGCCTAACTCTTTCTAGAACAACTCTATACAAGCATTGATTTGTGGATCTGGTTATCAAAAATCTTCATATGTGAAGCAGGGATGGATGTAAGGGGAGGTAGGAAGGAATGCAAACGTAAATCAATTCCAGTTGAAAGGCCTATAATTCATTTAAATTCAAGTACTTGATTATCAAAATCACTGTTAGTCTACAATGTAAAGATCTTAATTTATTATTGAAAATGGTGTTTAAAAATGTATGCCCTGGATTATTTCAGAAAGCTACAGTTTTCCAAAGTAAGGGTTAATCAATTATTCAGCGGATGATTCTGGCTGCCATGTTTTGATTAAAGGTGTCAACTGAGCCACCCAGTTCTCCACAATACAGATTTCGGTGAAAGTTACACAGGAGCTGGTCATGTGGTGAATTAAAGCCTTGGTATTTTACAGCTCCTTGATTATCTACTCAGTGCTGGGAGAGAAGGAACAACAACAACAACAACAACAACACAACAAAACCACATGGCAACCTATGCATAGAGTTTCTGTCACTAATTCAAGTTTTAAAAACTCAATTTTTATTATATCTACCTACCTGTCCATGTATCTATCAGTCTATCTGTTGTTATACTTTACAATAAATTGGATTCTTGCCTCCAAGTTCGCTTAAGAAAGCTGATCATACAAGTTCAATCTTATCTAACAACTTGTTCACATATTTAACACTTAATTGCATGCCTAGCATGTACTATGCTTTGTTCTGGGTTACAGGAATACAGTGGTAAGTGAAACAAAGTATTACACTCATAAAGTTCATACTCAGGCAGTAAACAACTACACTAAATGTATAACCACAAACAACACTTTCAAATGGTCATAGGTGAAAAATAAAACAATAGAAGAGGATAAAGAATAACAGAGGGTTGGCTATTTGACACAGAGTAGTCAAGGAAGGCTTCCTTAAATAGGGAATGGTTAAGCAAAGAATTCAATGATGTAAAGGAATGAGTCATGCTGAGATCACAAGGAAGAATCCCAAGTAGAAAGGACAGCATATGTAAAATTTCTGAGGCAGGAATAAGCTTGGTGCAACAGAGGAACAGCAAATGTGCCAGTGAGGCTAGAGGGGTAGGAACAAAGGAATGACAGTAGAAGATGAGGACACAGGAGACAGAAAGGCAGGGCCAGATGTCATGGACCTTGAAAGCCATGGTAAGAACTTTGAATTGAATTCTAAGTGTGCGTGAAGTCATCGGGGAGTTTTGTAAAGGAGAGTGACGTGATCTGACTTATATTTTAAAAGACCACTCTGACTACAATATGGACAACAGATTGTAGGGGGGAAAGACTGGAAGCAGGAAGAGTAGTTAGAAGTGAATATAATTACCCCCTTGAGCCACAGTGGTGAGTGAGCCTGAGTGACAGCACCCTGGGGAGAAGTGATTCAACGATGGATATACATTAAAGGTGGGGCTGGCAAGACATGCTGAGTGAGAATTGCACAGGGGTAAAGAAAAGAAGAGATCTAAAGAAAGACTGCTAGATTTTCACCTGAGCACCTAGGTGAAGGTAGTGATATGTATTGAAATGGGAACCAATTTGGGAAGAGTGGGATGAGGGGAGGAAAAATAAGAAAATCGAGACCCCTGCACTAAATTTGAGATGTCTGTGTGCCCAGGTGCAGATGCGAATGGGGCATTGCCTGGAGCTCAGGAGAAAGTTTGGAGCTAGAGACACACATTAGGAAGTAACCAATATAAAGATGGAATCTAAAGTTATGAGACTTGATTTCTTAAGTAGAGTGTGTCATTATAGAAAAGTAAAGGACTAAAAGTGGAGCCCTGCAGCCCTCCAACATATAGAGGTCAGGAGGAAAGGAGAGAAAGAGCAAAGGAGCCTGAGACTCAGAGGCAAGTGATAGAAGCAGAGAAACAGAGAAGTGAGGTATCCCAAATCCAAGGGAATAAAATGCTTCAAGAAGACAGTAGGTCAATTGCTGCTGGTTATTTGAGTATGGTGACGTCTTGAGACAGTTCATTGGCTTTTGCAAGGTGGAGGTCACTTTTGACCTTAGGAAGAGCAGATTTATTGGAGTGATAGGGGTGTACACTTGATGGGAGAGAGAATGGGGACTTCCAGTTTGACGTGGAGATTTGAACACGTGTTAATCACCTATGCCTCCTATGCCAGGCCAACTCTAAAAGAGCCCCCAATCTACCTTTTAGTATTTACACCCCTCGTATAACGCCCTTACTTTGAGACTATGCTTCCAACCTATAGAATGTAGCAAAAGTGATGTCATTTCTGTGTTAGTTTCCATAAAATAGTGACTTCCAATCTTGCTAACCAGCTCTTGATCGGTGACTTTGATGAAGCATACGGACATATGGAGAGGACAATGTGGCAAGGGACCAAGAGTGACTTCTGGTCAACAGTCACTAAGGAACTGAGACTCTCAGTTCAACAGTTCAGAAGGAACTGAAACTTCCAGTTATTACAGGAGCACGAAACCTGATGCTTCCTCCTTTGAGCCTTCACATGAAGACCCCACCATGGCAGGTACCTTGACTGTAGTCTTATAAGAGATCATAAAGAAGAGGGTGCAGCTAAGCCCCACCCAGACTCAGACCCACAGTGATTCTGAGATCATTCGTGTGTCGTTTTAACCTGCCAAGTTCATGGTAATTTGTTACAAAGCAATAGTTAACTAATACACCTCTTGAGATGCCACTAAAATGAAGTTGAAGAAAGGAATAACATGGGTACTAACCCACAAGGAAAAGAAGAAAGCCAAGAAAAGATAAAAATAGTGGATATGATATATTCCAATTTTGTGAGATGGGGAGCTCACAGATTTGTAGTGACTAACTTGGTAAAGCCATAAAAGGTGAAACCTATGTCCCTATAAAAGAGGAAACCAACAAGTACAAAGTTGACTCTTGCTACAGAGACTCAAGAATTGGAAACACCAGGGGGCGCCTGACTGGATCACTCAGTAGAGCATGCAACTCTCCATCTCAGGGTCCTGGGTTCAAGACCCATAATGGGGGTAGAGTTCACTTTAAAAATAAAAAATAAAAAGAATTGGAAGCATCAGGTAAATGGAAAGCTAGGGGGAAAGGACTGAATGGATGGAAGTTTAAGTGGAAAGCACTTAGGCACACAGATCCACTCCAGTACCTTGGAAAGCAGAGGATGGAGCCTTCTCTCATGTGACAAGGGGACAGGAGGTTTATCCTCTGAAGAAACTGAAGCATAGCCATTTTGAGCTTGGGGACATTAGGTAAGGGGGTGCAAATATGAAGTCTCAGATCGCAAACAGGGAAATTAGGGGTGCCTTGGTGGCTCAGTCAGTTAAGCGTCTGGATTTCAGCTGAGGTCGTGATCTCATGGTTCGTGAGTTCCAGTCCCACATGGTGCTCTGCGCTGACAGCACAGAGCCTGCTTGGGATTCTCTCTTTTTCCCTTTCCCTCTGCCTCTCTCTCTCTCTCTCTCAAAATAAATAAACTTAAAAAAAGAAGGAAAAGAGGGAAATTAAGTGAAGGCCTAATCTGGAATGATGGTGACCTCTACTTTCTAGCTCTCCCAGTTCCCAAAAGCTGGCAATCTGTGTCTCTGTCTCTGTCTCTGTCTCTGTCTCTCTCTCTCTCTCTCTCTCTCTCACACACACACACACACACACACACCACCCACGCTTAAGATGAGAATAGTCTTGTCTAGAAAAATTGACTTGGGACAAGAGACAACAGCTCCATGGAGGCAGCCTCAGACCAAGGCTGAGTGGGTATGGCTCTGGGCTCTCCATCAACTTCGAAGAGGGCAGTATTGCTCATCTTTCTCTCGAAACTCCTTAGCTTTGGCTTCCTCCTCCACTGGGGGAAGCCCAGGACAACTAGGAAAACAGTCTCTCTGATGGCCACCTCCGTGATTTCCTTCCTCTGTTGGGAAACAACCTACACAGCCTAGAAGCTTCAAACAGTTCTTCCATCCAGTTTTCTGTGGCAAATCCATCTGACATAGTCTAGGTTGCTAAATATTAGGTTTGGGTGTTTGTGTTGGTTTTTCTTTTTCTTTTTCTTTCTTTTTTTTTTTTTTTTTTTTTTTTGGTGGAGAGCGTATTTCCTGGTTAAAAAAAATAAAAGTTGAAAACCAGTGATTTCAATGGAAAATCAGATGGAACTTAATTGGACAAGTGACATTCTCTGGGCGTGGAAGGGGAAGACCATTAAGAAGGGACTCTTGAAGTAGCCTGGGTTTGTGATGATAAACTGCCAGACATATGTTGTCTGACGGACTGGAGAAGCACAGAAGGGCAACCGGAATGCATGCAGGTGAGGTGGTAGGAGAAGGAGCAAAAAAAATCTCTCTGGAGTTTTAACATCTGGTAACTAAGAGAATCGAACTTCTTTAATAGCAGTGGTCACCAAAGTAATCAGCACTATTGGAGGAAAAGCTGTTCCGTTTGGCTTTACACCCAAACGATATCCTGAGATACAGGATATTCAGCTGGCAATTAGAATGCTTTTTGTTTGATACCCTGGGAAAGCCTTCAGATCTAGAAAGAAAGCTGGAGAAAGGAATAGGAAAGATAGCTTTAAGGGCAACCAGGTGCAGATAACGGAGAGGGGGAAAGAGTCTTAGGGAATAGGACCCAAGAGAGAGAAAGAGGGGAAATCAGGAAGGTGGAGAGCAAATCAGAGGGCTGTGCTGTTGTAGAAGAAAAAGTGTTAAGAAGAATAGAGAGGTAAACACTGTTAATCATCGCTGAGAAACCAGGAAGAAGGAAAGACGATGGACAACACTTTAACAGGAGAATAACTTTGAGAAGTCTGATACGGGATACTGGTGGGCCAGTTCTCTGGTCAGAGATAAAAGAAGGAGAGGAGAGTGGTGAGGAAGGAACCAGGGACATAGACGGTTCCCAAACCTTTTCATCTCAAAACTGCTTCTCACTCCTAAAATGACTGAGAATCCCCAGAAAGCTTTGGATTTTGTGGGCTACCCCTCCAGTAGTTAGTGTCCTAAGAATTACAATTAAGGAAGCAAGACATTTTTTAGAATGTATTAATTCATTTCAAAATAATACTAACTCCCCTAGAAGTTCAAATAAATAGCATCTTTTTTTAAATGAAAAATAACTCTATACCTTCCCAAACAAAAATCATTTTAGTGAGAAGAAAGCATTGGTTTACATTTTTGTAAATCCCTTTAATGTCTGGCTTAATAGAAGACAGCTGGATCCTCATATCTGCTTCTGCATTCTATCTGTTGCAATACGTTGTTTTGGGTGAAGTATATGTAGCAAATCTGGCATCAAACAATTGGGTAGTTGCAAAAGGGACTTCCTGAGGACTCTCAGGACCCCTAGCAGTCTTCCAAGCATGTGTTGAGGATTCTGATGTAGGGCACTCCCTTGAGAAATTTAACAATGAAAATAGACAAATTGGGTGGCAACTCAAGAGAGAGTAAGGTTTGAGGGGAAGATTCAAGTTCATTTGATTTTAAGAATAACAAGACGGGCGCCTGGGTGGCTCAGATGGTTAAGCGTCCCGACTCCTGATTTCGGCTCAGGTCCTGATTTCATGGTTTGTGGTTTCGAGCCCCACATTGGGCGCCATGCTGGCAGTGTGGAGACTGCTTGGGATTCTCTCTCTCTCCTCTCTCTGCCTCTCCCCAACTCATGCACATGCATACGTACACACACACGCTCACTCTGTCTCTCTCAAAATAAATAAGCAAACACAAAATAAGGAATAAGGAGAACCTAGGGATGCATGTAAGTCCATGTAACATCCAAATATTGGATGAAGGTCCCCATGGAGGGCAGAAGGGAGGGAGAGGTGAAAGGTTAGCCTCTAAAGAGGGAGTGCTAACTTCCCCTGTTGCCACAAAAGCAGAAGGAGGATAGGTAGCCACACAGAGCAAATCAAGGGCAGCGAGAACAGGGCGATTAAGACGAGAAAAGGTGAGGCGCCTTCAGTCTTTTCGGTCAAGAATGAAGACGCAGTCAGTTGTGGACTGTGAGCAATGAGGAGCAATGTTGAAACTTGAGGGCACATGGCTGTGGGGGATTGAAACAGAAACATCAAAACACCGATTCAATGAGCAGTACTTGTAGGATGCACAGCACAGAGCTTGGCCCATAATGGGGGCCCATGAAATGCTCTTTTCACATAAATGACAGGGCATGGAAGAGGAGCTCTCACTGGAGGACACCAAGCAACACAGCCTGGCTGTCTAGGAAACTGTGTGGGTGGCTGACACACTTCTGCTTCCCTGGGGTGACTTCGCAGACTTCCGAGGGACTGCTTGTCTCTTTGAAACGGAGCAAGCCCAAGTCACACGGGAAATATTCATAATGGAGATGGACCCTTGGACTTGGTCGCCAAAACGTGAATCCTGCAGAGTATCATCACCCTCTTCCGAACATAATTCAAGCGAGCACTGTACTTCTTTATACTTATCATCTGGTCCTTATTTCAGGAAATCTCTTTCCAACTGTCTGCCATGTATTTATTAATAGCTCTCATATTCACATAAAAATCAACCAAAAGAAGGAGAAAGATAGAGGTGAACTAAAGTTTTTCTTGTGGGGTTTTAGTTAGGCACACCCGGGACAACTCTTAACTGAGGAGGTTAAAGGAGCCCTTTTCATCCCATAGCTTCTTTAGAAAGCTACACTTATTTTCCTTTAAGAATAGCCTAAACTCTTTCTCCAGAAATGCGTTCACTCAATTTGAATCTTTGTATCTTTTCTTCAACACCGGCCTTAGGTGGAGATCATTAATTCATAATATTAAAAACAATATTTTAAAGTTAATCTTTCAGGGGGTGCCTGGGTGGCTCAGTTGGTTAAGTGCCTGACTCTTGGTTTCAGCTCAGGTCAAGATCTCACGGTTTGGGAGTTCAAGCCCTGCATTGGGGTTCATGCTGACAGTGTGGAGCCTGCTTGGGATTCTCTCTCTCCCCCTCTCTGCCTCTCCCCTGCTCATGTGCTCTCTCTCTCTCTCTCTCTCAAAATAAATAAATAAATGAAAAATTAATAAACTCAATTTTTTATTATTTCTCTCATGGAAATGAATATTAATTATATACTTTGTCTTTGATTTTTATTTTCCCAATTTATTTTCTTTCTTACAAAAACACTTTAAAGTATCTTTTCTTGGGGCGCCTGGGTGGCGCAGTCGGTTAAGCGTCCGACTTCAACCAGGTCACAATCTCACGGTCCGTGAGTTCGAGCCCCGCGTCGGGCTCTGGGCTGATGGCTCAGAGCCTGGAGCCTGTTTCCGATTCTGTGTCTCCCTCTCTCTCTGCCCCTCGCCCGTTCATGCTCTGTCTCTCTCTGTCCCAAAAATAAATAAACGTTAAAGTATCTTTTCTTTTTGAGAGAGAGGGAGGGAGAGCCTGACTTGGAGCTCGACCTCATGACCTGAGCTCAGATCATGACCTGAGATCAAGAGTCTGACGCTTAACAGACTGAGCCACCCAGGTGCCCCTAAAACCTTCTTTATTAATTTCTTCCATGGGGGCAATGAAGGAATATTCAACTTGGTTTGATTAGCACACTATTATTGTCCTACCATGGACTTGTTTCATAATCACGAGTAACTTCAATCTCAATGCCTTAACTTCTGCATTTATGGGAATTAAATATTGGGAAACTATGCCCTAAAAAAGCAGAATGTAATAGATTTATCTGATGCCTGAACTGACCAATCATTTAGATTTTCCTCACTTTAAAAATTTTTAGGATTATGTGGACAAAACTAACAAACACAAAGGAATTATGTATCCATTTGTCTTTATTATCAGATAGGTAGAGCCTATAATAATATTTGCACTATAACTTAATATTACATAAAAAGAAAACTAAGACCAAACACCATGTATCAGTCCTTACTAGATTGCCAGCGCTCTGGTGAGAGCTTTACATACATTATTTTACTTTGATTTCACAATAAACCTATGATGTTACTATTCTTACTTCCATTTTACAAGCGAAGAGCTTCAGTTAAGTAAGTTCTCCAAACTCATTCCAAAACTGAGTAGCAAAGCAGGTTTCAAGCCCCCTCTACTAAGACACTCTGCTACAGTTCCATTTTTATTCTTTAGACTAGAGATGCTGAGGACTGAAGAGCCATGTGTGTGTGTGTATGTGTGTGTGTGTGTGTGTGTGTGTGTGTGTGTGTGTCTGAGTGTGTGCTATACATATGTGTACTGCAAACACTGAATAAGAGGAACAGAACAGTTCTAAAAATGTGAAAATTAGATGTAAAAATCTACCCCTTTTGTATTTTGCTTATGTGTCTCCAACATACAAGAAATCCTGGTAGCACAAAGAAGGAAATAAAGGTTTGGTAACTTCTGACAAAGTTACTTTGATCAAATAAAATGACTGACAAGTTCAAGCTTATCCATCACAGCTTTCACATCTCTTTGAGTGACACTATTCTGCTTGGCTTGCTTTTGATTTGATCTTGGAAGTCTCTTGTGTTATTGGACACAAAACAATAGGTGTCCTTTCTGTCACCACATCAGATATTTCAATTTTTTTAAATTTAGTAAACAGGGGCACCTGAGTGGCTCAGTCTGTTAAGCATCCGACTTCAGCTCAGGTCATGATCTCCTGGTTTGTGGGTTCAAGCCCCGCGATGGGCTCTGTGCTGACAGTTTGGAGCCTGGAGCCTGCTTCGGATTCTGTGTCTCCCTCTCTCTCTGCCCCTGCCCTACTCGCGCTCTGTCTCCCTCTCTCCCTCTCAAAAATAAATAAATATTGGGGCGCCTGGGTGGCTCAGTCGGTTGAGCGGCCGACTTCGGCTCAGGTCATGATCTCACAGTTTGTGAGTTCAAGCCCCACATTGGGCTCTGTGCTGACAGCTCAGAGCCTGGAGCCTGTTTCATATTCTGTGTCTCCCTCTCTCTGACCCTCCCCCATTCATGCTCTGTCTATCTCTGTCTCAAAAATAAATAAAACGTTAAAAAAATTTTTTTTAAATAAATAAATATTAAAATTTTTTTTTCTTAATTTAGTAAATAAAGGGTGCCTGGGTGACTTACTCTTTTAAGCATCTGTGTTGATTTTGGCTCAGGTCATGATCTCATGGTTCATGAGACTGAGACCCATCTCAGGCTCCGTGCTAGCATAGAGTCTGCTTGGGATTCTCTTTCTCCTGTTCTCTCTCTCCCTCTCCTGTTGTGTTCTCTCTCTCAAAAATAAGCAAACAAATATTTTAAAATTTAGTAAATAAAATAACGCACATGTGTACCACATTATTGTTAGTTTATTTCAGGATCCTCCAGTGGAAATCTGGTTTATGTAAATCTCTACCCAAGTCTGAAAATGTTTCAAATCCCACATGAAATCACATTATGATGATGATTTTCATAGATATTATCTGAAGCCACTTCTATAAGGTAATGCCTACTTCCTCAAAACAAATCATTTATAAGTGATACATTTGCTTAATGAAATATCAGCCTCTAATTTGTAGCAAGAGACATCCATCAAATATATACATTTAAGGAGTTTTTAATGTTTAAGTTTTTTTTAGCCTTTATTTATTTTGAGAGAGAGACAGAGAGAGACAGAGCATGAACAGGGGAGGGGCAGAGAAAGAGGGAGACACAGAATCTGAAGCAGGCTCATGTAAGTGAGATCATGACCTGAGTCGAAGTCAGACGCTTAGCCAAATGAGCCAGCCAGGTGCCCTGGGAGCTTTAATGTTTAAAGTAAAAGTGTCATTTGAGCAAACTAGTTCTAATTACAAAGCTACACCAGGTTTTTTTCCAAGAGTTCCTGCTTTCCTTTATAAGATTTCAATATGCTCTAGTTACCTCAAGGAGCTTAGTAATTCTCAAAACTAAATTAACTTTAATTCACTCTAAAAGAATAACCACATTATATGGCAAATTTCAAGGGTCTTTAAGTATAGGTCTATTTCATATCTAGAAAATATTTTCAAAATCTAAAAATGTCTCGGGGCACGTGGGTGGCTCAGTCAGTTAAACATCCAACTCTTGATTCCTGCTCACGTCATGATCTCACGTTCGTGAGTTCAAGCCCCGCATCAGACTGTGTGCTGACAGTGCAGAAGCTGCTTGGGATTCTCTCTCTCCCTTTCTCTGCCCCTCCCTAACTTGCGCTGTCTCTGTCTCTCAAAGTAAAAAAGTAAAACTTTTTTAAAAACTCTAAGAATGTCTCAAGAGAAAAAACAATACAATGTTATTATAATAACTTACTTTTATGACACTACTCATCATTTAAAATGCCACAGCATTAAAAAGGCTCATATGAAAACTTACTTATGATTTACCTCGTAAGGTACCTGTATTCAGTAGTCTACTAGTTAATACATCTGACAATAAACTCTCTGTGAGGTCAGCCAGATTTTTCACTATGAACTAAATTACTATGGTCACCAAATCCTATTCATTCTTTGTCTGGTTTTGTTCCCCCTCACTTCCTTATCCAGCCATTACACCAAATCAGATGCTATTCTTTTAACAAGTGGAGGCACATTTCCCCCCGGTCTGGCTTTCCCGCGAAACCCTCTGTGAATTATTTTCTCTCTGCATCTTTATGGTAATAACCACTGGGAAACAGTGCTCAGCAGAGTTGTAGGGTTGCAAACTGCTCTCATCCCTGTGCGTCTCAGGATCTCTCCAGTCCCTTCTTTTATAGCGTCTTGTGCTGCTCTTTGTGCAAGTTACCTTTCTGTGGAAATGAAAACAACAGGAATGGGAACTCTGAGCCTCACTCCTAGCCACACTCCAAATTTTATCATAGGTCAGTTTGTCACCCCCTCACTTGAGACCAGATATTGCAAGGACTTATGAGATTCTTTATAGATTGAGAATAGAAGATCCCCCTCCATCTGGACTTTGTCTCGGAGGCTCTGGGAAGTCTGCTTGGCAGGTTCTGGTGATGGAAGTAACAAGCATCCTAGCGACAGGTGCCAGTGCAGTCATTTTACTCTGCTTCTAGATGCTCTTTGAACAGGGAGCATGATGGGGATCAAAATAACGAGCATGGCAAGGATGTGAAGAATGAGTACTCAAAAAAGGACCTGAAAATCTGTCACCAGCACTGGCCCAGGACAGAATTGTGAAATATGAAAATACATATTTATATCTGGTGCTAGCAGCCTCCTTTCCTTTTTCATCTTTTCCTTATATCTTGACATCCAGGCTTTTTATATACCACACACTGTTTCCTTGTCCTGAGTCTCATTTCTAGAGAGCCCCTATTTTCTTCCCTTGTTCTCTGTCCCAGATTTGATCTTTACTACAAGAAATTTAAACCAATTTGTGTTTATAGGGTAATCTATTAACATATTTCTGCTTTAGGGGTGCGTGGGTGGCTCAGACGGTTGAGTGTTGGACTTCAGCTCAGGTCATGATCTCATGGTTCGTGAGTTCAAGCCCTGCATCGGGCTCTGCGCTGACAGCTCAGAGCCTGGAGCCTGTTTTGGATTATGTCTCCCTCTCTCTCTGCCCCTCCCCTACTCAGGCTCTGTCTCTCTTTCTCAAAAAAAAAAAAAAAATATATATATATATATATGTATATATATATATATATTTCTCCTTTATCTATTTTATGGACAATTCAGTAAGTATAAAGTAATAACCCAAGTGAATACTGTGGAAAAGTACTAGAAGTTAAAGAGAGCTCGTCTTCGCTCTCCAGTGATCCCATACAGGCCGGCTATTGTATGGTCTAGCACCTCACTGTATTATTCTGGATAGAAGACGAATTCTCGATAGGATATTTCTAGATAACATCTAGCCATCTCCTCAAATAAATCTGCAGCTCAAGAAGGCTGTGCCCCTAACCTTGTTGTATATGCCACAGAGCTAGGCATGTTAATGCACGCGCATCAGGAACACAATACGTGTTGATGCAGTTTTCACCCCCAGAATAAATCAATAAAATAAAGGTCTTTGAGAAACATACGTAAACACATCCTTTATTTTCTTTTGAGGAAGCTTCTTACACACAGTCCCCTTCCTTCCAAATATGGCAGCCAACACAGACTCTCCCTCTTCTAGCTCCACACGTGCACAGCGTGGGGGTTCTGTCCTTGGCTGTGTCTAGCAGGAGAAATAAGCTTATTTATTATAAAGGAGGAATTTGTCAAGGAAGTGAATTTAAATGGAGACCTTAGTAGCTTAGTAAGAGTATGGAGAAAATGCTCCAGACAGAAAACTGCAAAGGGGGTTGGGACATTCAAAGACAAGAAAATAAAGCAACACGGCTGGAGAACAACGAACTCACTTCGGACTCGAGCCATATTACTGCGTAGGGTAACCACCCAGGCAGACCATGCCTCACCTCAAACAGGCGGGAGCAGACAGATGCGGGGAGCATGACAGCTTTTAGCCAAATGTCATGATCTTATTCTGACCTAGAATTACCCACCTTTACTTATAGAACTATTCAAATATACTCCTGTTTTCTCAGATCTTCAATATAGTCTTCTCTGAAGTCTCTTGGGTCCTCTAGAGAATTTGTCGTGCATCCCTGGGGGGTAGTGGTCACTTACCAAACAAAATTATGAGTTGCTATTCTTGATAAATTCTTTATTCACAGTTAATCATAACTGAGAACTCTGGCCTCATAGAATGGTAATAAAGTCTGAGCAACCCAACATACTTGCTTTTATTTGAAGCAAGGGGTTTATTAGTTACTTATATGTTTTATTTTATTTTATTAAAAAAAGTTTTTAAGAGAGAGCAAGCGAGCAGGGGAGAGAGGCAGAGGGAGAGAGAAAGAATCTTAAGCCAACTCCAGGCTCAGTGCACAGCCCTACGCGGGGTCAATCTTACGACCCTGGGATCGTGACCTGAGGAGAAATCAAGAGTCGGACGCTCAACCGACTGAGCACCCAGGCGTCCCAAGTTACCTATGTGTTAGCGATGAAGCTCTCAGTGTATCAAATTTTTAAGCCTTACTAAATCTTTAGTAATAATTCACCTGACCCAGATACTTCATTATTTCCTACATACTGGCACAAGCAACCATCCATTTTTTTGCATTAAAAAAAAAATACCCAGGTGTATTTGGTAGTGTTTGAAAATCCAGTTCATAGACCAGTAAAAACGGATGATGGCTTACTTTGCCAAATATGCATAACCTACATTTTGGTGCATAATAAACATTTCCATACAACAGTAATCAAAACATTTGTTGTGTGATGCATGCACCCTATAAATTTAAGCATCAAATGTTTTTGAACATGAAGTACATTAGAAACAGCGGCTCTCAGAAAAGATCAAATGATACTCACATATGCAAGTGCTTTGAAAATGGTAAAGCACTATAAAATATATCAAGTTAGGTATGAAAGTAATACATACATACAATAGCAGAACCCAAATGTAACTGCATGCTGCAAATGACCGCATGTAATGATTCTTATTTGTCTCATTTGCATTTTCAGAAAAGACCGTTCATATGTTACAACAGCAGCTAAGTTTACAACAATTTTTCTTTGTTCTTGGCAAACAAAAAAAGGTTAAGAATGTGCAGACAAGTCTTGGCAAAGAGATATTCTGATTCAGCCCTGCCAATCCCTGAGAGCTACAGTATACAGCTGGAAAACGTTTGGAGGTTATGGACGTGTTAGAAAAACTTTGTTACTGTTGCTAATCAGTACAGCAACATCTTCAGGTCATATTTGGGTCTTGAGGAGTGTTACAATACGTCTAGAGCCTTTTACACCTGGTTGGCTCTTCCCAGTCTCATTTAGATGGTCTCATTTTTACGTGCAAACATCATTTGAGTTGAAATAGTAAAATGGTATAACCAATAAGTTCCCTGGCTCATCTAAATATGCAGCTTGACTTGGAATACAGCATTTTGTACCATCAGAGACCGACCAACTGGACTATGTCCCTTATCACAAAGTTTTGTTTTCTCACCCAGAGTTTCACTGATACACATGAAAACAAGCTGTTTGTTCTAACCTCAAAGAAGATACAAACTTTTTTTTTGTATCCAATAATACTTCTGGCTGGACATGTGTATCCACAGACCAGACCAAGAGATTGAGAGGAAGGTGGAAGTAGAAGGGAGTTTTTAGATAATGTCATTGATTCCACTGACTCATTACCCCATTTGACAGACAGAGACTGAGCCCCAGGGAGGCATTTCTAGTCTATCTGTGTTTCTAGGCCTTTTATTGAAAGTGACAAATCAATTTATGTTGGCGAAATAAATGGCCACTTTTTTTTTTCTAAAGAGCTACACGTTGCAAGAATTTTTACTCTCTTTCCCTATTTCTTGCTTGTTCAGACAGGATGCATTTCCTCTTGTCAGCCTGTTTCAGGCCCCACATTCTTTTGCCCCTTATATGGAAGGACTCCACTTGCTTAAACATGTTGAGAAGCACAAATAAAAAGGAGCCACTAAAAAGATTTAAATATATATCATATACATAAATACCTATACAACGTTCAGTAAACTAATGAATACAAAGAATTACCTAAAATAAACTATTTTACCAAACATGAGTATTTTGCCCATGACCTGACATTATTTCAGTGTCATGAAAATGGCCTTATTTACATACTTCTCTGTCTTTATAGAAAGGTCACAATTTTACTGTCCCAAATTTTCATATATATTTGTCATTCTGGATCATTTGATCATTTTAAAGTTGGATCATTTTAAAACTAAAACAGATAAAAAGGAAAGAAAAAAAACCTAGACCGAAATAGATACCCCAACACTATTTTTCAAAGAATGAGTTGTTTTTCTATTTCTTTTTGTTGTTTTCAAGTTATAAAATAAATGCACACTTACTATAAACAAATTCAAACAGTATATGACTGAAAAAATGTATATTCTTTCTTCTAATCCACCCTACTAATCTTCTTCCAGAAGCATCCATCATATACAAGAGGCATATGGTACTGTGTTTAAGACTGTAAATGCTGAAATCAACCTGTCTGGCTTCAGATTTTGGCAAGTCACTTCTTAGCTGCGTGGTCTTGAACAAGTTAACCAGCTTTTCTGTGCTTCATTCACATCAACAAAAGGCACTAACAAAAGCACTTACCATCTAAGGCTGTTGTGTGGGATAAATCAGATAAAGGCACCTAGAAGCATGTCAGGCATAAAATAAATACTCCATGAATGTTAGCTGTTATTATTAAGTCCTTTTGAAATGCAAAGAAAAGTATAAGCTATAGTGAATTACATAGCTATATGAATAAGCTACGTATTTCAAAAAAACTGGAAAAAACAGCCACCACCACTGCCACCAACAACAAAAAGCTATAAAAAATAACAAGAAATTCTTGGATCATAAAGCTATGATTGAGTTTATGGTTCATTGTTCTGTTAATTCAATGTCAAATTTATTCAATAAATTATGAGGAGTATTGCCGACTGGCTAAACTATAAGGCCTACATCAGAACCTTTTGAGAAGTAGACATGGTTTTTGACATAACTTGAATACATTTTATTTAAAAGTAATTCAAAGTAATCCAGAAGTAATTCAAAATATATTGACTGAATATGTATGTTTATGTTAGTATCAAACAGAAATATCTTTCCATCTAAATCCCAGTTCCTCTAGAAGTTTCTCCCCTCCCCACATTCTCCCATAATGCAATGCCCTCTCTCCCACTTCTTTCTCCTTATTGCTGAATTATGAGGAAGGCCAGCTCGGGAGCTAGAAACTTGTGGCACAGAACAACCTCTCATCATGTTGCAGCTGCCTGCTCGTTGTGTCCTTGGCCATGAGGAAACCAAGACAATGTCCAGCACGAGACCGAAGCGTCTATGACAGTCCCACCCTACTGGTCCTGGTTCTGCCCGGTGAATCTAGCTTCCTAGCAGCCATAACATCACAGCATCCCCAGGCTGTACTCTGCATTCAGGGTCACAGCTGCACACTCCTAACCTGATGGCCACCTATCTACTCACCTTCTCTGAACGTCCCTCTAAAACACACCTTTGCTTTTATGTAGAGTATTTAATGTTACCAGAGTCTTGCCTCACTTGAGAGTTCTTAGTTTTTATCAGTGAGTACGTCTGACTGACTCAAATACAAACCATGCAAGTCAATTGACAAATAGTAACTTGGATACGCTTTGAAAAAGTTCTCAACACCAACCGAACTAAAGAGACTTAAAATAATCTAACTACTCCTGTTCCTTTCAATTTAAGTATGAAACACCTGTGCATAATCAGGGCTATTAAACTGGTTAGAAGGGTCTATAATGGTCTAGGAAAATAGTGAGAAAAAGGGTATACTTTTACATATTAAAGAAGCAGTCTTCTACAGAACTTCAGGGCTACATGCAGTTTGTACTCACTCCTAATATATATGTTTCTAAGGAGTCTCTGTATTCCACAGAATCACGTGCATGTGTATGTGTGGTGTGTACATCTTGATGAGAACCAAGAACGATGAGGCAAGGTCATAAGTTTGCTTACTGATGTATTTGTTGATAAAAATCTGTTATATGTTTTTCATAATTGTTTGAACATGTGAGTCTGGTTGCTCGGTGATTTGGAACAGTTTCTATCTTATCTGGTCTAGCTGGTAAAAACCTCAGTCCATAATTCAAATATTTCAAAAATAGACCTTCATTTCCTCAAAGTTGATTTCAAATCCTTAATCTTTGGGATTGGTGAGAAAATTAACCACAGTCTTTTGGATCCTGTCCCCAGCAATTTTTTCCAGATACTGGGGGGGATGAACAGAAGCAGAATTGAGGAGAACCCCTGGTCCTAAAGTATCCATCTTCCTTGATTGCTGACAAGAGGCTATGTCTCAGTTTGCATGGCCCTTAGGAGGTGGTGATCCTGAATGCTTTGGAACAACAATTTAGGCCTTTTGTGTGGCTATAACACGAAGCCATTGGTCTCAACATGCACATAGTCATTTCTTCTCTGGAGTCATTCTTCCTGCACTCATCTGTCCCTCCATCCCTCTTCCTCCACCCTTCCTGCAAATGAGGTACAGGTGGTACTCATTAGGATCCTACAACCTCCTCTGGGTGTCTTTTTTTTCCACAAAGTTTATTTATTTTGAGAGAGAAAGCATGCCTGCATGAGGGGCAGAGAGATAGAGTGAGAGAGGGAAAGAGAATCGCAAGGAGGCTCCACACTGTCAGTGCAGAGCCCAATGTGGGGCTCAAACTCATGTACTATGAGATCATGACCTGAGCCAAAAACAAGAGTCAGTTGCTTAACTGACTGGGCCCCACAGGCACCTCCCTCCACTGGCTGTCTTACTATCTCCTTAGCAACATCGCCCAGGAAGTGGAGCGTGAGTCCCCTTTGCTGACCCCAGGAACCTGTAAACACTCCTCTTACTTCTCTTCTTCTCCAACTTATTAGAATCTTTAAAAAAAAAAAAAAGTGTCTACGATAGATAGCCATGTTATTTCACCTGTTCTGACCAAAATATTTTTCCTACAGTTAAGAATCTTCTCTCTCTTATGGGGCTAAAGTTGAAGTGAAAAATAAACCAAAAAATACATCCTCACAGCCCATGCCACATTCCTTCCCTCCAGCAATAATTTCAGGGTCTGAATGAAAGGACAGTAAAAGGATCAAGACAGATAAAAATGTCAATCTCTAAAAATATTAACTCCTACCCTCCCAAACCATGCGCACACATCAACCTGCTAAGACATCATAAATATTAATGACTTGCTGGAAAGTAACACGGTTCAAGGCAAGTGTATAGATGCCTTGTCAGGACCTTAAAAATGAACTCACAAAGTCATCTTGCTCAATTAAATTCTCCTCTGCCTTTTCTTGTCTCTATTTCTATTAATAGAATCAACAGACAACCAACATACCAAGCTAGAAATGTTGGTGTCACCTTCAACTCTTTCCCCTTTCCCTTCTTCTCTTCTATCCCTCAAATAACAAATCATCTCTCATCTAAGTTGGTGACAGCTTCCAGGCAACCCTCTCCCGCCTGATGCCACTCTGCCTTAATCCAGCATTCTCTCTCTGTTTTAAAAGTCTTATGTATTCTTTTAGATTACAAATTAATATTTGAATACTACAAGCAATTCAAACTGTATAGAAGTATAAAAAATACACAGTGAGAGCCTCCTAACAATTTTATATACCAGAAAGACAACTGCTACCATTTTGGTATATATATTTTTCATATGACTACAGCCAAATAGAAAAGTTTGTTTTTCTTTTCACAAGTTTAATATTATATACCTATATCTATATCTATATCTATATCTATATCTATATCTATATATCTCACTTTGCAATTCTCCCCCTCATTTTATGGAGTTGTAATTGACATACAGCACTCTGTACATTTAAGTTGTACAGAATAATGACCTGACTTCCATATACCGTGAAATGAATACAACAGTAGGTTTAATCCATCATCTCAAAAGATACAATAAAAAGGGGGGGTACCTGGGCAGCTCAGTCAGTGAAGCATCCGATTCTTGCCTTTGGCTCAAGTCATATCTCACAGTTCACGGGTTCAAGTCCCACAGTGGGCTCTGCACTGACAATGCAGAGCCTGCTTGGGATTCTCTCTTTCCACCTAGCTCTTTGCCACCCCCCCTCTGTCTCTCAAAATAAATAAACTTACAGAAAAGTTTTTTCCTTGTGATTAGAATACTTCGTATTTACTTTCTTTTTTACCCTCATTTTATTTATCCTCATTTATCCTCATTTTCTCAAGGTTGATTTCAAATCCATATTGGGATTGGTGAGAAGATTAACCTCAGTCGTCTTAGGATCCTTTTTAAACATGCCATATCTTCTCAAATATATCATACAACAGTGTTAACTATAACCATCATGTCTACATTACATCTCTAGTATTTATTTGCCTTGTAACTGGAAATTTGTATCTTTTGACCACCTTCATCCAATTCCCCGTTGTTTTGCAACTTAAAAAAAAAAACACACCTTATATTGTGGACATTTTTTCATGGTAGAGCATTTATGTCTACAATTCTTTCTGATGGTTGAAAAGTATTACTTTGTTTAGCCATATCACACCTTCTCTGCAGTTGCTACTGCACTGAACACCCCTCTACCTATTATCATTGTGCCCTTGATTACCTTCCCCAAACAGTGTATATTCCCACGGAAACGGCATGAAGGTGCCCCTTTTGACTAGATTATTGCAACATAATTGTTAACTGCTTTCTTTGCCAACAAATTCTGTCCCCTCTGGTTTATCATTGTCATGGCCACCAAAGTTGTTTTCCTAAAAAGAGCAAAGCAGATCATAACACTTCCTAACTTAGATGCTTCTGTCAGATCTCTGTAGTCAAAAGATTCAACTAATCCCTGAAATGTTCCAATAGACTGGAACATAGACTGGCCTGGCCTCAACTACCACCTTAGTTTCTTCAGTGGACATTGCCTCCTGCAAACCACACTCAGGACATGAAGAATGTGTTCATTCTTCAAAGATCTTACCTATGCTCTACCACTAACCTGTCCCACCCTCTCCTTCCAAAAACTCTCTCCCTCAATCTGAACTCTTACTTGGCTTCAGGATTCAGTTCCTGGGTCACCTCTTTAATAAGCTGCACTGTCCATTCCTTATTCTTCCACAGTCCTTTTTTGTTTCACTGTACTGACTTAGTACTTGCCATCAACATGTTCTCTCACTCTCACCATTGGGTAAGAACTTTGAGTACAAAAAATGATAATAATAAATATTTAAAAATTATTATTATTATTATTTTTTTGAGTACAAGAACTGGGCCAGATTCATTCTGGGGTTGGTTGGGTCCCTAAGTAGAGTCTTTATAACAAAGTAGTTTAAAAAAAATTTTTAATGGTAATTTATTTTTGCGAGAGAGAGAAAGAGAGACAGAGCATGAACGGGGGAGGGGCAGAGAGAGAGGGAGACACAGAATCTGAAGCAGGCTCCAGGCTCTGAGCTGTCAGCACACAGCCCCACGTGGGGCTCAAACTCACCAGCCGTGAGATCATGACCTGAGCTGAAGTCAGACACTTAACTGACTGAGCCACCCAGGCACACCATGCAAACACTGTTCTAACTGCCTTGCCAACAAAGGTCTTTGCCGTCTTTCTCTTTGGCTCTCTTAGGGAGTAACTGTGGATCAGTGGGGCTGCATCTTCTGTACCCTCCTCGGGATGCCTCTTGTATCCATGATTAAACCATAAAAAGGTTTGCTGGTTTTGCATCATATTTTGGAACAGGAATACTTTCACAGGTCCTAAATCATCAATGGCCAAATGGCAGTCTTTGGATTTGGAAAAGTTTTTATATTTAGAAGAATTTTTTAAAGAATTCTCACCCTAAATAAATGCCCTATTGGTACCTATAGGAGGATCAATTGAAAGAAGAAGAAAAAAAACCGAATCCCATGGCTAGCCTAAAAGACTCCCTTAACAAAACTAAAGAGCAGAAATCAGATTTAGAACAAACTTAAGATTCCACCATAAACACCTCCCACCCTCACTCTTTTTTGTGATGCCTGCTTAAGAAAGCTTAACCTGTCAGAAGAATTCAGTTTGTTCCAGAAAAAAACAAAACAAAAACAAAAAAAACCCTGGAAATAGGCAAATATGCCCCTAAACTCCTTCTTAGAACTACTTGAAAGCTTGTGCCCTCTTTCTCCTGCTTTGAGATGTAAATCTCCTACCACCCCGGACTGTCTTCTCAAGGACAGGACACTTCTTGAAACGTAAGCCTCTAAAGGAATAACTTTGGCTCCCAGTCCAAAGAGCACCTTGCTGTAACTTCTCAGTAGACTACAACAATCACCTGGGATTAAAGCCACAGTCTCCATCAAACTATGAGTCAAAGAAAAATCTTTAGAGTCTCCTCTACAAACACTGATAAAAAGTTTTAGCTTTTTTGTTGGGCATATAGAGCAGGTGACTGGCTTGGTCCATCTGCCATAAATATAACTAGGATTTTTTAAAAAGACAAAAATGAGAACTAACATGTATATAAATTAGTGAGTTTTGTGTCTATTTATACCTGACCTATGGCTAAAGTCTTAAAATGCACACACACATACACACGCAAAATCCCATTAAATCTCTATTGTGTCTATATGTATATGTATGAATGTATGTATGCATGGTGTGTCTAAGTGTAAATATGTAATATTTTCTTATCTCTGAATGGTATTACCAAGATTGATAAAGGAGCACTATTCTAAATTGGCTTAGAAAAAGTAGGCACTTATAAAGTAAATATTCTTAAAACTCTCGGAAATATAGGAGCTAACCCAAATGCTTTTCAAGTTCATGTGATCTGAAATAATCTTTCTTGAATAAAACTAGTTTATTAGAATTGATTTAATAAAATCGGCACATCTTCAGAGTTGCCAACATTAAATATAATACCCATTCACATCTTATTCTACTTGGGTTTACTAGTCAAATAAGCTAACATAAACTACCAGATATTTAAGATTATAAAAGTTATAGATTTGATTTTAATCAAAGTGAGTCATTGTTCTGACAAATTGTATTTCAACAGTAATTGTGTTTTATAATATATCAGTTTAAAAGTAACTTCCAAAATCTTTTTTGCTGACTTGAAAACTTCAGGTTATAGTAAGTTAAATGATAGATATTCACTGAATATCCAGATCATTATCAAATAAGATAAAATACTGAAATATTAATTACTAAGCATAACTTCAAGTTGATGTACTTTTGGCTTCTAAATTTTACAGAAAGACTAAAATATGTTAGTAAACACGCTTTTTTGCCACAGTGATAAACTCTACTATGAGGAAACATATCTTTAGACACTATGAAATTGTATACTGATGAATTTGTTCATCTAGCATAGAATATAGAATATGACAGACAGTTCCCATTGTCTACTTATTAGTTCTTGGAAATTAAGGCTACTACAAGTTAAGAATTCTAATCAATATATGCAAATGAACTATAGGAACAATAAGAATGAAGGAGGGGCACCTGGGTGGCTCAGTGGTTGCACGACCAACTTAGGCTCAGGTTATGATCCATTGGCCCATGAGTTGGAACCCTGCCTTGGGCTCTGTGAAGACAGCTCAGAGCCTGGAGCTGCTTCGGATTCTCTGTCTCTCCCACTCTCTCTGCCCCTTCCCTGCTCATGCTCTGTCTGTCTCTCTCTCAAGAATAAATAAACATCAAAAAAATTTTTGAAAAAAAGGAAGAAAAAAAAACCCCTCTCTGTATGCAGTGTGCACAAGGAAAATAAGATGTGTTTTCCTTAAGAAAAAAGGAGAGTGATTTTTTCCTAAAGTAGGTTAGAGAAAATTTAAAGCCTATTCCAGAAAGTGAAAGAGGAAAATGGACAAAAATCTGAAAAGATGAAGAAAACTGTAAAGGATCTATGAAAAAAACAACAAAAAAAGAGAGAGAAAGAGGAAGAATTATACCTCGTGTGGTCAAGCTGGCTAAGATTGAATGGATTTATTTACAAGGCGTCAAAAAAATGAGCCCAATAGTGTACTGGTGTAAAACTCCAGTTTTGCTCTTTCTTTGGTAAAACAATAAAATTGTGTTGGATTATTGGTCTATTTTTAAAATTTTTTTGAGTATTGGTCTATTCTTAATAAAAGATTGTGAAGTTTCTTCACTTCTTGAGTGATCCACCTAGAAAACAAAGATTCTGTGGTTCTTCACATCACCTTTATCATAATGTCTTTGATTATTTAGGTAAACTCAGTCTTTTCAATATTGAAATAGTTAAGTTCTTTTTGTTTGTTGTTGTTTGACAATCATGATATCTTCTACGTTTATCTTTAAAATATTTTATTTTCATTTTGGTTAAATAATTGAAAACTTAGCATTGCTTCATAGTGATCTGCGGATCCCATTTAATAGAATGTTCAAATCTTTTGACATTTTAGACTTCTCAAAATCAAATTCTAAATGAAGTCTTCATAACCTTGAACTGACATTGGCATTTCCTTGGGGGGGGGGGGGTTGGTCCCTGGAAAACTGACCTTTGGCCAATTTTAATGAAATTAGACTTATTTTGCAAAGAAAAATAGTCTTACTTTGATTACCTTTGGTCAAAATGAAGGCGATTGTGGAGGAAAATTTTGTTTCAGTGGAAAACAATGACCCACTTTTGTGGGTGTTCATTATCATTGAACTACTTTCATTCTTTTGTAAACTGGATCCTGCCATCTTGCAATTAATGTCTCTAATTTTCTCCCACCCTCTCGACTTAGCATCACTGAGGACTAAAAGTGCCCTTTTCCTGAAGCTCTGCATGTTCAAAGAATTTATCACCTCATAGTTTGGGACACTCAGGAAGCTTACCAGAGCCTGGTCCTTGGGGCTCCAGGACATAACTATGACTGTGAGACTACCATTACTATCCTCATCTAAGGACACTTTAGGCCCAACATCTAGAAATCTTCTAGACTGCCCTCTGGACTCAAAAAACTGCTCTGCTCCAACCATTAATCTTTATTTTTGCTTTTGTTTCCATAGAAATGCCCCTCATTGAATGCCTGGTTGCTCACACCATATAAAGGTCCAACTTCAGAGGATACTCTACTCCCACCTGCACCACTGCCTCCTGCAATGAGACACAATTGCTTAACTGAACTGACCTATTCCCAGCCCTGGGAGACTGGTTTAATTCAAATACAGGAAACGTGTTTGTATTTGTTCTACCTGCTTATTTATTCTTTTTCTAATCTCCATTCTTCTTCCCCTTTGCAGATCTCTTACCTCTCAGCTACTAACCCAAATCTTTTCTCTACAGCTACCGACTAGGCTTTTGGTGTGTGAAATTCCCCAAAAGTTTCAGATGGGGTAGATGAAGGGGATCAAAGTATGCCATCCCAAAATGCCAAAATATTCCAATTTGGCATAAGAATTATTTTGAGCTGAAGGCAACTGAATATCAACAGATGCAGAACTTCTCTGCCCTCCCCCTCTCTACCTGAAAGAAGTAAGGCATAAATATCCCTCTGAGGAAGATGCTTCCTACCAGCTTATCCCTCAGCCCCCACCCCGGTACCAAGAAGAAAAAGGGACCCTTATCATCAAAGATATGAGAGTCAAGAAGAGTTTGCATAAAAAGATCTTACTAAAATAGTCCTTATCTTCTATTAGTTTCCACTACATATTTCCTAGTCACTTCCCCACAACCTGTCCTCTCTTTAAGTCTAAACCTCTTTTCCTTTGTTAAGAATGTTATTCAAACCCCCACATCTAACCACTTCTTTGAGTTTGACTACTTTTCTGTGAACTCCTGTACACACAAATATTCTTTTGTTTAATAAAGGAATAATAAGAGACCTGTGCGGCTCAGCTGGTTAAGTGTCCTGCTTCAGCTCAGGTCACGGTCTCGCAGTTCATGGGTTTGAACCCTGCATCGGGCTCTGTGCTGACAGCTCAGAGCCTGGAGCCTCCTTCAGATTCCATGTCTCC
This sequence comes from Herpailurus yagouaroundi, assembly GCF_014898765.1. NCBI lineage: Eukaryota > Metazoa > Chordata > Mammalia > Carnivora > Felidae > Herpailurus > Herpailurus yagouaroundi. The sequence goes on along the minus strand of NW_024412412.1, from coordinate 29,948,750 downwards.
CTCTCTCTGCCCCTCCCTCCTCAAACTCTGTCCCTCTCTCAAAAATAAATAAACATTAAAAAAATTTTAATAAAGGAATAATGAAAATTGTATGCCTTTACTTTTGTTAATCTGCTTTTTGTTATTCTTTTTTTTCATGTTTAGTTTTGAGAGAAACAGAGAGAGAGAGAGATGGAAAGTTAGAGAGAGGGGACAGAGGATCTGAAGAGAGCTCTGAGATGACAGTGGAGAGCCCACCAGATGCAGGGCTCAAACTCAAGGACCTTGAGATCATGACCAGAGAGGAAGCTGGATGCTCAACCCACTGAGCCACCCAGGCGTGGGTGCCTTTTGTTATCCTAATTCGCAGGCCCCCACAAACTGCATCCAAGAGTGCAGAGGAAAATTTTTTTCCTTTCCAACTGCCCTCTTGCATAATCCTTCATACCCATACCAAAAGTATAGATTTGTTAGTTCACTGGTGAGCTGCGTGCATAGCTTATGATGTGAACCAGAACAAAGTCAACTGTTTGGTACTGGAAGTTGCCTGAACGTGGCTCTTTATGGCCCCAAAGCCCTTGAAAACCCTAGTAGAAATATAGCAATGCATAAGTTAAGAAATTATAATTATGCTGAATTCAAATTCTCCAACATTTTAGGTGTTAGAGATTTAGATATTTCTGTTAAATTCCTTATGGTGAGACTCACAGATCAATCAGAAAAATTAAAAATTACATGGGCATCTGGTTGTGAAACCATATTTGAATCAGAGTACCAAGATTCTGATAGATTCAATAGATTCTGATAGAATCAATAGATTCAATAGAACCAAGATTTCATTCTTAATTCTGACTCTTCCTAACTATGTGATTTTGGGCAATTTACTAAAAGTCTCTGAATTTATTTCCTTATGCAAAAAAAAAAAAAAAAAAAAGAAAGAATACAAATTTGTATCTGCTTTTCCTATGTTACAGAATTACAGTAAGGGTCAAATTACAAATTATTAGTACATTAGTAATATTAGTAGTCAAGTACTTAAAGAGGACTTTGTTTTTCAATATAGAGAGGAAAGGCCTTGTTGAATTTAACTTAGTAATTAAAATAATAACAATAATAAGGCAAGTAGGTCCTAATAACGCATGGTCAGACGTTTAAAACAGGCAGAGAACTCAAATGAGAGACAGACCCTACTTGAGTCCCTGTACCTTAGTTAACCACCTTGCCACGCACCATCCTTTCTAATTTTAGATGAAAATCTCCTAAGCAATTTCTAAAGCGTTCAGGGGCTTTCCAGGGCAGGCTTATCAGATAAAAGTCAGCCCAGACAGAATAACAAAGCGACTGCTTTTCTAACATCTAGTACTTCATTAACCACTACTTAGGGGAAGAGCTAAAACAATAGAAACCTGCCGAGAAATTTGCTAAAATCTTTAGGGCTTTTCTGAAAAAGCTAACCAACTTTGGTGGAGGATTTCATTTCCCTATTATCTGGTACAATTTTTTTTCCAGTTTAATATCACATATCTTTATAAAACTCCTGGAGAAATCTTTTAAGATTGTTATAAATCTATGCATTTGGCCAGACCGCTGCGGAGTGGCGATTGTCTTCTGAAATAACTGGTCGGATGCAGTTCACCAAAAAAGGCTTGTTTGATGAATCAAAGATAGTAATCTGAGAACTAGGAATGACCGCACTGGGAAGGTCCCCTTTCCCTGTGCTGCTGTGAGAAT